>NC_043716.1:17759025-17802914 GCF_006229205.1 Suricata suricatta | reverse complement strand
TTTTAATGTGGGTGGATTCATTCTGGGAAGCATAGCTCCAAAGACAGAGCACCTATACCTTCAGGGCGTCCCCAGGAATGTCTGCAGGAATGCTGGGAACAGAGCCAGAGAAAGCCGATTTCTGTTATATGTGGCTGTATTTCTATCAATAGACTGACGGAGGCTTGGGGGACTTGGGCTAACACAGCTTGGAATGGTAGCCCTATTGGGGCTGCCTTAGTAGGGGGTGGGTTTGCGGTCTGTGGAAGTGCTCAAGCAGGGGCGCAAATACCACTCTGAGGGATAGCACAATGGGGGTCCCCCGTAGGATGAGAGCCAGAGCTAGATGGACCTCAAGGTTGCTGCTCTGAGCCAGTAAAATCGTGAAAAAGAAGGGCACTTGGCTGGCTCAGTTGGTAGAGCATGCAACTCTTGATCTCAGGGTTGTGAGTTCAAGCTCCATGTTGGGTGTGGACCCTACAAGAAAGAAAGAAAGAGAGAGAGAGAGAGAGAGAGAAGGAGGGAGGGAAGGAGGGAGGGAAGGAGGGAGGGAGGGAGGAAGAAAGAAAAGAGAGGGAGGGAGCAAGGGAGGGAGGAAGAGAAAGAAGGAAGAGGGAGGGAGGAAGAAAGGAAGGAGAGAGGGAGGGAGAGAAGGAAGGAGGGAGGGAGGGAGGAAGAAAGAAATAGCCAAACACAGGGCATCTCTGAGACCATCCGTTCCTGGTTCTGCCGCCATGATGCCTTGGGAAGAGAAGCTCATGGGAAATGGAGTTCACCATGAATTATTCCTGGCTAGTCTATACTTCTTCCTCAGGAGCAGGATAGCTTTGACCTAACCCTGCCTTCCACCCAGTGGCCTGGCTGTCCTTGATGAGACAGTGAACTGCAATGGAGGGAGCCTAGCAGAGCAAGGAGTCAGCCAGATCTGGGTTCAAATCTCACCTCCACCACATCCTCAGCCAATCGTCTTACTTCTCTGAACCTCAATTTCTTCACCTATAAAATGAGGATGGGGCGCCTAACTCAGTTCAGCGTCTGACTTCACCTCAGATCATGATCTCACAGTTTGTGGGTTTGAGCCCCACGTCGGACTCTCTGCTGACAGCTAGCTCAGAGCCTGGAGACTGTCTTCAGATTCTGTGTCTCCCTCTCTTTCTAATCCTCCCCTGCTCATGCTCTCTCTCTCAAAAATAAAATGAAACGCTAAGAAAAAATTTTTTAAATAAAAAATAAAATGAGGAAAAAATATTAAATTCTCAGAGCTGTTGTGCAAGATTTTTGCACATTGTTATGTGTTCAAAATGCCCAGCGCCTAGTATAGGAGCTTAAAGAACGCTCGTTCTCTCTGTCTTGCTTCAGCCCAGGGGCCAGGCTTTGCCCTCTTGGGGAGAGATGAAATCGTTCTTGAAAAGAATAGTGAATGTTGAATGTTGAATGGGTCAAATGGGATCTTGGGCAACTCCCTTAACTTCCCTGGTTCAGGTCTATTCCCTTTTACTAATTTTTTAAGATTTTATTTTTAAGTAATCTTTACACACCCAGTGTGGAGTTCGAACTCACAAGCCCGAGGTCAAGAAGTCACATGCTCTATCAACTGAGCCAGCCAGGCACCCCCAGTCTATGAGGAAAGTGGGAAAGAGACTCTCAACTCCCAGAGGCCATGTTCTGCAGACTTTCCTAGATGTGGGAGAACATTGCAAACCATGAATGCTGAGGGTCACATGTCAGCTTAGCTGTCCAAAGCAGTTGAGTCTTTCCACCCCTGAGCCCCACCGGGATTTCTGGCATGCCAGCAGTGATGGGAGACAGTGGCCTTTGGCATCTCCCAAAACTCTGAATCCTTCTTTCACCACTGGCTTGCTCTGAGACATTGAGCAGTCTCTGAGCCACAGTTTTCTCACTTCAGAAGGAGGACAATGACAGCTGCTTTCCAGGGTTTCTGGGAAAGTTGAATAGTGGGTGCTACATAAACGTTTACTAAATCCCTAGAAATGTGCGTAGATTAAAACAGACATCTGTCAATAGTCACATAAGCAGATACAGAGAGAGCAGCTAGATCAAGCCCTTCCATTCCTACACCTCCCACTCCTCTGAAAATTTCTTGGCCAAAGTCTGCCCTTCCCAGTCCTGGCCCCCACTTCCTCTGGCCACACCAATGAAGTCAAGGTTTGGGGGCTATGAAACATAGCTCTTCACAAAGGGGTTGAAGATACTGAGAGAGAGAGATGGTCCCGGCACAGACCGTCCATCCAGTTGTCGTCACTGGAGACCCCTCCTTTGTGGAAGCATCTTTTAAGACACGTACACACAAAAACTCCTATGTTCTTCTGATGGTCCGGAAGGGGTGGTAGGAATAGATATTAGTCACTGGATTTTATGAAAGGGAACTGGAGAGACATGGAAAACGCTGGGGCTTCCCCTTCCAAGCCCCAGTCAGTCAGGAGTCCCGAGGCCACATCATAATGATCACCGCCATTTAACGGAGAGCCCCTACAATCCAAGGGCTCCCACAGGTCATCCAGGGTCAGTGATCCCTTCCCACCCAGCCGGAGAGTTCTTTAAGTTCATGGACAGGCCCGATGTCCTGACTTCTCCCCTGACTGATTGCAATGTGCTGCCTCAGCATCCCCACCTGGAAACCCAAGAAGCATCCCCAACTACCATGCCTAACACCGAACTTCTGAATTTCCCCCAAACCTCGTCACACGCTTTTTCCTGTCTCAGCAGTGGCAACTCTATCCTTCCAGTAACTCAGTCCAAAACTCCGATACTATCATTCCTCTTCCCCTTCTCTCATTTGCCATATCGAATCCACCAGATCTACTTTCAAGCAGATCTGGGGTCCACCTACTTCTCACCACCCCTGCCGTTGCCCCCTGGTCTGTGCCCCATTCGCTCCTGCCTGGGTCACTGTGATTGCCTCCCAAGCGGTGGCCGGTCTCCTGCCCCGTGAAGTCTGTCTCCCCACATGGTGGCCAGAGGGATCCTAGGAAAAGTAGGTAAGGTCATGTCCCTCTTCTGCTCAGGCCCCTGCAATAGCTCCCACTGGCACAGAGTAAGAGCCAGTCTCCACAGCGGCCTGCAAGGCCCTGCACCATGTGGCCCCCAGGCCCCCACCTTCGTGCCCTCGCTGACCTCACCTGTCCCCTCTACCCGTCACCCCCTGCTCCAGCCACACCGGCCTCCACCGCACATCCAACCCACGCCACCTTCGCGCCTCTGCTATTCCCTTCACCTGGCACACTTCCCTCAGAGACAGCCAGGGCGCACGTCCTATGGTTTTGTCTCAGACGTCACCTTCTCAGTGGGGTCTTGCTTCACCCCCTTCTTTGAACCCAGCAATACCTCCTACACACCCCATCTGTCTTCCCCCATGTCTTTTCTTCCTCGGGACTTCCCATTCCCCATCTATTCCCTAACTTAGTTTATCTGCTCACCGTCCGGTTCCCCCTTTGGAACATCACTGAGTGAGGGCTGGGATCGTGGTCTGTTCTGTCTACTGCTGTGTCCACAGAGCCTGGAGCAGCGGCTGGCGGCTGCCCAGAAAGTACCTGAATAAACAGCACATCCTCGAGGACACTTTTTGAAAGAATAAGTACATGGAGGGTGGGGGCGCTGGCAAGCATCTGACTCTTGATTTCAGCTCAGGTCATGATCATGTGGTTTGTGGGACTGAGTCCCTCATGGGGCTCTCCGCTGACAGCACGGAGCCTGCTTGGGATTCTCTCTCTCTCCCTCTCTCTCTGCCCCTCCCCTGCTTATGCTTTCTTCCTGAAAATAAATAAATAAAACATTATAGATAAATAAATAAATAATTATAAATGAATGAATGAATGGTGAATAACAGCTAATAAACTACCCACCAGCTACGTGGCCTGAAAGGGGTCACCTCCCCTCTCTGAAGCTAGGACCAGACCCAGGACATCCTCAAGGCCGTTCTCTAGTTGCTTGGAGTTCTAGTTCCACTGGCTCTATTGGCTGCCACGGTGAGGCCTTGGGCAAGTCACTTAACTTCTCTAAAACACAGCATCCCTCTGACAGAGGGTTAAAACAAGTATCCTGAGGTACCGTTACGTGGATGCCATGAGCTTAGGGATCAGCCCATTCCTTGGCGCATAGTAGGTCTTCCCAGAAAAGAAGGCACCTCGTCCTGCAGACTCCAAAAATCTTCCTGCCCCGATCACGGGACATCTGTGCATCCAAGGCCCTTGGCCGTGGGATTTTCCAGAACCCGGATCCAGACCTGTTAGGGTTGTCAGTGTTTTTCCACAGTGAAAACCCGACCTCTCCGAGTTCTGCCCCTGTGACAGACACGGGAAGCTGAGAAAGGGCTCCCAGGGCAGCCCTGTGAACTGAGAGTTTCTGTCAGGAAAGGAAGGAACTTGGGGACACGTCACCTCGTGTGACAGAGGGTATTCAGCAAACCCTCATCACCCACACATGCAATTACAGAAATCACTCATTGTACCTAGAGACACCTTGGAGATAAGTTTGTCCAGAAGCTGCAAACGGGCAGCTGAGGATGGGACTTGGTGACCAGATCTTTCTGGAAGGCCTTTACCACATTTTGAAAACAGCAAAAACTCAGGGTGTCTGGGTGGCTCAGTCGGTTGAGCATCCAACTTGGGATCAGGTCATGATCTCAAGGCTTGTGAGTCTGAGCCCCGCGTCGGGCTCTGTGCTGACCGCTCAGAGCCTGGAGCCTGCCTCTGATTCTGTGTCTCCTTCTCTCTCTGCCCCTATGCTGCTGTGCTCTGTCTCTCTCTTCGTTAAAAACAAATAAACATTAGAAAAGAAAACGACAAAATCTCCACAGGTGTAGACAGTTCCAGAGAGCCTACGTCCGCAGACCCCGCCACTCCGTACTGCCTCCCACCCAGCCGGATTTGCACATTTGCTCCGCTGGCCCGGACCCCTGAGGAGGCTACCTGTCACTTCACAGGTGAGCCTCTGCAAGCAGCGACTCCTGGAAAATCATCTCAGCCTCTGCTGGGAGGATTGTTTTGGATTCCTCTCCAGCCAGCAGTCAAGAGCCCAGTGATCTGTATCATCCAACTCCGTGGAGTCAACTCCAGGCCCCTTCTCTTTGCTCCTTGACCTGCCCCCCACCCCTATTTTTCATACCCACTTCCTAATCCTTTCTACCTCCAAGAGGAGGGGAGCCGAGCTGGCTGTTCTCTCTCCCAGGACATCCCCCATCTGTGGCCTGCCTTGTGGCACCTGCTTCAGGTCCCTGGTCCTGTATCACCTCCTTTGAGACTATTTCCCTGACTGTTCCCCTTCCCGGTCCTGACCCCCAACCAGCCTAATCTTGCCAGGCTGTTGGGATGGATTCCCATCAGGGCTTCTTTTCCTATAGATTGCATGATTTCCTTTTTCTTTTATTTATTTTTTGAAATATTTATTTTTGAGAGAGAGAGAGAGAGAGAGAGAGAGAGAGAGAGAGAGAGAGAGACTGAGCATTAGTGGGGAGGGGCAGAGAGGAGATAGAGGATCCAAAGCAGGCTCTACACGTCTCCAAAGCAAATTGCAATGTGGGGCTTGAACTCACAAATCCTGAGATCATGACTTGAGCTGAAGTCGGATGTTTAACCAATTGAGTCATCCAGACGCCCTGTACTCATTTCTTTTTAGATCTGCTACCCTCACCCAATCGTGAGTTCCTTGAAGACAGGGATTGTAAACTACTTAGCTTTGTGTACTTAGTGCTTGGCTGATGTGAATATTCAATAAATGGGTCTGAAACTGTAATAAGAGAAGGAAGGAAGGAAGGGAGGGAGGAAGGGAGGGAGGAAGGAAGAAAAGAAGAGAAGGAAGGAAGGAAAAGAAAGGAAGGAGAGGGAGGGATGGAAGGAAGGATAAGAAGGAAGGGAGAAATGAAGGAAGGGAGGGAGGGAGGGAAGGAAGGAAGAGATTCATTAACTAATTTGCTCTCCGCCTCCCACACATCTGCTTGCCAGGGCTCTGCCGCAGTGAGCACCCACGCCTGTCTGCTGAGAGGTCAGCCACACATGAGAGGAGCCCTGGGGGCACCTGGGGGCTCCGTCAGCACAGCATGCAACTCTTGATCTCAGGCTCGTGAGTTCGAGCCCCATGTTGCATGTAGAGCCTGGTTTAAAATAATTATAAAAATTAAAAATAAAAGAATCTCAGCAACAATAATAATAAAAGAGGAACCGTGGCCCTGGGCTGCACATGACACCCACCTCCGATCACCATGTCACACCCAGCTTCTGGTCCTCCTGTGTTTTTTGCTGTAAATTTTATGATCCAATGTAGATGCCAAAAAAGACAAATAATTGGTGTACATTTCGGTGAATTTGCAAACTGAAAACATCTAATACTTACAAGTGGCACCCAGATCAAGAAAGAAAAGGCAGGGTCACCTGGGTGGCTCAGTCGGTTAAGCGTCCAGCTACGGGCATGATCTCACGGTTATGGGATTGAGCCCCATGTCAGGACTCTGTGCTGACAGCATCCTCTCTCTCCCCTTCTCTCTTCCGCTCCTCTGCTCTCTTTCTCTCAAAATAAAAACATAACTTTAAAAAAGAAAGAAAGAAAGTGTAATAGCCCCCCTTCTAGTCACTACTCTCTCCAAGGGTGGCCATTATTCTCGACCCTTCACCATTAATTTTCCTCCTTTTCTTCTTTTTTTAAAAAAGTGTTCCTGCCTTTGGGGCACCTGGGTGGCTCAGTCAGTTAAGCATCTGACTTTGGCTCAGGTCATGATCTCATGGCTTGTGGGTTCCAGCCCCTCCTCGGGCTCTGTGCTGACAGCTTAGAACCTGGAGCCTGCTTCGGATTCTGTGTCTCCTTCTTTCCCTGTCCCTCTCCAGCTCATGTTCTGTCTCTAAAAAATAAATAAACACGAAAAAAAAAAGAGCAGATCATTTTGGATTATCCAGGTGGGCCCTAAATCCAATGACAAGTGTCCTTACAAGAGACACACAGAGGAGAGGGAGAAGAGAAGGCCATGTGGAGACATCTTTGATTTCAGACTTCTGGCCTCCGGAACTGTGAGAGAATGAATTTTGATCGTCTTAAGCCATGAAGTCGGTGGTGATTTGGTGCACCAAACAAGCCAATGAGGATAACTGACAACGCAGCAGTACGTTTTTAAAAAATGTTTATTTATTTATTTTGAGAGGGAGAGAGAGAGAGCAGGGGAAGGGCAGAGAGCAGGAGAGAAAGAATCCCAAGCAGGCTCTGCACTGTTAGCTCAGAGCCCCAAGTGGGGCTCAATCTCAGAACCATGAGATCATGACCTGAGCCGACACCAAGAGCTGGAAGCTTAATGGACTGAGCCACCCAGGGGCCCCTAGTTATTTATTTTTAAATATTTATTTTTGAGAGAAGGGGAATGGGGAAGGGGCAGGGAGAAGGGAACAGAGAATCCAAAGTGGGCTCGGTGTTGACAGCAGACAGCCTGACTCGGGGCTCAAACTTACAACCCATGAGATCATGATCTGAGCTGACGTTAGCTGCTTATCCGACAGAGCCACCCAGGCGTCCCCGGTCATACACATGTCTAATGGCTGGGACTACATGGGAGCTGCTTTATGGGTCTTTCTTGTTAATCACTGGACGTTACTGCCCAGCCCCGGGCTACAGAAACTGCTAACTTCATCATTTAAGGATCTGGGAGAGCCACGCAGTGAATTGTTGACTCATCACCCAAATTTAGAAGAACGGTGGGCCGCCTGGGTGGCTCAGTCGGTTGAACATCTGACCTCGGCTCAGGTCAGGATCTCACGGTTCCTGGATTCAAGGCTCATGTCAGGCTCTGTGCTGACAGCTCAGAGCCTAGAGCCTGCTTCGGATTCTGTGTCTCCTTCTCTCTTTACTCCTCCCCCTCTCATGCTCTGTTTCTGTCTCAATAATAAATAAACATTAACAAAAATTTTTTTTAAAATAGAATAAGGGCAATATGGAACATGAGAAGATAAGATTAACTTTGATGGGATCATAATATGAGCTAACATTTATTAAGAATCTTTGTTTTGGGACACCTGCGTGGCTCAGTTGGTTAAGTTTCCAACTCTCGACTTTGACTCAGGTCAGTATCTCAGGATCGTGAGATCAAGCCCCATGTCCATGTGGAGCCTCCTTGAGATTCTCATTCTCTCTTGCTCTCTCTCTCTCTCTTCTCCTCCCTGCTCTGTCCTACTCTAGTCACTCTCTAAAAAAAAAATAAGAAGATGGGGCATCTGGGTGGCTCAGTTGGTTAAGCATCTGACTTTTGATTTCTACTCAGGTCATGATCTCATGGTTCATGAGTTCGAACCCCCACATTGAACTCTGCACTGACAGTGTGGAGACTGCTTGGGATTCTCTCTCTTCCTCTTGTCTCTGTCCCTTCCCTGCTCTCTCTCTCTCTCTCTCTCTCTCTCTCAAGATAAATAAATAAACTTAAAAATTAAAAAGAATCTAAATTAACTTAAAAATTAAAAAATAAAATAAATCTTAAAAACTTTAGGGACATGTAAACACATTTATCCATTCTACAAACAGTTGAGCACCTGCTGTGGGTCAGCTGCTGAGAACACGCATGTGGGTCAAACAGGTCCGGTCCTCACAAAGCTCGTAACCTAAGTCATCACAAAGCTCAGAATTCTGCTGAGTCGTATAATAAGCCGCCAAAATGTATATTATGAATCTGGGTCAATTAGGACATTTTTGTCCCAGGTGACACAGGACCCAACTCAAATAGGCTTGAGTTAAATAGAGGCAACGTACTGGTTATGTGGCCAAAAGTCCAAGATGGGTGGATCTGACTTCGGGCATGGCTGGGTCTTAGAGGCAGTGACATTTCCCAGGCCCCTGTCTCCTGGCTCTTCTCTCCTTGAGGCTGGCGCCGTGCACCCTCTGGAGCCCTGAGCGAGGGCAGGGGCAAGGGGGGGTTTGCAGAAACCTCTTTTCCAGAAGCTCCTGCTGAAGCCCAGCCGCGCACACTATGATCAGCTGGGGTCACCGGTCTGTTCCCGAGCTTCTCAGTCCGCCAGAGGACGGGAAGGTCCCAGGGGTGGCCCAGAGGCTCCAGGCCCCATCCTAAGGTACCACCTAAATGCGGTATAGGCCCTTCCTTGACCTCACAGACTTGAAGCAGGGGAGGGATCCACCTTCTGAGTGAAAATCGAGGGGTGCCGTTGTAAGAAGGGGGCAAGGAAGCCAGAGAGGCAGCCAACAACTACTCATGCGTCTCTCTGCAGTAGAGGTAGACAGAAGGCACACGGAGGGGTGAGGTGACGCCCAAGGCCACCCTGTGGGGACCTGGCAGAGCTCAGGCTCGAATCCCAGTCTGCTCGGTTTCAAGGAGCTCTTTTGACAACATATCCTGCCCCGGGGAAAGACGTGGACACAGGAAGGAGCCTAGAGTCCCTACTCAGTGGCCTTTCTTTTAAATCCTAAGGCGGTAAGGCTGCCCTTTCCACCAATGGGGCTGTGGCAGGCGACTCTGTACAAGGAAACTGCTGCACATTTGGCCCTGAGAGTCTCCCTCTAGCATTTTTCTTCTACATAAAATCCCTCTCCCTTCCAGTCCTTCCGGCTCTCGCCAAGGATCCTTCAGCCCTAGACTGAACTGCTGCTACATAGATGAGGTCCATTCAGCGGCAGCTGGGATCCAGAAGGTCTTGCAGAGCCGTGTCATGGCCAGGCCAGGGTTCACTGCCTGTGGTCAGGCCAGGCCAGGCCAGGCAGCTGCTGGCTTCCCTCCTCTGCCCGCGCTGCTGTCCCTCCTACAGGCTGGAAGGCAGATGTAGCAGACAGGAAAAGCGCCAGACAGTCTGGTGACCGAGCACCCACCAGGCTCCTGTCTGGGCCTCTGTCCTTGGGGCGGCCGGGCCTTCTCCCTGGGCCCCGCCTGCCCTCCATCACACCCCGAGAAAGAATAGTCTGCTCCCCACACAGCGTCCCGTTTGGCTTCCACGTGCCGAATCAATGCCCACCACATCCGGTATGGGGGGTTCTCTTAGAGGTCTTCCACCTGGTCGTAATGCGTGCCTGGGGGCCGGGTCCCCACAAACAGCACCTGGCAATTCGGTGACGGCTCCCCTCACCCCTTCCAGCACCTGTCGCAAGCCCCAGGCACCTGCACTGAAGACTCATTTGCTAGAGTGACTCACAGAGCACAGGGAGACACTCAGTTTCCTTTACACATTAATTAAAGGGTGTGATGAAGGACACTGGATGAAAGATTCGTGGGGCAAAGTCCTGAACACGGTCCTCCCCTGTCCTTGCGGAGAATGGGGCCCAGCTCAGTAGCATGTGACAGCTTCCTGGCTCCCCAAGCTTTTTGAAAAGAAAGAAGAGAAAGAAGAGGACCACCATGCTGTCCCCTTGGAATTTTGTGGTGGCTTCATTACGTGATCATGATTGATGAAGTTATTGGCCATTGGCTGATTCAACCTCTAAGCCTTCTCCCCACCTCCCCCTCAGAGGTCGGGTGGGGGGATGGGAATGAAAGTTCCAATCCTTTAATCACATGGTTGGTCCTCCTGGTTGGTCCTCCTGGCCAACAGCCCCCACCCTTAGTTGGGTCCGAAAGTCACCTTCATTAATAACAATTCACCCATGTCACCTTCACAGCTCTGGAGCATTTTGGAAACTGTTCACAAATATTTGGGTCAGCGGAATGGCCAAGTATGTATCTCTCATAAATCATGACACGGCGGGAGGGTTGTGGCTTGAATTGTTTCTCCCCAAAAGGCACATCCGAGCCCTAACCCCTGGTACCTGTGAACGAGACTTCATCTGGAAATCGAATTTTTTGCTGGTGGAATCAAGTTGAAATGAGGTCATGCTGGATTTAGGGGGTGAAATTTGGCCCCAGAGACATGTGCAGAGGGAAGACAGTGAAGGCGTAGACACAGTGGGAAAGGGTCATGTGAACACGGGGCAGAGATTGGAGAGACATAGCCACGAGCCCAGGAACGCCGAGCGCTGCCGACAAACACAGGAAGCTGGGAAGAGGCGGGATGGGACCCTCCCCCAGGCCTGAACGGGGCCCTGCTGACACCTCAGTGGGGCTGGTGGATGTCTGGCCTCTGAAACTGTGAGGGAATGAATGACTGTTGCTTGAAGCTACCGCGTTGGTGATCGTTTGTTATGGTGGCCCTAGGAGATGAATACTAGGGGCGAGAGAGCTAACAAAGGGGTGCTGGTGGCCTGGAGCCACAGAAAGACTAGACAACCAGAGGTTCGTTTCCTAACTGTGTGAACATGGGCAGGTTACCGCACCTCTCTGGGCCTGGAACTACATTGCAGCAGTCAGTAAATTTCAGGAGTTGGCTGGGGTCCTTGGCCAGAAGGGAAGATGTGGCCGGTGGTGGCCAGGGGGTGAAAACGAATACTGTCTTTAAACTCTGGAAGGTGTCATGAGGACAAGCCACCTCGCCTATTCTGTGTGACAAGAACCTCAAGAGTGAAGTGAAACTGAGGAAGAACAGGCCTGATTCTGAAAGAACTTCCTGCCAAGGAGACCTGCGCACTAGCGGCAGGGGTTGCCGGGAGGTGGTGAGCTCCCTGTGACTGGAGAAGGCAACGGAGAGGCTGGAAAACTGTCAGTGAGATAGTCGCGCACCACCCAGGGTGACCCGCTGCTGCGGCAGAGCCAGGATTTAATCCCGGGCTGCTTGGCTTCCCTCTCAACTTTCTCATCTGTTCAGTGGATAGAGACACAGTGGAACTTCCATGTTTGAGGTCCTTTCTAGTTCCAAAGTTTTCTTTTTCTGTTGAAACTCTTTGTGTTTTAGCATCCTCCGTTTTCTTCCACGGGTCATGGGAAAGTTAGTTGGTGGTTTGGAATCTAGAACAAAGTTCCCTAAAGAAACAAGCCAATGTTGGGTTTCTCAGGCCTCCCTTGGAAATTTATAACCCATCAGAGGCCGGAACCAAACAAGGCTCTATGCTGCCCAAGTCTAAGGCCATGGTGGGGGCTCCCTGGGCATCATCGGTGTAGATGTGGGTCTCTTCTTCCTGTCATAAGGTGACCAACGGTCCTAGTTTGCAAGGGACTAAGGGGCTTACTGGACTCTGAGTGCTAAAACAGGGAGTGTCCTAGGTGCCCTGAGACCAGGGTGGGTCTCGGGCATACGTGGGAATTCTGAAGTGGGTCTGCAGGCAGAACCCAACAGGACTGTTTTTCCCACTTTGGGGCTTGGTGACAAGTCCAGCCCAAGCTTGAAGGGAAGGACGTTCTGTCTCCTTCAACTGGACACAGCGTGGCTACAGCCCAGTGAGGCCAAGACAAGGATGGAAAACATCCAGAGATACCCTGGCAACAGACTGCACGGGGCTCCAGACTGCCTACAAGTACGAGTGAAAGAGAAGTCAAGGTTGAGACCCTATGTCTGCCTTCAGAGACTGCCAGACGCTAGTGTTGTAAGCAGAGGGCCCCCAGACCCCCTGAGACCGAAGCCGCCAAGCTTCATGGTGCTGCTGGCCCTGCGGCTCTGGTCACCCGTGGTCAACTGTGATCCGGAAGGAGATGATCCTCTCAATGCATCATGGGAAGGTCGTTAGTAGCCTAGCTATTCACGTGCTTCCATCCTGCCCCTCGCTTCATCTCATTGTATATGCATTTTATCATCGCACATCATCACAGGGAGAAGTAAGCCCAATAAGATATTTTGAGAGAGAGAGAGAGAGAGAGAGAGGGAGAGAGAGAGACCATAGTCCTGGAACTTTTATCACAGTATATTTTTATAATTGTTCTAGCCCATTATTAGTTATTGTTAACCTCTTCCTGTGCCTGATTTATAAATTAAACTTGATCCCAGACATGTAGGTATAGGAAAAAACCGTATACATGAGGTTCAGTTGTAACCACAGTCTTGGGCATCCACTGGGGTCTTGGAACCTGTCCCCTACAGGTAAGGGGGGCTACTGTATTACTCTATTTTAATGACTGTAGCTTTATTATTATTACTTTTAATGTTACACATTTAAAAATGTTTTTCTAAATGTTTTTATTTTTGAGAGAGAGAGAGAGAGAGGCAGCATGAGCAGGGGAGGGTCAGAGAGAGAAGGAGACACAAAATCCAAAGATAAGTTCCAGGCTCTGAGCTAACTGTAAGCACAGAGCCTGACGCGGGGCTTGAACCCACGAACTGTGAGATCATGACCTGAGCTGAAGTTGGATGCTTAACCGACTGAGCCACCCAGGCACCCTTACATTACTGATTTTAGATCTTCTTTTTTCTTGTAATATATGCATTCAAGGCTACAAATATTGGGGCGCCTGGGTGGCTCATTCGGTTAAGCCTCCAACTTCGGCTCAGGTCAGATCTCACGTTTGTGAGTTCGAGCCCCACCTCAGGCTCTGTGCTGACAGCTAGCTCAGAGCCTGGAGCCTGTTTCCGGTTCTGTGTCTCCTTCTCTCTCTGCCCCTTCCCCTCTCATGCTCTGTCTCTCTCTGTATCAAAAATAAATAAAACATTAAAAAAAAGGCTACAAATTTCTCTCCAAGCACTACTTTTGCTGTGCCCAACAAATTTTAATAATTTGATAATTGACATTTGCATATAGTTCAAAATATTAAAAAATGTCTCCCAAAGCCTCTTCTTTGATTTATGTATTACTTAGAAGTGTGTCATCTCATCTCCAAATACTTTGGAATTTTCCAGCGACCTTCCCGTATTAATTTCTACTTTAATTCCATTGAGGCCTGTGGACATCACTCCAGAGGACCAGACTATATCCTGGACATTGTTCATTTACGTTGTGGGGCTCTGGGCCCTGTAAGGTTCTCAAAATGTGTTGAATTTTTGTATTATTGGGCAATTACCTTCAAATTCTGGTCTTGGATGGCAGCCCAGATCTGAGCTCCAGTTTCAGTGTGATTGTTTGTTTGTTTGTTTGCATTTTCCCTCAGCTGAATGAACTTCCTTCCATGAACATGTAGTTCAGGGATCAGCCAAAGATTTGACCCACGCTTACCCGCAGGATCTGGGGGTCTCCACCTGTGCATCTCTTCTTTCTGGGGTTGCCCCCTCCGCTTCCCAGTGGCTGTGGTCGATCTGGATTGTCCTGTGCTTCTTTAGGCCAGAAAGACTGCAGGTTTTCAATCCATGCCAAGGACAGCCTTCTCTCAAGATCAAACCCACAAAAAATGGTTAACTTCCTCCCCGTCTCCCTTCTTCTAGAGCCTACTGGCTTTTATTCATTCCCTAGTGCCTTGAAGGCGTTGTGTGTTGTCTAGGGTTGTTATCTGTTGAAGGGTTAGTTTGCGATGATTCTACTGGATGAAAAACACTCCACACCATGGAGAGCTAACACACCCAGCTCTGGCCACCCAGCGAGCAAACTGAGGAACTGACATTCAAACCAGGCCCACCCAGCTCCAGCCCCTGCCTGTATTTTGTATTATTCTGATCTGTCCTCCACCCCTATTCACCAGCTGAAAATCCCAGAACTTCTTATTGTGCAAGCGACAATGCTGGGGCCTTCCCGAGTCTCTGACCTGCCCTTGGCACAAAACCTATCTAAATTAAGAAGGAGATTTTATGTGTAGTTGCTTCGTGTGTTTGTTTGTTTGTTTGCACATTTTCTGTCCTCAGACAGGGTGGTGATCCAAATGCATTGGCCAGAAGGATCTGTGTTCCAATCGTGCCCCTGAACTCATTACATGACCTTGGGCAGGTCACTTCAATCTCCTCCTCTGTGAAATGGGGGACACCATGCTATTTGACCTCCAAAGGTCGTAGTGAAGATCACACGAGATACTTCCCGTCAAGTATCTCATTTAATGACTGTGGCTGACACACAGTCATTACACGAGATCGTCAGATGGGGCGCCCAGGGGGCTCAGTCGGTTGAGCATCCGAACTTGGCTCTGGTCACGATCTCACGGTTCATGGATTCGAACCTCACATCAGGCTCTGTGCTGACAGCTCAGAACCTGGAGCCTGCTTCAGATTCTGTGTGTGTGTCTCTCTCTCCCCCTCCCCTACTTGTGCTCTGCTTCTCCCTGTCTCTCAAAATTAAATGTTAAAAATTTTTTAAAAGTTAAAAAAAATAAATGAGACTGTCAGTGAGGGCTCTTTCCTACCCGAGGTATGGGGTGAGGGTGGGGGGGTTGGCCCCAGTGGGATGTGTTTTCTGGAGAGAGGGTACATGCAACAGGTGCCTGGGCCCAGGGCACTGCTGAGACGGCCCGGCCGACCTCTCTGGTGGGGTTCTGTCATCTCAGCCTGAGCAGCGCAGAGCCTAGAGATGGGTATGAGGGTCCATGTTTGTGGGAAAAGGCGCCCAGAGCCCAGAAGTTAGCTCCCACCTGAGATTCGTAGCAGGGCTGGGAGGTCAGGCCAGCTCCCTGAGTTCTGAGCTCTGCTTCCTGAATCAATGGTCAATGGTATTTTCACTCTGTGAAAAGCCTGTTCCCTTCTGAGGGTGGGGGTGGGGACAGGCGTCCAGGGGCCCGTGCAGAGGGGGCTGTGAGCCCTGCCACAGTAGAATCGGGATGAGGAGGAAGTTTGATTCTGTTCTATTCTTCTCCGGTGGGCTGGAATGGTGTCTGGAAGGAAGGCAGAGAGAGGAGGGAAGTCACCGGAGGAAGGAGGGAAGGGATGGAGAGGGGACGACAGTGAGGGCTGGGGAGGCAGGAAGAAAGCATGTGGCTGTTGCAAGGATGACAGGGATGGGAGGGGATGGGGGGCAGGGGCAGCACTCAGTTCAGCTCAGAGGCTGCCAGGAAGAAAATGCAGGGCAGGGTGCTGGGGCGGGAGGGGGAGTCTCTGCCCACCCACCCCTGCCTGGCCAAGGAAATGCCTGTTCAGTGAGCGCTGGCCAGTTATGCCTTTTTATCCATCTGACTTATTTACCTGAAAAAACCTCTCTGCCCAGACAGCCTTAAGGATCACGAAGCTCGGACAGGGTAAATGAGCCCAAGGTCACCCAGCCTATAGGCAGCAGGGCTGGGCATCTTCTACTACTGTCCCAAGCTGTGGCTTGGCCAAGGGTGGGGGGAGTGGGGACCGCAGGCCAAAAGCTCCTCAGCCTTGTTCCTCTGCCCAAATCCGCCAGCTCTTCCCGTCTCATCACTCATTCGTTTGTCCATTCATTTATTCATGAGCTTCCTAGACTGTGTACTCTTCCTTGGGGAGACCATATCGAACAGGCTAGATACAGTCCCTTTCTCCCAAAGCTCGCTCACAGGCTCGTGGGAGTCCCTAAGGAGATTCAGAGTGATTTGGAGTAAATTTTAAATCCTGTACCCACTCTCCCAACCTACACACACACACACACACACACTTGCCCCCCCTCCCCGTACTCGCACACACACAGTCCACCTGTTCAAGTATAAGGGAAAACCTAACACACACTAGCCTTTAGCCTGGGTCAAGCTTCTCTCCCAGGCCAGCTCCTGGCAATGCAGGTGGGGAGCCCCAGACAGCTGGACCTGAGGCCAAGGCTCCCTTCCTCATGTTGATCCCTGTTTCAGTGGCAGACCCGGGGAAAAACATGAAGAGCAGTGAGCAGATTCAGATTTTCCAGGCTGGGGGTGATCCAGGGTTCAGCGTCTGGGGAGAGGTCGAAGGGACAGAGACACAACGACGATGTGCCAGACACCATGCCTTAGGAGCCCCTCCAACACTTTCTCAGCCCTGATGGGGACTCGCTTTGTATTGTACAGGGGAGGAAATGGAGACCCAGAGAGGTCAAGTCACTTGTTCAAAAACACACAGCTAGTAAACAGCAGACCTGGGACTCCTCTGCATCACAGCAAGCAGTCAGGGCCATCCTCCTCCTTAGTCTGGGGAGGCTTTGGAAGAGAAGCACGGTGCCTTGAAGCCACAATCAGACCAGGACCCCATGGCCCAGGCGACTCCAAAACAGAGTTCTCAGGACACATGAGATATCCTCTTATTGAAGCATGTCATCCAAGCTGCAGGGAGGCTGGACCAGAGCCTGGGGAGGAGAAAGAAGGCTAAAGGGATGGTTTGGGAAGTGCAATGTTCTAATGGGTGCCAGGGGCCTCTGGGGCTCCCCACGTTTGGGAGGCGGATTCCTCTTTTCCCATTCAGCCCCACCGCAGCTGCTCTAAGGCTGGGTTATAAATAGCCGGGAATGTAAATGTTGGGCAGGGAGAGCAGAGTCTAGATTGCTCCTGGGCGGAGAAATGTGGAAGAAGAGGGGGTGAGAGGACAGTGGCTGGCCTGGAGCTAGACTTGAGGTTTGCTGGAAAGATCTGTCTCTTCTAGCAACAGCAGCTGTGAGAGAGATCCAGATCCTTTGCTGCCCCTGGAGTAGAGACTTCCACAGGACCCTGGGATTCACACACACCCTGGTCTGGGTACTCAGGGGTGCCCAGATGACCATGGATTCCTCTCCAGGGTCAGGACGGTCTGACGTCTCTGCCGACGGAGAGGAAACTCACATGCACTGAGCACTTGGGTGTCAGGCACGTGGCATATGATGATGTCATTACTGAAATAAATGCATTGATACCAAACTCTTCTTTGAGTAGCTGCTACCTCAGGAAGCCCTAAGCACCTCATCTATAAGGATATTGTTGTGCTATGATTGTTAATGTCAGTTACACAATAATGCAATAACGGTAACATAAAAACACAAACGCAGTAACAATATCTACTCTATCAGTGACTATACTTTCTTGAGCACCTTCCAGGCTTCAGGCTTAGGCTTGGGCTTTACAGATCATTATCATCATCATTGTTGCCATGATCACTTTCATCGTCATCATCATGATCATCATCACTGTCATCATCAGGCTGGCACTTGTCTACTTATCGCCGCTGTGTTCAGCATTTATTAATGACTCTTACTGCTGTGGTTTAACCTAACCCTTATACCTGCCTTGTGAGGTTCGTGTTCTTTCTTCTTTTTTTTTAATGTCTAATACATGTGTTGGCCCCCCCGTTTCGAACTTGAAGAGATACAAATGAAAATGGTACTCGGCTGGTCATGAGACCCGGAAACAGTGGGACTCCTTGAGGTAGGCATTCTTATCGCCATCTTGCAGAAGAGGAAACTGAGGCAAGGAAGCTGAGGCACTCAGCAATGAAATAACTTGCCTAAAGTCACCTGGCTCGCACGCGGCAGATGGAGACTGGATTTCAGGTGTCTCACTCCAAAGACTTAACTCTTCCCACAGCGCATCTCTGTCCAAGGGAGCTGATGCTGAGAAATGCCAGTTGGGCGAATGAATGAATGAACATGAATGAATGAATGAACACGAATGAATGCATGAGTGAACATGTGTCTGCCTGAGGTGATGGGTGGAATTTCTGAGTCCTGACAGGGTAAGCATGGTTGTTCAAGGTCACAGAGCCAGACAGCAGCGGAGAGGGTGAGGAGTCCCGCCTCAGGTCTCTGGGCGAGGGCTCCCCTCCCAAACCTTCTCGCTGCTTGGAGCACAAGCAGCCTCTTCTTGGCAACCGTTTTACCCTTACTCACACCTGGGATAACGGTAGATTCCAATTTTCAGGCCAACTCCTTCCCCACTCTCCAGGGAGCCTGGCAGGAGGCCCGGGGCTGGGCCCTCCCCTCCACACGCAAGCAGTCAAGGCTAACTGGCACGCCAGGCACCCGAGAGTCATTTTTCTTCTCTCCCCCTTTTCTCAGGGGATTTCTTCCAGCTGGGAATTCCTGCTACTGGCTGCGGAGGTGTCCCCTGGGGCCTCCAGACTGGCTGGGCAGCCCCCCAAACCTTCAGGGGGTCAGCCACCAGAGGTCTGTGCAGCAGTGTGGGGACAGCGTCCAGGTGTCACGCTGCGTCCTGGATGCTCCCTGCTGTAGCCTGTTGGGCACCCTCTGCAGCTCACTCTTGCCAGACTCCCCAAAAGGTGGGAAGTGAGCCGGCCAGGAACCTAGAATTTGCTGTTAACCCAAGCACGAGCAAGGACACACCGGTTGCAAGAAGAGGCTCTTGTGCTCCAAGCAGCGATAAGGTTCGGGAGGGGAGCCGGCGCCCAGAGACCTGAGCCTGGACTCCTCACCCTCTCCGCTGCCTGCCTCCCACTCCGTCCCCCACTGCCTCGTCATCTCCTCACCACCTACCCCTTCTTTCTTGCAGGAGAGCTCTTGTGCCTGCTCCTCCGTCCTGATTTCGGGCTTCCTCCCCTGTGACCCTGACGGCTCTGCTCTGCAGCAGCTGACCTTTCTGACCACTCTCTAACACCCGCTCTGTCTTCCTCTGGTCTCGCTGACACATCCCTACCCACCACCCTTCCCACTCACTCTTCAACATGCTCCACTCACTCTCCCAGACCACGCTCTCCTTCCCACCCTCCCCCAGCTGCCCTTTCTCTCCCAGGACTTAACCAGAACTCCCAGGGCTACATTCTCAGCAAACACTCTTCTGAGCCCTGGACCAATCAAAGCCCTGACCTCCCAACACGTTCTCAGGAGGGCCCTTGGCCCCTCGGACAGATGTTACAGCCCGATCTCCTCCTCTTTCTCCCCAGTCACACCCTGGCTGCTAATGCAGAAGTATCTAACGCATTCAGATGCCCCCACAGCTTCCCAGCCTCTCTCCCGGGCCCTGTCTAGAGCCTCTTCTACGTTCTCCCTTCCAGCCCTAATTTCCTTTTACCAGACCCTTTCTCCACTGAGTGGCCTGAGTGACTGCTTTAAACACAAACTAGATCAAGATACCACCTGCTCGACACCCTGCACAGCTCTGCATGACTCTCTGGGGCAGTGCACGCCCCTTACTCAGACTCTTGGACCCACGACTTAGCCCTTCTCTGTCCCTCCGTCTTCCACCCCATCCAACTCTCCCCTACATACTCTGCCTTCAAGGTTTTAAAAATAGTTTCAATGAAGTGTAATTTACATGTAATAAAACTCGCACATTCTAAGTGTAGAGCTTGATGAATGGGGGTAATTATGCCCAGTTAGATGTACATTGCTGTTACCAGAAAGGTCCCCTTGAGTCCCTTTGCAGTCACTCTCCTAGCCCCAGGCAGCCATTGATTTGCATAATGTCACTCTCACTTTGTCTTTTCCATAGTTTTATATAAATGAAATTACTGTGTGTAATCTCTGTGATTGACTTACTGTACTCAGCATAATGTTTAGCAGATTTATATATACATTGTTGCATGTGTTAATATTTCATTTTACTGTGGAGCAGTATTCCTTCTGCAAATATACTACAACTGGTTTATGCATTCATCTGTCAGTGGACACTGACATTATCATTTTTATTTCCTGATTTCTTTAAAATTTTTAGTGCTTTTTTTAGTTTTGATAGAGAGAGTATGTAGGGAGGAGCAGAGAGAGGGGGAGACACAGAATCCAAAGCAGACTCTAGGCTCTGAGCTGTCAGCACAGAGCCTGACACGGGGCTCAAACCCACGAACAGTGAGATCATGACCTGAGCCAAAGTTGGACGCTCAACCAACTGAGCCACCCAGGCCCCCCTACATTATCATTTTTAAAATATATATTTATTTATTTCTGAGAGACAACGTGAAAGGGAGGGGCAGAGAGAGAGAGAGAGGGAGACAGAGTCCCAAGTAGGCTTTTTGCTGTCAGCGCAGAGCCCAACACAGAACTTGAGTTCATGAACCATAAAATCATGACCTGAGCCGAAATCAAGAGTAGGACGTGTCACTGACTGAACCACCCAGGTGCCCTGCATTCTCATTTTTGGCTAATATGCATCATGGCACTATGAACATCACTGTACCAGTCTTCGTATGGACATATGTGTTCATTTCTCCTGGGTAAATACCGAGGTGTGAAACGGCTGTGGCGTATGGTGAGCGTGTGTTGAATTTCACAGGGCACTGTCACATGGCTTTTCAAAGTGGCTGGAGTATTTTACATCCCCGCCAACAGCATACGAATGCATCAGCTCCTCTGCATCCTCTCTGACCTTTGATGTCATCGGTCCTCTTACCCGTTAGCCCTCCTAATGTCTGTGCAGGGGGAGATCACCTCCCGATGACTACTCACGGTCACTGCCTTGTCGTGTGCATATTGGATGCATCTTCTTCGGGGAGTGCCTGTTAGAATCCTTTGCCCATTTTTTTAAAAAGATTTTATTTTTTAAGTAATCTCCATACCCAAAGGTAGGTGGGGCTCGAATCTACAGCCCTAAGCTCAAGAGTTACACACTCTGCCGACTGAGCCAGCCAGGTGCCCCTTTCTCATTTTTTATTGGATTCCTGCTCAGGCACCATTTTCTTTCCTTCTTCTTCCTTTTTTTGGTATCCTTTCTTTGAGCCCTAATGGCTCTTTATAGATGCAGCTATCTGTCAGCTATGCTTTGCAAATATTTCTCCCGGTCTGTCACCTTTGTGGCTTTTAAACTGCAGATTATGATTCATTAACGAGTAAGGATATCAATTAGTGGGTCAAGACTATATCTATTTTTTGAATGAAGTAGAATACTTACGGAAGGCATTGCACACAGTAAGGCTAAGCATTGATTCACATGCTTTCAGCCCTATGTGTGCATCCTTGCACAAGTGAGTGTGTGTGTAACACTACGTCACGAAGTAAAATGTATTCCTTCTCATCATCATAAACTTTTGAAAGCCTCTGCTCTAGCCCCATAGCTGCTCAAACTACGTATGTTTAATGACCAGAGAAGCAAATACATGGACCAGGCATGTCCTGAGAAGGTCTCCCAATCTGCTGAATTTCTCAGATTTGTAGCAGTTTCAGTGCCTCCAGTAGGAGCTGCGGAAGGGGTCGGAACACTTTTTGCCTCCTTTCAGTTAAGACTCCTGGTTGACAGCTTCTCTTCATTCAGGTTACCGTGTCCCCAAGTGTACCTCTGATGCAAAAAATCTCTGGGATTTCTGTGTGGAGAACTTCAAGGGAAGGTTGGGAAGCGCTAGATCAAATAAAAGTAAATGGCTGCCTTCACTGCAGGACTTCTCAGACCTCTTAATATGCTAAGGGATGTTATGAATCTCCATGGGGGAGACAGAGCTGGCATCGTTCTCTAAGTTTATTTGAATACAAAATCTTTCCTCAATTGTGATAGCCAAAGGTAGAAATAACTCAAATGTCCATCAACTAACGAATACGCAATCAAAATGTGGCCCATCCACACAATGGGTTACTATTCAGGCATAAAAAGGAATGACACAGAAAGGCTGCCACATGGCTAAACTCTGCAAACACTATGCTATGAAGAAGCCAGACTCAAGAATAGCACGTATGTCATGAATCTATGTATATGAAATGCCCAGAGTAGGCAAATCTAGAGGGACAGAAAGTAGAATCGTGGCTGCCTAGGGCTGAGAGAAATGGGGAATTAGAGCCGAAGGGCTCAGAGTTTCTTCTAGAAATGATGAAAATGCTCTCGAATCAGTTGTGATGGTTACACAACTCTCTGAATATACTAAAAGCCACTGAACTGTACAAGTCAAATGTGTGGATTGTACAATATAGAAGTTATATCTGGGGCGCCTGGGTGGCTAGTGGGTTAAGCGTCTGACTTTGGCTCCAGTAATGATCTCGCAGTTTGTCGGTTCAAGCCCCGTGTCGGGCTCTGTGCTAACAGCTTGGAGCCTGGAGCCTGTCTTCTGATTCTGTGTCTCCCTCTCTTTCTGTCCCTCTCCTGCTCGTGCTGTCTCTCTCAAAAATAAATAAAACATAAAAATATTTAAAAAAGCAAAAGAAGTTATACCTCAATTACAGAAAAACAAACCACAAAAGTCTTTCCTCCAGTTGCTTTTTGAAGTTCTAAGGCAACAAGGATCTAAGCCAGGCCCGCTGGGTCCCCCTGGTGGCCTGGAGGACAAAGTTCGCCAGGGATTCTTCAAGTACCAACCCCCCTACCCTTCACCCTGTGCAAGAAGTCCATGTGATTTTCTTTGCCAAGAAAGCCAGAGTCAGGGTGATGCCCTGAACAGTTATGTTCCCTACTGATGGCACAGAGACAGAGAAAGGGCTGGCTAAGCGCGCAGCACGGGCCCTTGGGTGCTCAGTTACCAGCTTTACTTGGGAGCCAACTGTCAGTGCTGTGCTGGTCCCATGGGCACCCTCTGTCCTGGCAGGGAAGCCAGACCAAAATAGCACAGCCTGGGACACCAGTTGGGAAAGCAGATGGGGAAGTCTGGGGCTTGGGAAGGAGCAGATAAGGGCTTCATTCCCAGTTCTGCTGCCTTCCCGTGTGACCTTGGGTGCAGCGTTCAGTGTGGGCTCACGCTTTCCCACTTTGGGAAAGAAGGAATCAAGTTCTGCTCTTCTCCCTCAGCAAGACTTCTGGGAGGATCCAGGCTGGAGACTGGTAAGGTTGGAAGGGACTTCGATGCTTGCATCTCCTGTCTACTCTCCCCACCAGGTCGACCTGTTAGAAGCCTTCCAGTGCCAAGGAGCTGACTGCCTCCCATTTCCTTGCTCAACAGCTGTGGTTGAGGTTGGCGGAAGCCCTTCCTCATATCAGACTGACTTCCACCAGCAATGTGTAGAAGCCTTCATTGTCTCCTGAGGGCATCACGGAATGTGACTAATACCTCTGCTACCTTGCCCCACAGAGCCCGCCTCATTGCATTCTCTGACCTCCCTAGGAGCCAGGAGACCACTCCCCACCCAAGGAGACCCCTCCCCATCCAGAGCAAGATTGCACATTCCTGCCTTACGCGGGGCCAGTACCCTGCACCATTTGATCCCCAGTCTCCCAGCCTGCCCCTCCCCTCCCTGGCGTGTGCCATCTGTCCCATCACCTCCCATCACCTCTCAAACCTGCTGCTAAGTGGTCCCTTCGGCTGTCCTGCTTCCCAGATGCAACTCCTACTTGCTGCTCAGGTGACCCCTCTTCTGACCTCTGCAGGAAGCCCTCGGCACCCAGCTGGCCCTCGGAGGCCCCTTCCCACCCCGCCGAGTCTGCGGCGGGTGGCTCTGCCTCTGCAGGGGGAGTCAGACACGCTGAATAGCTCACTATGTCTTCAGAGACAGTGCCTGTGCCCATCTGTGAAGCCCAAGTCCATCTATCTCCTCCAAAGTGTCCACCGTCTCCAGGAACACAGCACCTTGAGCTGACCACACACCTCCAACACAGCCTGACCGGGTCGGCTTGACTGCAGCAGGGCCAGGCAGAGCAGAGGAGCGCTGCCTGTCTCTCCTTCTAGAAGGCACTTTTCATTAGTATCCAGAAGTCTAAGGTCACAGGGAAATCCCTTGGCATCTAGGAACGCCATCCTCCTTGTCTGCCTCGTTCCAAGCTCTCATCGGGCATGAAGGGCCATCAGACGAGGCCCCCAAGATGAGGGCTCCCTCCCTCACTGTGGGTCCTCCCCTTGCTCCCTAACCCCCCAGGTCTTCATTTCCTCCTCTCTGTGATGAGAAGTCGGGCTGTACCACGGGCAAGCCTGACCCTTCAGGGCAGCGGGTGCCCAGGCCATCCTTGCCCCCAGGTTGGGCGTCCTGCTGTGCTGGGGGTCTGGCCCACCGCGGTCCCTTGCGTGGCTGGCCAGAAGCAACCCCACCCCGCACACGACCGTCGTCTCAGTGAGTCACTGTGCCACGACGTGTTTATTAGGATGGTGGGAGCTCATTTTGCCAACTTTGGAACCACGGGAGCCGGCTAAGTTTAGAACAAGCCTTGAGCGTGAGGACGCCGTGTTCCTGCTCCTTCTGGCAAAACACGAGACTTGAGCTATTCTTTTTATCTTCAGTCTCCCAGACAAGTCCTAAGCTTTATTTATTTACCACTACATCTGTCTTCTCCCAACACAAGCTCCTCTGTAATTAAGGGGGAATACACCCCCAATCAGCCTGAGGTTGAAAAACATCAGCTCATTGGAATGTTTCAAGGACTATAACAAAGGCTCTGAAAAATAGGATGCTTTTCTACTTAAAGCAGATGTACTTAATCTAGTCCCTGTAGATGGGCTCCGCAAGATGCAGACACCCCCTAAATTCTTATGTGAATGTGCTTTCACCTGGGCAAAGGGTCCATCTGCTTTTCTCAGATTCACAGAGGGTTCATGACTCCTGCTCAAAATGACAAATCTCAGATTTAGAAAAAGATGGCCACTTGCACCTGTGCATTGTAGAGTCCTCGCCGGCTTTGGGGTGTCCATGATTAGATAGGAGATGTCTTCTCGGGATGTGCACTGGGAGTGAAAGCCTGGAGCCCGAAGCAGGCTGGATATGCTGACACAGCACTATTGGAAGGAGAATCCTAGGTCTGGTGGAGGTGAAGAGAGCTTGGAGCCTTGGAACCCTCCAACTGGAGGGTAGTGATGTCATCAGTGGTACCTGAGGAGGAGGTCAGGTGGGTCAGGGCCAGTGACTCAGGATTAAGAGCCCAGCTGGGACGTATCACTGGCTAAGTCAGACGCTGAGATGGGTCCAATATTAGCATTTGAAAGGGCTGAGCAGCATTGGCACCTTCATTTACTCTACTCACAGTGATTTGCCATTTTCCATCCCAAGGAACTTGGCCTTTCGACTTTATGGCACACATTTATGCTCCTGTGGGTTGCCTTAAATCAGATGAGCACCTTCCTGGGTGCCTGGGTGGCTCAGGGGGTTGAGTGTCTGACTTTGGCATAGGTCGTGATCTCATGGTTCGTGAGTTCGAGCTCCACACCCTGCTCACTGCTTGGGGCCTGCTTGGGATACTCTGTCCCCCCCTCTCTCTGCCCCTTCTCCACTTGTGCTGTCTCTCTCTCCCAAAAGTAAAAAAATTTTCTTTAAAGTTAGAAAAAAAACATGAGCACCTTCCCATCATTTAATCCCACTGCCCTAAACTCATAGGTCCTGTAAACATGGAATGCATGGGCTTGACATGAAAATGAATGTTAACTTCCTATGTGATTGGGAAGGTAAGTCTGCTGTCAAAGGAAAACAAGTGACGTTTTCAGATGTCAAATGCTTGGGACCTTGGCTTATCTACACCATCACTACATCATCAAATGCCTCCCTTCTCCTCAGCAAATTTCCTGGAGAGTTATGTGTATCCTGCGACTAGTCTCCAGCTCAGGAAAGGGAGTAGGGGGAGTGTTCCTGGCTAGATCCCTTAGTAGACAGCAAATTGGTCCCCCTCTGCTTTCCATCACATAATCTGGCCATCACACATTGAATTACTTGCCATGACTATTTAGTCTCCATCAGTCTGGAAGAGTTCTTGAGTCTTCCCTTCAACTATCAAACCTTGATCCCTTTGAGATTACCGGCCAATTGTTTTGTAGAATGTTCCTCAATTAGGGTTTGCTTGGTGTTTCTTTACGTTTGGATTAGATTAGGCATCTTTCTAATCCCACATCTGGTGGGAATGTTCCAGAAGAGCAGCTGTTCTTTCTTTCTTCCTTTTTCTTTTCTTTTCCTTTTTTTAAGATTTTATTTTTAAGTACTCTCTACACCCAACGTTGGGCTTGAACTCACAACCCCGAGATCAAGAGTCGCATCCTCTACTGACTGCCAGCCAGCCCCCCTCTCCAGCTGTTTTCCTTTTGTGGCATCCTATCAGGTGGCGCAAGTTTCATTTGTCCCATGATGGACGGGTGATGGTCATTGTCACTCAATGAAGGTGGTGTCAGCCAGGATTGTCCACTGGGAAGTTACATTCTCTTTCTTTGTAACTAATAAGTATTTTTGTGACAATGTAAATATCCCGTCTCTCATTAAACACTCAAGTTATTTACTTATTTATTCATATCAGTATGGACTCATTGCTTCTTATTTTGTCTAATGGATTATAATGGGTTCCACTGGGTCTTACTCTCATTGTTTATTCTGATGCTCAAAATTTCCCCAGATTTGGCTTGTGAGAGCTCCTTCCAGCCAGTGTCTGTGGCCTTTTGACAAGTCCCCATCATCCTTTAAGTGCCTCCTTGCCTTCTGGTTTAAGAAGATATTTTCGGTTCATCGTGTACTTTCCCAGGCTCTGCCTTGGGATCAGCCCTTTCTCTATGGGATCCTAATTCCAGCTCGTGCAGAGTGCATTCAGAAACCGAGCTCTACGCCCTAGGTGTGCTCGTTGTGGTTGGGACACACACACACACACACACACACACACAATCTCTCTCTATTAAACACCATGAGTTTACACCTTCTGAAAGTTTTATCGTGGACTCAGAAACAGAGTTTCCCTCTGGAATTGCAGCTTCTCAGACCGTGTCAACATGGGAGTCATTTTTTGACTACTGAGTAAGATCCCGTTGGGGGATGGGGTCAAGCAGAGGCAAGTTGATATAAGAGGAGAGACACATAGGGTCCCAGGACACCTTTCGATCCAGCCAGGCCTAAATCCCTTGAATTTCTTGGTTACATGAGTGAGTATGTTTCTTTTCTTGTCGAAAGGTAATGGGAATCAGGTTCCCTGCAGCTGAAGGAGTCCTGATCAAATACCAAATAGCTGATGACTGACTCATCCTTAGCTTTAAGTTATGGGATCTGGGCTCTAGCTTTCAAGGCTTCTTTGTTCGCCTGCTAGGGAGAACGGGGAGTTCTCTCTGCCTGGTTCCCATCCATCCATGCCTGAGGCTGTGACTCCACCCCCACCTGGTTCCCTAGAGGCACTTTTTCCTCCACGCGGACCTCTCTCACTTGGCTGCTAGCATCCCTGGAAATGGTGCTGTGCTGTCCCACAGGCCTCAGGAAGGGGCGGCCTGGGGAAGGCCCTCCGCTCCCCTGGGGTCTATTCCCACCATGGGCACTGCTTGCCCTTTAACCTTCCATAGCGACCGCCAGTCTGGGCCACTCAGCGTTACTGAGCCTCGTGGAGAGTGGGTGGGAACTGCAGGTTGGAGAAACATAGTAAACCCTGATGCTGACCATGACCGCTCCAGATGAACCCTCCCTCGCCAGAGTCCCAGCTCTGCCCTCTTTCCTCCTCCCCAGATAGAGAAGTAGAACCCCTAACCTCTCTTCTCTGGATCTACATTCTCTCCCCATAGATGTGCCTTTTGGTGGTGGCGGAGGCGCTGCCTGGCTGCCTCAAGAAACAAAACTCAGAGGCGCCTGGGTGGCTCAGGTCACGATCTCACAGTTCTCAGGTTTGAGCCCCATATCAGGCTCTGCACTGACAGTGAGGAGCTTGCTTGGGATTCTCTCTCTCCTCTCTCTGCCCCTCCCCCACTCATGCACACAGTCTCTCTCTCTCAAAAATAAGCAAACATTTAAAGCAAACAAACAACGTTCAAAGCAGTACAGTCCAGGTCTATATCCCAAGCAGGGAGTGGGGTGGGAGGGCTGATTCCTAACGAGAACACCATTCTGTGTACGCTCAAGGCAGTCCTTTATGGCCATCCTGGCCCACTCTGAGAATTAATTGGGATAAATGTTTCATTCATTAGTAAATATCTCCTATTTGAGTGAGTGATATACATTGAGTCTTGAGCATAGAATCCCTATCTTCGGTTTAATAGCTTGCATTTTGTTTTAAGTTTATTTATTTTGAGAAAGAGCACGAGAGCGGGGGAGAGGCAGAGAGAGAGGGAGAGAGACAATCCCAAGCAGGCTCTGTGCTGTCAGCACTGAGCCCAATGCAGGGCGCCATCTTGTGACCCAGGAGATCAGGACCTGAGCGGAAATCAGGAGTCGAATGCTCAACCGACTGAGCTACCCAGGTGCCCTGCTAGCTTGCACGAAAGCACAGAAGCAGGTAAGGCCTGACATGCACATGGTACGCAGCAAAGGCTTGGTCCCTCCTCCCTCTCCAGACCGGGAAAGATCTCTCTGTTTTGATTTCCCTGGAAAGTGTCCCATTTATCTGCAGTTTCCCAGGAACAAACCGTCTCTGCTGTGGTTCTGCAAATGGGTACAGCACTCTGCAGCTGCCCGAGACCAGAGAAGGACGGCGTGGGCACAGAGTCACTTGCAGGCTGGGGGGTGAGTGAAAAGGAAGGTTCCAGGCCTTGCTTGTCCTGGTCCACCCTCTTCTCCTCTCCATCCTGCTGTGCCTACTTTTCTCCACCTCATACCTTGTGCAGGAGAAGAAAAGTGTATCCGGGAATTTCAAGGGCCGTCCGGGCATGGCAGGATCTAGAGCGCCAACGTTCTCTGTGTCCTGTCTCTTTTCTGCTTCTCTCCCTCTGTTGGCTTGAGTCCTCAGTAGACTCTCTTCTTCTTTTTTTTTTTTTAAATGTTTTATTTATTTTTGAGAGAGAGAGACAGCATGAGTAAGGGAGGTCAAAGAGAGAGGGAGACACAGAATCCAAGGACAGGTTCCAGGCTCTGAGCTGTCAGCACAGAGCCCAATGCAGGGCTCGAACCCATGAACTGTGAGATCATGACCTGAGCTGAAATCGGTCACCCAACCGACTGAGCCACCCAGGTGCCCTTTGGCCAACCCTCTTCAAGGGGCAAGAAAGATGTCACAGGGGAGCCCTAAGTCTGTTTCCTACTTACTTAGCACCTCCATGAAAAAGACGGTCTTTCCCGGTAGATCCGGCCCAAACCCAGGAAAGATTGGCCCTGCCCGATCACATGTCTGTTTCAGAACCCATTGTTCTGAAGGTGGGAAGGAGCATTCTAAATGGGCAAATGTCCACCTTTGGGAGCTGGGCCTTGGTGAATGTGCCCACAGCTGCTGCCGGTGCCTCTGCCTCTTGGTCAGAGAATCTACAAGGAGAAAAGAGTGTGGTGGTTGGCGTCAGGTGGATCTAGGGACAGAAGTGTGTGGGGCTTGAGCTACCCCCAAGATCAAGAGTCACATGCTCCACCAACTGAGACAGCCAGGTGCCGCCAGAACCGTGTGACATTAATCAAATTCCTCAACCCGTTGGAAGCTTCCTACCTCACAGACCTGGAGGATTAAACAAGTCAACCACCAAGTCCATACTTGGCATGGAGGAGATCATTAATCAATAGCTGATCTTGCCTTAGGTTGCAGACCTTCGGCTTGGTTTCTGGGTCCTAGCGCCTGGACCCAGACCAAGTTGGTCTGGAGTTGGGGGACCAGGAGATGGTGCATGTGGTTTTGTGTTTGTTATTTCAGTCCTGATGAAAAATGTGCAGGTTTTATGCTGTCGTAGAACAAATAGAACCTTGCCATATGGGCCTCTATTTCTGTGTCTGATTTAATTAATCGTGTTTCATTTTCCCTCATTTTTCTATTACTGAGACTGCTAGGTTTCTCAGAGACTTTCCTTCTTCCCTCCCTCCCTCCCTTCCTCTATTCTTTCCTTCCTCCCTTTCTTCCATGCTGGGCTAGATGCTGGGGGTATGGGGGGGCAGTGCTGAACAAGATGGACACACCCCTACCTCCACAGAGCTTACCGTCTAGCAGGGGACATAGATGTTAAGGGACACAGTCATTTAAAAACATCTGGGGGGACCTGGGTGGCTCAGTCGGTTAAATGTCCAGCTTCGGCTCAGGTCATGATCTCACGGTTCGTGGGTTTGAGTCCTGCATCGGGCTCTGTGCTGACAGCTCAGAGCCTGGAGCCTGCTTCAGATTCTGTGTCTTCCTCTCTCTCTCGGACCCTCCCGTGCTTGTGCTGTCTCTCTCTGTCTCTCAAAAATAAATTAAAAACATTAAAAAAAAAAGGAGTTTGGGGGCTCCTGGGTAGCTCAGTAAATTAAACATGTGACTCTTGGTTTCGGCTCAGGTCATGATCTTATGGTTTGTGAGCTGGAGCCCTGCACCTGGCTCCACACTGACAGTGCAGAGCCTGCTTAAGATTCTCTCTCCCTGTCTCTCTGCCCCTCCCCTGCTCTTGTTCTCTCTCTCTCTCAAAAATAAATAAGTAACTTAAAAAAATTAAAGGAGTTTGGCCTTGTTTGGGGTATGCAAAAGAGCTTCCTGGAAGAGGTGATGTTAGGTCTGAGCTCCTCAGAACGGCTGGGGTTATCCAGTGAAGGGAGTGGGATGAGATGGAATGAGGTTCCTGCAGTTCTTCCTGAAGAAGCCAGAAGGGAGGGAGTGTCGTGCCTTCTAGGCCAAGACAGAGGGCTCTGGACGAGGCAGGGCGCTCAGCAGACTGCTTGAGACCAGGGAGTGGCCATGGGCCAGGTCACGCGGGGCCTAAAAGCCACACTCAGGTTTGTGGTCTTAATTCCAGACAAAGAGACTACAACGGTTGAAGGACTGCACTCTGCTAGGAAGAGGGGCTCTCTCCAGGAAGCGGCACCTGGAGGTTTTGCCTGTAATTTCCAGCTTGATGATGAATTGTCCGCTGTTTGCAGTCACTGAGCAGAGAGTGTCCTGACACAGCACGCACACTCTGTCTTTGTCTGTTTTCCCTGGACTTCACCTAGGGAGTCCCTCCTCCAGCCCAGCTGAACTCCCCACCCGCCCTGTCCCCCCCCAGGCCTGCTGTTTATTTATTCATTTTGAGATAGAAAGTGAGAGAGAGGAACACACACAAGTGGGGTGGGCACAGAGAGTCCCAAGCAGGCTCTGAGCTGAGCAGGGCTCAATCCCGTGACCATGAGATCATGACCTGAGCTGAAATCAACAGTAAGAGGCTCAACTGAGCCACCCGGGCGCCCCAGGGTTTGTGCTCTTTCAACCTCTCTCTGTTTCAGACCCTCCTCCTACCTGAATCATCAAATCTCTGAGTTAGAGGATCATCAAAGGCTATCTGGTCTAGTTCTTTCTGTGAATCCTGTAAAGGCATTCCTAACAGGGATCCATCCAACCTCAGTGTGCATGTTACCCCTGCCGGGCAGGGCAGGGGTGTAGGGGGGAGCTCACTCCCTACCACGCTTGTAGGCTGGGCTTGAATGCAAAGCTTTTAGAAGAGACAAGACGGCACTCTTCTGTCCATCTGTCTGTCTGGATGTTCCTGTGGCTCTGTGGCTGGCTCTCCTTCATTGCCAACTAAATTCATTTTTCGAAGTCCTTCCAAGATACAGCAGGGGGAGAGGTAGCTGCTTAGCCCAGAGCCTAATGTAACTTCTCCAGCCTTTGAACGAAGCCTTGACTTCCACTCTACAAATATAGACCATCCCCCAACTCAGAGAAGCCTAATCCTCTTCCTTGAAGCCCTGCACTCCAGGAAATGGGAAGCAGAAGCAGGTGATGCGAGGAAAGGAAGGACCCAGAAGTTGTTGGGGTGCTTCTCTGGGGACAAAGTGAGGGGGCCTGCCATTCTAGGAGAGGTTGCTCTGCCAGTGAGGAATAATTTGGGGACACCCAGGACTTCTCTCTGAGAGGCCTTATGACCGGACTTCTTTTTGAAGGCAGCCTGGCACCTGGGATTACGTGCTGACTGAGGCGGGGGCCCTGCTCATCAGTTACGGGGAAGCCTAGGCGGGACGTCACTAAACAAGTGCCCAAAGTCCTGTGATAAGGCTGTGAGGTGTTGTGTGAGGTTCTGAGAGGCCAGAGGGGGAGTCCAATTCCTCTTGGGGAAGCCAAGGAGGCTCCCAGGAAGAGGTGTCCCTTGAGGTGAATTCGGGAGGACCAGTAGGAGTTAACCAAGCTGGATCAGGAGAAGGGAAGAGACTCTGGCCGAGGACTGGGTTGGGCCAAAGAGGGTCTGGGATGCTGGGGGGATTGCAAGGAGGTATGGGAAACTCCAGGGAACAGCCACAGCTCTGGGGCTTTGCCCCTTCCCCAGGCTACAGGGTGCTCAGCAAGACCTTCCTATGGTGGCCAGGCCTCTTTTCAGGTCCTTCTCCCCCAAAACCACCCTTCAGTCCTGGGGCCCGTGGGCCACCACTCTTTTGGATTATAGTTAAATCCAGGCTGGAAAGATTTAGCCCTTAGGCACAATTCCGCCCTGGGGTAGGGAAGGGGAGAGGAGAGACTTAGTGACTGTTAATGTCTGACCTAGAACTGAGCCCAGGACTCCTGACTCTTGCCCCAGGGATCTCAAAGGAGACAGATAAGTGATGGTTTAAAAAGGCTCATTCTTTCAGATGCAGGCTACAGATACAGCCTGACAAAGGATCAGGAAGATATCAACGATGAGCAAAGCTGGGGAGGACAGACCTTGGATGTCCTTCATTTTCTTTCTAAAATGTGTGCTTCCCGAGTGGTGTGTACTGCTTTTGTAATTAGAAAGAGTAGAGGCACAGGAAAAACTTTGTAGGAGACAAAGCAGAAAACCAAGTCATACCTACAGTAAAATCTTAGCATTTTAATGAAATACGCAGAGAAGCAAAACAGAGAAGAAATACGCTAAAACGTTAAAAGGAGTTGTCTCTGGCCTGTGCTGTTAGACTTGCCTTTTCTGTCTTCCTAATTTTTTGTATGTGCACGTCCAGATTTGAATGAACTTGTTCACCCATTAGCCTCTTAATCAGTCTCCCTGCTTTGGTGGTGTGCTGGAGAAAGCATGTTTCCCCTAAAGGTAGCCCCCATTCTCTGTGCCTGGCGAACTCCCATTCATCCATCAGTACCCAAGGGTCACCCCCACTCCTTAGGGAGGACTTCTGGAGTGGGAGGCGTGGTGTGTTACCCAGAAGTCCTTTTCAGGACCCAAGCCCTCATTCTCCCAGCTGCCAAGAGGGCTGGAGGCCAACATTCACAGAGCGGTCCTGGTGCACTGGAGGAAAGAAGGAATGGGTAATGAAGACCCAGACCCTTCGTCTCATTCAGAGCACCTCTGAAGATGCATCTGTACCCCAGAGCTCCCTGGGAGAGGCTGAGACCTTCACTCAGGCCGCAGTGTAGTTTTCTCCCTCTGCCTGGTCCCGCTGTTTCCCCTAGTCCTTGGGTGCCGGTCCTGAGTGTCCCAGAAGCTTCTCTAACCAGAGACACCTTCCTTGACCTCCCAGGCTAGGGCAGCCTCCTTTATCCATGCTCTCCCAGAGCGCGTGTCTCCTTTGTAAGTTTTACATCCATTTGTGCTGTCAGGCTAATGTCTGTTTCCTCCACGGACTGGGAGAGTCACGCGCATTCCACCCCAGGGGCGCGTGGTTTAGAACCATTTGTTGAATGAATAACCTTATTAACCATCCAATCTAAACCCTTAGGAGGCCATCAACTTTACTTAGGGCTGCAAGATGCCTCTACCACTCATGCATTCATTCAATAAATATTTACTGAGAGAAACGAGGTCCCTGCCTAAATAATTCCAGATGGTTCGAAGATGTTTACATGTAAGTAAATAAAGCCAATAAAGTTCTAGAGAAAAGAGAAGTTTTAGAAAATAACTTTGGGGGCACCTGTGTGGCTCATTCGGTTAAGTCTCCGGCTTCGGCTCAGGTCATGATCTCACGGTTCGTGGGTTCGAGCCCCACATCAGGCTCTGTGCTGACAGCTAGCTCAGAACCTGGAGGCTGCTTCTGATTCTGTGTCTCCTTCTCTCTCTGCCTCTTCCCCTCTCATGCTCTGTCCCTCTCTGTATCAAAAATAAATTAAAAACATTAAAAAAAAAGGAAATAACTTTGGACTGTTGGGGGTCTCTATAAGCATAAGACACAAATTTGAAAAGAAAGAGTTACTACATCACATAAAGTTCTTTCTTTTTGTTTTGTTTTGCTTTTTGTTGGGGGGGGAGGTGCAGAGGAGAGAGAGAGAGAGAGTGAGAGAGACAGAGAGAGAGAGAGAGAGAGAGAGAGAGAGAGGAAATCCCAAGCAGGCTCAACGCTCAGCAAGGAGCCAGACTCCAGACTCCATCCCATGACCCTGGGATCATGACCTGAGCTGAAACCAAGAGTCAGATGCCCAACTGACTAAGCCACTCAGGTGCCCCCACATAAAATTCTTAAACCTCTATAAAGCAAAAATAAAGGTAAGAAAAGAAAAACAAATCCATATATATGAGACAGGAGGCTGATTCTTAGAATACACCAAGAAAGCTTATAAACCGAAAGGGGGGGAAAAACCCACAGAAAAATGGACAAAGATTATGATAAACTGTTCAGAAATCTTCTTCATATTCTCAGAAATGCAAATTCAACAACAATACAATATCATCTTTCTAACAGAATTGACCAAATGGAAGTGATTGGCAATACCCGGTCTTGGCAAGACTGTAGATAAACAGGAATTTCATTCACATTTATTGGCAGGAATTCTCATGAGCTCTTTGGAGAGCAGTTTGGTAATATCCATTAAATTAACAGCATTCACCTCTTTTAACCTCACGATCTTACTTCCAGGAATTAGTTCAAGGGCACGAGTTTGCATGGCATGTACAAAGTAGAGGGTTGCCACCTTGTAATTGTGAAAAAGAAAAGAGACAAGGCTTTATCAACGGGGAAGGGTTACACTGTGATCACCCCATACAATGAAATCTGTTTTGAGGAGTGAGCTCTCTCTCTGGGTACTGACGTGGGAAGAGTCCATGATGCATTAAAAGGAAAAAAGCAAGTTTTATTTATTTATTTTATTTTATTTTGAGAGAGAGAGAAGGGGTAGAGAGAGAGACTCCCAGGCAGGCTCCCTACGGCTAGCACAGAGCCTGATATGGAGCTTGAACTCACAAACCGTGAGATCATGGCCTGAGCTGAAATCAAGAGTCGATGGTTAACCCACTGAGCCACCCAGGTGCCCCAAAAAAGGAAGGTTTTAAACAGGCACTTCCCATTTTCAGGGGGGGTGGTGCGGATTATTGGGTGTATGTGTGTATGAGAGAGAGGTCGCTAGTGATTGCACAGAAAACACGTCCTGAAGGATTTAGCCCAAGTTCATTGCCGCGGGATTGGTTATGGGCAGTTTTTACTTCCTACCTCGTACACTGCCATGGTGTGTGAGTTATTGGTAATGAATCTACCATACTTTTGAGATCCTAGAGAAGAAATAGCACGCACCAAGGTCTGAAGTCAGAAGATGCATCTGGGGAAATACATTGGTCCAAAAGAGGATGGTGGGATGAGATGGGCCCCTGGGGAAGGCGGTGACAGGTGGCCCAGAGCATCAGCGCCATGCTGAGCAGTGCGGGGTTCAGTCTGGGGTTCACACTGGCAGATCCTCCCCGTCTCCGTGGACTCCTTTCCTCCACCCACCTCGACCCTGGGAGTCTCTCGGGCTCAGCCCTACCTCCCAGTCTCTTTGTTTCTCCCTCTGTGATTTCATCCATGATCCTGGTCATAAAAACCATCGTCATGGGGCCCCTTCCCACATCTTCTCCCTTGCTGGATCCCCTCTGGCCACAGGCGCAGATGTGGAATTCTAGAAACCAACATCTAATCTAATAGGAATCGCACTCAAACTCAACACATCGAAACCCGCACTTCCGGCTGGTCGCCAGCCTCACTGTCCTGCCTTCATCTCAGGAAATGGTGCCTCAACCACCCAGTGAGTCTCCTTGATTTCCCTCTTTCCTTCCCTGTAGCCCTCTACCCCTTCCAATTCCTCAGCAAAGTGGGCCAGTTTCAGCTCCGAAATCAACCTCAGATTGTTTCTTTTGTCTCCTATGACCCTTGCTGCCCTTTGTCTGAAGTTCAGAAATGAGTGAAGAACAAACATATTCAGAGCTTCCCATTGGGAGCCAGCCCCCGTCTTTGGCAAAGCCTCAATGGCGGGCAGGGGTGGGAGTGGTTTCAAGTGGAAAAGGGGAGGCTTCGGGTGCACCCAGATGGGAAGCCATTGGCAGGGGAAGTTGGACGGGGACTGACAGACAGGGCATCCTGAGTGATGGGTTAGGGGTGCCTATTCAGCTTTCACTAGTTGGTCCTAAATTGGAAGCAGGGGTGAAAATGAAGGAAGCTAGCGGTTACTGGCCAAGTCCTGGCTGTTTGGGGCTGATTGCTGGAGAGCCTGTGGTTTTGCGTCCTGGGCTGGTTGCTGTAGGTTGCATGTAGGGCAGAGCTCTGTTTTTATTGATGGCCGGCCAGGGTCTGTTAGAATAGCCAGTCCCTCAAAGTGACCATCTCCTCTCTCTCAGGAAACTTCCAGCTGCCCCCACCTTCTGCCTTCTTGCTCGTAGGACCCTGCTTTCCTGTTTCAAGCACCCTGGCCTCTGTGGGGACCAAGCTGTGGGAGAGCTCCTCACACCTGCTCACAGTCCTCCTCCCGTACTGCCATGGCACGCGAGGAAAATCGTCTCCGCAATGCCCTAGCTTCTGGACTTCTGCTCAGTCCCCGAATGCCCAGCTGGTTCCTGCCTCAGGGGCTGCACACAAGCTGTCCCCCAACCCCCCTATCTCCGCGTGGTGGCCCCTCTTCCCACACTGCTCAGATCAAACACCATCTGTTGGGCCAACCTGTCTGAATTCACGCCCACGGAAATCTACCGAATCTGCCGGTCCCCCCGCCGTCCCCGCTGGCGGGCCGCGCGTCGGGACCGGGGTCCGGTGCGGAGAGCCCTTCGTCCCGGGAGTCGGGGCGCGGCCGGAAAGGGGGCCGCCCCCTCGCCCGTCACGCAACGCACGTTCGTGGGGAACCTGGCGCTAAACCATCCGTAGATGACCTGCTTCTGGGTCGGGGTTTCCTGCGTAGCAGAGCAGCTCCCTCGCTGCGATCTATTGAAAGTCAGCCCTCGACACAAGGGTTTGTAAAAATAAAATAAAATAAAAAAAATAAAAAAAAAAAAGAAGGAAATCTACCGAATCATTGTGTATTCTTTTCTCCAAAGCATTTCTCTCTACCTGAGTGTGTCTGGTGCTCTATTGTTCCCTTGTTTCTTGCTAGTCTTCCTCCAGGGAAACATTATCTCCGTGAGGGCACGGACTGCACTGTCCCTTTCCATGCAGGGGGCCAGTAGTGTGCGGAGAGTGAAACCTGCTAAATCCTTAATATGAATCGGTTGAGTAAATGAATGAGTGAATGAATGAATGGAGCAAAGGCAGACAGCCCTGGAGACGTAACCCATGTTCTCTTGTTCTCATCTCCGGGACACACAGCGTATCAGGCCACAGCTTTGGCCACATCTCACCTCAGAACTCAGGAATCTTGCTGAGGAAGTCAACCTCAGGGCCAGAGAGGGGACTGTTTTGCAAGAGATCTTCAAGTCATCTTTGGGGGAGGGGTCTATTCTTTTGTTCTGACACATGTCCTTCAAGGACAATTTAGCCTCAAAAAACAGAAGCAGAGACATTTCTGATTTAGCATCTTTTTTTTTTTTAATTTATTTATTTTGAGAGACCAAGAGCACAAGCAGGGAAGGGGCAGAGAGAGGGAAAGAGAGAATCCCAAGCAGGCTCCAAGCTATCAGTGTAGAGCCCAACTCGGAGCTCAAAGCCATGAACCATGACATCCTGACCTGAGCCCAGACCAAGAGTTGGACACTAACCAACTGAGCCACTAGGTGCCCCTACAGAATGTGTAGTTGTGAAAAGTCGTGCTTGCCCGAAGTCAAATAATTAACAAGACTCAATATGAAAAACCGAGTCTCCCTAACTATTGCCTGGGTCTCCTGTAGCAAATATTTTACTTTTTTAATTGATCTTTTGGATTTTTCTCCATATGGCTTAAAATAACAAGCTTGTGTGGCTGCTGTCTGCTTTTTCAGTTTTAGGATCATTTATTGACTTTACACTGTGCAAATGAGGACTTAGCCATATATCTTTCCCTTGTTCTCCACCTCAAAGACAGCTCTTCCCATCCTCCGAGTCCCATTATATTCTAATTTTCCTTCGATTAACATTCAGTACTTACATTGTTATTACTATGGACATGCTAATCATAGCTGAACCGAACAGTAGCAAATTATGATTATGTTTCCTTTCTTGAACCACTTTGTTTTCTCTGGAGTTCATTGTTGCCTCATTTTTTTGTTTGGTTGCTTCTCAGCTTCTCTAAATCCCTTACCACTGCTCTATCAGCTTCCCAGCTTCCAAGATTTTATAGCTGTTGTCTCCTCTACTGGAGAGGGAAAAAATATCCCTTTATTGTAGTTCTAGCAAATTTGGGGGAAGGAGTAAAATTAAATGCAAATATTTACTCCCATCTATGCTTGTCTTTGGGGGGGCTCAAAATTTTTGAATTTTAGAGAGGCCAAATGTATCAATTTTTTTCTTTGATCATGTCATATTTGTGTGTGAGTGTGTGTGTGTGTGTGTGTGTGTGTGTGTGTGTGTGTTTGTATGCACAAGTGTATGTGTGTGTATGTTTTAAGTCTAGCTGACAGGGTTTGCTGATGTACTGGATGTGGGGGAAAGGAAGACAAGAATCAAGAGCGACTTTATGCTTTTGGTAAAGGAAAAGGCAGGATGGTGATGCCATCTTCTGAGATGGGGGAGACTGTGGGAGAATCAGGTTGAAGGGGTGCGGATCTGTTTGGACACACGGGGTTTGCATTTGTCTGTTAGAAATCCATATGCAGGTGCAGAGAGGCAGGTAGAATTCGGAGCCCAGGGCTGAGGTCAGCACATGGATGAGATAACTATGTGAGCCCAGAGGAGGGGAGGACCAGGTCCCACCCTGCCCCAGTGCTCTGCAGCTAGAGGTTGGATGACAAAGAAGTCCCGGCAAAGAGACGGAGAAGGCATAGCCAGTGATGTCTAGTTAAATCTTCTAAACTTCAGTTTCCTTGCAATAAATACAGATTCATAATCAATAGTCTTACCCTGATAAGGTGGCCCTGAGGATCCCGGGCTATGCATTAAAAGTACTCAGGACAGTGCCTTGCACTGTTCAGCATGTGTTAGCTAAAAATCTGCACCTTATCTCTAACCCTTGTAAAGAATGGCTAAACCTGGCCCATTGGTCTGAGCTAGGAGTTGAGAGTATCAATGGGGAAGGTCTGGAGCCTGTCTCCACTAGATGGTCTGGGCTCCTGGGACTGACAGAGACACATCGCAGACCAGTAGCTTTGTCAACAGGCTTAGCTCCCGAAGGGGAGGCCCAGACACCCTCAGGGACAGGGCCCTCCTGAAGACTGTGACTAAGGAGGGCAAGTGTTGGGGCACCACTCAGGTCACGATCTCACAGTTGGTGAGCTTGAGCCCCATGTCGGGCTCTGTGCTGACAGTGCAGAGCCTGCTCGGGATTCTCTCTCTCTCCTTCTTTCTCCCAATAAAAAAAAACATTAAAAAAAGGGGTGCCTGGTTGGTTCAGTCGGTTAAGCCTCTGACTTCAGTTCAGGTCAGATCTCACGTTTGTGGGTTCGAGCCCCGCCTCAGGCTCTGTGCTGACAGCTAGCTCAGAGCCTGGAGCCTGCTTCTGGTTCTGTGTCTTCTTCTCTCTCTGCCCCTCCCCCTCTCATGCTCTGTCTCTCTCTGTATCAAAAATAAATAAAACATTAAAAAAAAATTTAAAAAAAAGAGGAGGGTGAGTATTTCAAATGCTTGTAATTGTGCTATTCAATAGAAACACAACCTCATTTTATGCTCTTGAGCCTTAAAGTCCCGTCAGTTGCCGAGGCCATAGGGAACAGGTGTGGGCTCGCTGCACTTCGGCCTCCACAGAATGGGGAGAGGAATTGCAGGTATGTAAATAATGGTGGGAACTGTACCTTTCAGCAGCCCCCTTCCCTCTAGGCCCTTATCCCCACACACCCCCCCGCCCCCCCCACCCCCCACTCCATCTAGGGGAATAAGAGTATCCGAAACAATGGATTCTTCTCAACTTGTGGTGCCATCGTTATCTGTCTGTGGGTGGGTACAGGTGGCAAAAGGGACATTTTCCAAGTCCGTCTTCCGCCCTCGACTCGGTTAGTGCTGCCTCAATTTCTTATGAACCAGGTCCTCCCAGGATATGACATCCAGCTTGACATATATCTTTTTTTAAATTTTTAATGTTTATTTATTTCGAGAGAGAGATAGAGAGAGGAAGCAGGGGAAGGACGGAGAGAGAGGGAGACAGGGTCCCAAGCAGGCTCTGTACCGTCAGCACAGAGCCTGATGTGGGGCTTGAACCCACAAACTGTGAGATTATGACTGCAGCCGAAACCAAGAGTCGGACGCTTAACTGACTGAGCCACCCAGGCGCCCCTACACATATCTTTATACTAATCAAGTTGGTTCGTTTGGTTCAGTGATGAACCACAAACCTTTTGGAGCACTGAGCCATGAGCGAAGATGGCTTCCCTCAGGTTGATCATGGTCCAGGGTGGGAGAGGTTTGAGGAAACAGGAGTTTGAGGCAGGGATGTCCCTGGACGCTGAAATGCTGGGTGGGGCCCAGCACAGGACTTTGGCAGCTTGGAGGGAGTGAGCAGGGCCAGCTTGGAGGGGAGGGGGACCCTTCTGGGAAGAGGTCACACCGGAGTCCTGAGTCCTGAGCTGTGAGTGGGACTGTATGAGTAAAAGGTTAAGGGTGATCTCTAGGTGAAGAGTCATTTGAAGATCCTTTGGCTTGTGATTTGATAGGTCCAGCAGTCGAGGCTACATTTTGGTTATTCTGCAACTGTGGGAGTGACCCCCCTGACAATCACTTAATTTCTCTGGGTTTAAACCCAAGGAGCCACCAACCCCATCTGGAAGATGGGGACTTCAAGCAGCTAATCCAGGTGAAAGGACTCTGAGGAGCTTTGAAAACAATGGGACAATAGAAAAGGCAGTGCTTTATCATTCCCATTCATTCTATAAGGGTGTGGGAAATATCTTGAGGCACTCAGGTCGAGGAAGCTTTGAATTTGGCATCAGATATGTGCTTGATTGCCTGGAAGCAGACAGCACAGCAAGGGCATTGGAAAATGCAGAGCTCATCTTCACTGAATTTATCTAGAATTGTGCAATTAAAAAATCTAGGGAGGGGCGCCTGGGTGGCTCAGTGAGTCAAGCATCTGATGCTTGATTTCGGCTCAGGATCCCAGGGGGGTAGGATCGAGCTCTGTGCTGATCGTGGATCCTGCTTAAGATTCTCTCTTTTTCTCTCTCACCCTCTGCCCCTCTCCCCTGCTCACATGCTCACTCACTCTCTCTCTCTCTCTCTCTCTCACTTAAGTTAAAAAGAAAAGAAAGGAATATCCAGGAGGGAGAAGCCAGTTTCTTTTCAGCGTACATGCAGATTTTGTCTTTTGTAGTCTTCATTTTATTTGGCTCATATTAGTGGACAAGGGCACCATGATCTTTCAATGCTTTGATCCTGAAAGGGATATTACATTATCTTTAATTTCTAGTCATTTCCTGTCACCTTTTTAAAAAAAATGTTGGGGCGCCTGGGTGGCTCAGCCAGTTAAGCGTCCGACTTCGGCTCAGGTCATGATCTCACGGTTTGTGGGTTCGAGCCCCGTATCAGATTCTGTGCTTACTGCTAGAGCCTGGAGCCTGCTTTGGATTCTGTATCTCCCTCTCTCTCCGCCTCTCCCCTGCTCGCACTCTGTCTCTCTCTCTGTCTCAGAAATAAATAAACAAAACCAAAAAATGTTTATTTATTTCTGAGACAGAGAGAGAAAGAGAGAGCATGAGTGGGGAAGGAGCAGAGAGACAGGGGAACAGCAGATCCGAAGCAGACTCTGAGCTGACAGCAGAGAGCCCAGAGTGGGGCTTGAACTCACGAACTGCGAGATCATGACCTGAGCTGAGGTCCAATGTTCAACTGACTGAGCCCCCCACGCGGCCCATATCTGCCACCACCTTTCAAACAACCTGCCAGAAACAGCTGCCGGCTCTTGCTTCCCCATTTCATGTTCGTGGTTCACTTTTGCAGGGGGTGATAGGTGGGAGGCTTCTGGAATTGGAAAATCCTATCAGAGCAGCTGTGGGAATGATAGGAACTAATACAGGGTGCCCCCATGTGCCAGGCTCAGAGGCTGAAGGCTTTCCATGCACTGATCACTTAATCCCTGAGACAGTCCTACCCGGGCATTCACACAGGAGAAGGTAGAGGCTCAGAGAGATAAAGTGACTTGGCTAAGGTCACGTTATGAATGAGGGGCAGAAATGGAATTTAAACTCAGGTCTGGCCTCATTCCACAGCGCTGGCCCTTGACCTGGCCCTTGACCATCCCTCCTGCTGCCTCACGCAGGCTAGAATGATCTCATTCTGACTCTTCCCTTTCTGGAACTAGATGACAATCACATGGGGCCTCCTCTACGTCCAAATCTGCATTACCAGATCCTCTGCTCAGGTGATTTTCACATAGGTGTGTAATATACGTGAGTATCCATTTACTAGAAAAGGGAGTTTCTTTCAGGACCCAATAGGGTAGTTCAGTGCTGATCAGGAAATTCAGTCTTGCAAAAGCAAAACAGTATTCTTAAATTATTGACGTTTCCTTGTTCTGTGATTTTTGCAAAGTTCCCAATGATTTACGCAACAGTGATTTATTTAGCACCTACTAGGTACCATGTGCTGGTGTAAGTGCTAGGGTTATAGGAACAGGCACCACAGCTGGATAAAGAAGGAAACAAATCCATAAACCAACTGGGTTTATCACAAATAGTGATAAGGCCAAGGAAGGACACAAACAGGGCAGCATGACACAGTGGCAAGGGGTGGGGGTGGCCACTCAATGTTCCCAGGCAGGTTCAGCCAAGACAAGGCAGAGGCAGCAGGGGTGAAGGCTGGAAGGAAGAGAGGCCGGGCGTTCTTCCCCTCTGCCTCACAGCTTGGGCGCCTTGTTCCCAGCAGGAGCCGAGCCCTGTGCTTGGGCTGTCCCCTCCTGCATGGCTCAGAGAGCACTATTTCTCCCCCACCCCTACCCCCCACCCCTTCTGCACGGAACTCCTCACCCCTACCTAGCACTGCTTGTCTCTCGGTAACCCAGCATCCTTGTTTGCTCCCTTAACTTTGTAAGTGGCTCCTTCTTTGAGGTCTATTGAACCATCTGAGTGAATTTTGCTTCTTGACAGATGTGGTACAGAGACGCGCTTTCCCTTCTGCCATTTTTTTCTTTTCTTTTCTTTTCTTTTCTTTTCTTTTCTTTCTTTCTCTTTCTTTTTCTTTCTTCCTTTCTTTCTTTCTTTCTTTCTTTCTTTCTTTCTTTCTTTCTTTCTTTCTTTCTTTCTTTCTTTCTTTCCTTCTTTCTTCCTCTCTCCTTCCTCCTTTCCTCCCTTCTTTCTTCCCTTTCTTTCTTTCTGTTTTAAAAAAAATTTTTTTTAACATTTATTTTTGAGAGACAGAGAGAGACAGATCATGAGCAGAGGAGGGGCAGAGAGTGTGGGAGACACAGAATTGGAAACAGACTCCAGGCTCTGAGCTGTCAGCACAGAGCCTGATGTGGGGCTCAAACCCACATGACCTGAGCAGAAGTGAAACGCTCAACCGACTGAGCTACCCAGGTGCCCTCTTTCTTTCTTCCTTCCTTCCTT
>NC_043716.1:17751649-17758925 GCF_006229205.1 Suricata suricatta | reverse complement strand
GTGGGGCGCCTGGGTGGCTCAGTTGGTTAAGAGTCCAACTCTTGGTTGAGGCGCTGGTCACGATCTCACAGTTCACAGGTTCGAGTCCCACATTGGGCTCTGTGCCGACAGTGCAGAGCCTGCTTGGGATTCTCTCTCCTTCCCTCTCTCTCTCTGCCCCTCCCCTGCTTGCCCTCTCTCTCTCAAAATAAGTAAACTTAAAAAAATATGTAAAAGAAAGTGGAGGAGAGTACATGGTTTGGGAGAGGTGAATGGGAGGGAAGAGGGTATCCACATCACCTCCTGCCTTCCCTGGGTGGGTTTCTTTTTGCCAGATTGCCTGAAAAAGCAGGCGGTGACTTTAGTGACTTCCGTTTCCGGGCTGAGAAGGATACTTTTCAACTTGGCTCCTGCTTGTGACCTGACCCAGAGCAGTTTCTGAGCACACGGTGTGGGTGGCCATGACTTCTTCTAGAGGGAGCACCTAAGGCCACACAGGGGTCAGTGTTCCCCAGAGAGGTTCTGGTTTCTTTGCCTATAAAATGCAATCTGTTATTTGTTCATTAAATAACAGATGAAGCACTGTTGTGTGCCAGGTTAATTTAATTTAATTTATTTCATTTTATGTTTATTTATTTGAGAGAGTGCAAGCAGGAGAGGGGCAGCGAGAGGGAGACAGAGGATCTGAAGCGAGCTCTGCACTGACAGGCTGACAGCAGCGAGCAGGGCTTGAACTCACGGACAGCGAGATCATGACCCGAGCCAGTGTCAGATGCTCAACTGACTGAGCCACCCAGGCACCCATTTATTCATTTTGAGGGAGAGAGAGAGACAGACAGCTCAGGCATGAGGGCATGTGAGTGGGGGAGGGGCAGAGGGAGAAAGAGACAGAGAGGATCTTAAGCAGCTCCACGCCCAACGTGGGGCTCGATCTCATGACTATGAGATCATGAGCTGAGTCAAAATCAAGAGTCAGACGCTTAACTGACTGAGCCAGACAGGCGCCCATAGACCTATTTCCTTTACCCTGGAGGGACAGATTATTATACTCATTTCTATAGATGAGGGAATACAAGCTCAGGGAGGTGACAAACTTTCCCAAGGTCACATAGAATCTATCCGAGTCCAAGAAGTCTCATTGTCCACTCAAGGAAACAGGCAAGGAAAAAAACAAAAATACGTGGTGTGTGCAAAGGTCTGTGGGCATTTGGAAGTTACAAGGATTGATTCTGGGGGTGCCAGGATGGCTTAGTTGGTTAATCGTCTGATTCTTCTGTTTATTTACTTTTTTAATGTTTATTTATTTTTGAGAGAGAGACAGAGAGAGAGAGAGAAAGAGAGAGAGAGAGAGAGAGAGAGACAGAGCGTGGGTGGGGGAGGGGCAGAGAGAAAAGAAGACACAGAATCCACCAAAGCAGGCTCCAGGTTCTGAGCTGTCAGCAGACAGGGCTTGAACCCACCAACTGTGAAATCATGACTCAAGCTGTAGTTGGACGCTTAACTGACTGAGCCACTCAGGCGCCCCTTGTCTGATTCACTTTTGGCTCAGGTCATGATCTTGAGGGTCGTGAGTTCCAGCCCCACATTGGGCTCTGCACTGACAGTGTGGAACCTGCTTGGGATCTTCTTATTTTCCCTCTTTGCTTCCCCACCCTCAGAAAAAAAAAGGCTGATTCTGTTTTGGGAAAGGGGTGAGGGGCTCGTCAGCTTGATCCACATACAGGAAGAATGGAAACGTATGTAGGGGAGGTGGACAGGAAGGATCGGAGGCAGAAGTGACAGCCTGAGCAAGGTCCCTGTGACATGACACTCCACGGCGTGACCCACGAGTGTTGAATAAAAGTGGTCAGGACCAACAGCGAAGCAGGGTTTCTAAGCTTGTTGACAGCCCTGTGGTCCACGGACATGCTTGCGGAGGCCCCGAAAGCCCCATGAAGTTGTATCACAATTGTGAGTGTGTGTGTGTTACTCTTTCCCAGACACACACTTTTTCTTTTCATCAGATTCTTAGAACTGGGACGTTGACCTGAAAAAGCCTTGAGGGGCACATGAACCTGGACAGTCAGCAGGGTCTGGGCATAAAGGGCGGTGTGGGCCTTGTTTCAGGAAGTCATACTTCACACTGAGGTCAGCGAGGGACCCACGGGTTTTTAGCTGGCGAGCGACCTGGGAGAGGCCTCCGGAAGAGAGCACAGGTTACTGTGGGCTTTCCTTTCAAAGGAGAGTCTTTTCATAAACTATAAAGTGATGTGACCTTTACTGCTCTGTTCCCCGAGTCTAACATGATGTAAGCACATTTCAGGGGCTCACTGAATATTTGATGAATGAATGAATGAGCACAGGTAACAGATTATAGGGGTCATCTCTCCAGAGCGACTCCATACATTTCCTGGATAATTTCAGAGGAAATCAAGGAAAGCAAAGCTTCTCCTGGACTGCCCCTAGGTTCTTAACTGCCACCTGTCAGTCCTGGGGTGGAGGTGAGAAATGGGGAGAGTAGGCGTGGCCACACCTGACTGCAGGGTACGGTGCCTCTGACCATGTCCTGCAGTCTCTTTGGGGGGACAGAGGCCAAGATGGTCCAGATCATTTCTTTCCTCCTTCCATCTTCAACCCATCAGCTGTCAGGCATCCACTCTATTTCCTCTGTCTCCTCCCGGCCCACCTGCTCTTGTGAACTCGGGCCACTTTGGCAGTCTCAAAACCAGTGGCCCTGCTTTTGCCTCTGCCTCTCTAACATCCACTCTTCATGCGGTGGCCAGAGAGATCTTTGAAACACGTATAATCGTCAGGAGTGTGGCTTTCTTCCCATGTACTTAGAGAGCTATGCTTCTCAAACTTTAATATACATTCAAGTCACATGGGGATCTTGCTGAAAATCCAGGCTGCGATTCAGTTGATCTGGGGGCAGGGCTGGAGATCATGCACGACGCAGGAGCTCCCTGGCGATGCGGGAATCTTGGGACCATATTAAGGAGGAACAGAGACATAGAGAAAAATCCAAACTTCCTGCCCAAGTCCTACCTCATCGGGCTCCTTTCCAGCAAGCCACGCCGTCCTCTGCACCCCTGCTCTTCTCTCCCTGTGCTGTAGCCACACTGGCCTTCATTCTATTCCTGGTGCGTGCTGAGTTGTTCCTGCCTCAGGACATTTGCACGTGATGTTCCCACTGCCTAGAACGCCCCCTTCCCAGAGCTCCACATGGCTTGCACCTCCTCTTTATTTAGATCTTAGTTCAAGATCAGTCAGAGAGTACTTCTCTGACCACTCGAGCTAAAGAAACACCTTGTACCCTGGGGACTTGCTAGCTCCTCCCCCCTCACAACATTTATCCGTCTTCAAATTTACCCTGGCAGTGGTATATTTGTTGACTTGTTAACTTCTTGTCTCCACTCTCAGGTTTGTGCCATGTGAATAAAAGCTTGATTTCCTTCACCTGGCCTATCCCAGAGCCTGGCTTGAGGCAGGTGCCCTTCTTGTGCTTTCTGGGTCTAGGCAAGAACAATGCCTGCGCGGCTGCTGTGGTGCCGAAACGCACGCAGGGTTGTGCAAGCTTTGAAGGCTTCGGGGCAGAGGGGAGGGCAGAGGGAAGGGGTGAACTCTTGGTCCTGAGCATGCCACACAAAAGTCTCAAGGGTCTGGAGGTGAAGTTCAACCCAAGAAGCACCACATAATGGACGAATTCATCGAAGTAGGAGACACTCACTCTGGAGGGTGGGGGAGGAAAGTAAGCAACACTAGTTAACTGAGGCTCTTGGAACCGGGCCTGCGCACAGTATTTCACCCATAAATACAAATAAATACGTCGAACCCTTACTCTGAGACCATCACTTTGCAGAATTCTCTCTGTTCTTCCTCACAACACGTGCTCTCCCTCTTGCAGATGAGGAGAAAGGAAAGAGAAGGCTCGCTCAGGGTCATACAGCCCATTCAGGGACAGAATGGAGAACCCCACTCGCTGTCCCGTCTTCGCCTGCTCTTTACTGTGCCCTCGCACCTGTTACCACCCGCCATACTGGGCATTCTACTCATTTATTTAGGATGTGTCCTCTCTCCCCAGAATATAAACTCCCGGAGGACGAGCGTTATTTTGTTTTGCCTACTCCTGTTTCCTGGAGCTCAAAATAGGATTTAAGATTTGAGGAATACTTTCTGAATGCTAAAGGGATGAATGAAGGGATTATTTTTAAAGCCTTGCTTTCCGAATCTCTCAGAGTCAGTGGTGTAAAAGTGTGGCCGACAGACGCCCGGACCTGGATGGAGAGGGCCGCAGTGCCTCCAGGAGGAAAGCTGTGGCTTACTGAATGATCACAGGGCAGACTGTGTCCGCAGAAGAGGGGCTGACCGGCCACACGGAGCCTGCCCAGAAGCAGGGGTTTGTCCAGTCTCCAGCCCTCACACCGCTCCCAGGCTGGCAGTCACCCTTCTCCAGCTGCGGCTTCCTACATAAAAGGGCCCTGGGGGGAAAATGTGTCAACCAGGCCCCAGTGGCAATTACAGCTTGATGTAAATGCATAAATAGGCACTTACCAGGAAACCTCTTGGGAATTGAGTTAGAAGTGAGTCATTTACTCAAATCTGACAGCTCTGGCTACCAAACAGAGACCGTGAACCAGCCAGGACACGCTATGGACGGTCCCTTGAGATAGTTCCCTGGGCCCACTGACCTTCCTCTGCACCAACCTTTTTATCTTATTATTATTTTAAATGTTTATTTATTTTTTGAGAGAGGGAGGGGCGGAGAGAGGGAGACAGAATCTGAAACAGGTTCCAGGCTCTGAGCTGTTAGCACAGAACTTAACGCAGGGCTCAAATTCTGGAAAGCGAGATCATGACCTGAGCCGAAGTGGGATGCTTAACCCACTGAGCCACCCAGGTGCCCTACACCAACCTTTTTAGTTTTTTTATTTTATTTTTGAGAGAGAGACAGAATGCAAGCAGGGGACGGGCACAGAGAGAAAGGGAGACACAGAATCTGAAGCTGGCTCCAGGCTCTGAGCTGTCAGCACAGTCCCTGACATGGGGTTCGAACTCACAGACTGCGAGATCATGACCTGAGCCCAAGTCAGGTGCTCAACTGACTGAACCACCCAGGCGCCCCAGGATCAACCTTTTTAAAGTTTAGGCTCCCAGACCCTGCAGCATCAGCCTCACTGAGAACTTGTTAGAAATGCAAATCCTCCAGCCCCACCCTTCAGCTGCTGAATCAGAAGCCTTGAGTGTGGGGTCCATCACTCTTCGTGTTCACAGGCGTGTCAGGAGATTCTGATTCACAGTCAAGTTTGAGAACAGCTGTTACACAGTCTCAATTTGGGGTCAATTACTATTCCTGCAGGGGCCATGGACTGGGCTAAGGTAACAGGATTGGGGGCTTCACAGATACAGTACACGGGGTTCTGTTTTAAATTAAGTGGGGGATTGGATTAGTGATTCTTGGTGGGAAGGGTCATGACTTAGGGAGGAAGCCCCTGTGTTTCAGAAAATCTTCAGAGGAGGGGTTAGTTTGCAAATGCACATTTTAAAGTTATAGTTTTGTATGTTAGTTTTGAAATTTCAAATGACATTAAAGGAAGGTTTAAAAACTTAAAAAAAATGTTTATTTATTTTTGAAGGAGATGGAGACAGAGCGTGAGCTGGGAAAGACCAGAGAGAGAGGGAGACACAGAATCTGAAGCAGGCTCCAGGCTCTGAGGAGCCGGACTCTGGGCTTGAACTCAGGAGCCATGAGATCATGACTTGAGCTGAAGTCACATGCTTAACTGACTGAGCCACTTAGAGCCCCAAGGAAGGTTTAATATCAACTGCCACTCAGTACTGTGTGTAAAGTTCAGGTAGGAATACAATACTTGGACACTATCTCCTGTTCAATCCTCCTCCTCCTTCTTCTTCTTCTTCTTCTTCTTCTTCTTCAAAAAGAAGGTGGAGTGGGAGGAGAGAGAGGCAGACACAAAGAAAGTGCTCATTTCTCTGAAATGGCCTGAAAGATAGAAGAAACGCAGCCTAGCATGTGCCTGAAGAATTCAAGACATGGGTCGCACAACGTTACTGAGCTCCTACTGTGGGACCTGTGTTGCGTTTGGCTCTAGGAAGAGGACACAAAGATAAATTATTTAGCCACTTCTGCAGTCAAGGTGCTTCCATTCTAAGAGATATTTCTTCTGATTAGCTGATGCTGGAAGTGCGCATGGTGTGCTTTTGATGAAGAGTCCTCGGTTTTCAGTTCAGCCAACTAACGGGATACACCGGGAGGGGCAGGAGGTGGGAGGGGAGGATGGGGGGATGGGTCGTGGCCTGAATGCGGAATTAAGAGGCAAAGAAAATACAAAGGCGCGGCGCACACAGGTCCGTAGCGGTATTGTGCCCACGGCCACAACTGACATCTGGGGCCACGGTTAGGAGATCTGAGGTTGGTCAGTAACAATTACGAGCATTTATCTAGTTATTACACGTGTCAGTGATTAATTTAACTCATTCTTTATACGAGCCCTAGAAAATAAGCACTACTGTCACTCAATTTTTACTGATGAGAAAACTCGGGCAGAGGTGAGCCCACAGCTCAGCCGTCACACAGATAGGTAGAGTGTGAATTTGAACCCAGGCTGTCTGTTCTAGAGCGCCCCAAGTGATAAGTCCGTGAGTCACCCCAGGCATCTGGACTGGCCTGCTGTGTTGGGGTGGCAGAGGGACTGGATACTTAGTTTGATGGGTAAATACGATCCTGAAGAAAGCTCTGACGTCTTTCTCCACGCCCCAACATTCCCTTCGGCGACGATAATCGAGAGTCCAAGCTCCGCGAACCAGCCGGAGGACATATACTTTAGGCCCCTTCCCACTAGATGGCGACCCCCAAACCCACACAGAAATTCAGGAACCTCCACTGTCCCCACCTTCCAGGGTTCGGCTGCCACGGCAGAAAAGCAGGAAGCGCACCCTTCTCGCATCCAGGGCCCCCCCGCCCCCAACTCCGGCCCCTGCCCCGCCTCATCCGGGGGTCGTGGGAAGCCCCTAGGCGGGAGGCAGGCGTGGAGGGGGCGGGGAGACGAGGCCGCCCCCAGGTTCTGGGCGCCGGGGGGAGAAGCTGGCGCGCAGCGGCCACTCCCGGAGAGCAAGGGCGGGGCTCCCCTGCACTGCCGGAGCCCCGCGGCCGAGGGATAAGGTCAAGCCCTTCGGGCGCTGGGCGGGGACGCGGGCCCCGAGGGCGCGGGCCGGGCGGCAGGTGCGCGGCGCGGACTACAAGTCCCAGCATGCCCAGCTACCCTGACCCGGCCCCCGCTGCCGCTTAAAAGCTCCAGGAGCC
>NC_043716.1:17679850-17751549 GCF_006229205.1 Suricata suricatta | reverse complement strand
CCCCGATGCCGAGGCATGGATAGAGCGGCGCTGCGCGCGGCGGCGATGGGGGAGAAGAAGGAGGGCCGCGGCGGGGGGGCTGCGGCGGCCGCGGACGGGGGCCCCGGGGCCGCGGCCAGCCGGGCGCTGCAGCAGTGCGGGCAGCTCCAGAAGCTCATTGACATCTCCATCGGCAGCCTGCGCGGGCTGCGCACCAAGTGCGCGGTGTCCAACGACCTCACCCAGCAGGAGATCCGGACGCTGGAGGTAAGGGGGCCGCGCGGCCCGGGGAGCGGCCCCCTCAGCCCCTCCCGCGATGCCCTAGGGCGCTCCTTCCCGGATGCAGCCTGGAGCCTGCGTCGCCCCTTGGAGGCTTCCTCTCCCTCCTCCAGTCGCTGTCGCGGCAGCCTGGGGACCCAGGAGCAGCCCCTCACCTTGGGCGGATTTGGGGGGAGGGGCGAGTGGGACCCGGGGTGTAGGCTCCTGGAGCCCGTGGGCGGGGTGGGCTGCGCGCGGGCATCCCCTGCCCCCCCATTGCCGCCCCCGCCCAGTTTGCGGGGCCGCAGGACTCATTCTCCCCCTGAGTCACACGCTGGACTTTTCCCTGTGTGACAGGCGAGCAGCCGTGGGCCGGGGTGACGGGGAGTAGACCCGGGGGGGGGGTCCCCCGAAGTGTGATCACAGGCCCGCCATTCTCTGTCTTTCCCTCACGCCCCAGACTCCCGGCTTGTTCCTTTCTTTCCTCTCCTCCGGGATTTTTGTCTGCCGCTTTTCAAAATGTGTTTGCTGAAACTGCATATTTATTGCTCAGGCATTTGATGCTTTCCTTTTGCACAGCCCCAGCCTTTCACGGCTCAAAATATAATTACCCACCGACTCCCCCACTCCTCCTCAAACATTGGATTTTGGTTTAGGAAGGATTATGCTGGGGCACAACGCCTTTGATGGGAAGATGACACTATTTAAGGGGTGCTGGGGGGGGAGTCTGGGGTGAAAGAAATACAATATGCAGGCCCTCCTCCTTCAAATTATAGCGGGGATGTGCAGTATTAAAAGGATTTGGAAGAACTAGTCAAAGAGGTGGTTAGGATCTCAGAAGGGGGGGGAGGTCTCCCCCCCAAAAAAAAACAGTGTAGGGAAACTAGTGCCTGCGTTCCCAACTAGTTTTTGTCCTGAGACTGGAAAGACTGTAACATTCCAGGGACCACTTCACTGCTACCCAGACTTGAAGAAGTGGCTTCTTTCCACCTGGGTGGCATGTCTGGCCTTCTGCTGATCTTGGGATGTTTTGTCGTAGGAGGACCTTGATTTCTCAACCTAACAGCCCTCTCCCCACCCCTTTATTGCTCGTGGGCTCTGCCAGCTCTCCTAAGCCCATCAGAGGCCCAAGTCCCTGTTTGATCCACAATGTTTGAGGGTGACTTCTCTCCTGCAGTTTTGTTTTCTTCAAAGCTGCAAAACCAGGGATGTTGGAAGCAAAGCATTTCATGAGTGCTGGCTATTCTTATTTTTGTTACAGTTGCTATAGCAGGACTGACCAGGGCTTTGCTTCAAAAACCAACCAGGCACCAGCGACACCCCCCGGCCCCCAAGCTGTCCCTTCTTTCCGTCGTGCTGCTGTTTTCCAAGCGGTGAGGGAAACTGATTTTTTCTTGAACACAGCCAAATGTGTTTGCCCAGCAAAGTTCAGTGTTTGACCCGACACAATAGGGGGCCTGTGCGGCTCTGTTGCGGGAGGCGGGATCATCGGCCCCGCGGCTTGCAGGCTGCTTGGACTGCTGTGTTACTGAGATGAGGGAAAGTTCTCTGTGTTGACCTCTCTCGGATTGTCCCCATGGTGCCCTCAAGAGCTCCTGGCTCCCGGAGTAGACCCCGAGGACCCTGTACTGTTCATCCTCTGGAAATGGTTCTCTGTCCTCTAGGTGCCCTGACTTTGCGAGAGTCATTCATTTTAATAAAGGTATGCCTTTGCGACACCCCAAGCATCGCTGTTTAGGTCTGTGAGCTGTGTTTCAGTGGCCTCCCTCCCCGGGGTTTATTTGATGATGGCCTCTGATAGCCAGAAAACCCACTCAGAGGCCCAAAGGGAATTTGCAGTGTAAGTGCAAATCAGTACTCAGCCCCCTGTTCTCTCCATTGGATTTGGGTTCACCCTACTCTGAGAAAAGGCAGGACCAGGTTTGGTTTTTTGAGAATGGGAATTTAGACCTCAGAAACAGTTCCCTAAAGCTGCCTCCAGCTAATTTGAACGCTTCTCTTGGCCCTGGAGGCCTTAGCCTCCTAACCTGCACAGGGAGGTTAGGGCCGATCTCCATAAGCCCTTGAGGCTCTACATTCTGTGGTTTGGTGAAGGGGCCTCATGGGGTTAAACTAAACGTTTGTTACACATGCCCCTGTTTAAAAACAGTTGTAAAATCCAGATTTACGAAACCGATAAAACAGGGGGGAAGTGTATAAGTCAAAGAATTCTGCCGATGGGGACAGTGTGGCAGACAGCTTTGAATTCAGCCCCGGGGGTGAGGGGGATAGTGGTCTGTCTGTATGACCCTAGGCCAGTCCCGAGACCTCGGAACCTCAACCTCATCTGTAAAGTGGGGATGAGACGGCATAACCCTGCAGTGTTGTGAGCCTGTAAGTTTGTGTCCTGCTACCAAAAGATTCTGCTTATAAACTTTCCCTGGAGAGGGTCCAGTGGCATTCATGCCACAGGCCACCTTTAGGGGTAGGTACTTCTCTAGAGCTGGATCTTGTCTCCTAGAGAGAGGCAATGCTGGATTCCTGGCTTTTGAAGAAAGGGGCTCCCCAGAGGTCTCGGCTTTTGCAACCACACCAGACTTATCCCAGGATCTTAGGAACCCCAGCCCACTCTGGCCTTCCTAAAAAAATTGTTTTTAACATTTATTCATTTTTGAGAGTGAGAGAGACAGAGCATGAGTGGAGAGGGGCAGAGAGAGGGAGACACAGGAGCTGAAGCAGGCTCCAGGCTCCGAGTTGTCGGCACAGAGCCCGCCATGGGGCTCGAACCCATGAGCCGTGAGATCATGACTTGAGCTGCAGTAGGATGTTTAACTGACTGAGCTTCCCAGGTGCCCCTGGTCTTCATTAAATACACACTCACTGGGAGAAACACGTGGGATGCCCCTCAAGGCCCCTGACATGGGCATAACTGCTGGTCCCCGAGATCACAGGCTGTGATGATTTTCAGGGGGCAGCGTGTCTGGCTGGCCTTGTGATGACTTTTCTCTGTGTAGCTGTCCAGGTTGGATTCAAAGGAGTGGAAGGAGCCGGAGTTTAATGTTTGCCGTACCTGCTGGCATACTGGAAGCTTCTCAGGCTCCTAATATTTCCTGGAAATCCACCAACCTTCACCACACAATTATTTCTCTCTAGGTGGGGAGGGAGGGTGACAGAATCTTGAACTCAGAGTCTGAATTTGTAAACAAAAAGTTGTGAGGCTACTTCATCCTAGCAGAACCCCGTGCCCTGCCTATGACAGCCCCTCCTAGGGGGCCTGAGAACTCCACCGAGGCAGGATAGAATGTTCTTGTTCCCAGATGTGCTCACGTAGGGACACCTGCTGGCCTCGCAGCTGGGCTGGAGCCCCCTGCCAGTTCATTCCCTCATTTATTCATGCTTTGTGGGCTGAGTCTGTGCTGAGCTCCGAGGAGACAGCAGTGCCTCGTGCAGATTCACCAGTGGCATTGTAACTTTGCCCTCCTCTGCCAGCCTGCCAGTACTTTCCAGAACAGGCCAAGGCAAACTAAGTCTCTCCGCCTTGTGCTCTTAAAAAAAATTTTTTTTAATGTTCATTAGTTTTTGAGAGAGAGACAGGGGATGAGGCAGGAAAGGGCAGAGAGGGAGAGGGGAGACGACATAGAATCCGAAGCAGGCTCCAGGCTCTGAGCCATCAGCACAGAGCCCGACGCTCAAACTCACTGACCGTGAGATCATGACTGGAGCCAAAGTCAGGCGCCACCCAGGAGCCTCCTCTACCTTGTGCTCTTATAGAGAGACTCCTCCCTATGCAAGCTGATTTGGAGAAAGAAGCTCCCGGGGACCTTGACCATGGGCCTTGCTCGGGAGGGGACCTTGGGGAGCTGTGATAAGTACAGTCTGCCCTTTGCCACTTCTCTGAGTTGCCCTGGAGCCAGGAGGCACCCAGGGGAGACGCTGCTGCTCCTCGGAAGGTCAGCGGGGCTTGCTGTTTACCCAAGTTGATGGTGACAGAGGTCAGAACCCTGCTGTGTGGAGTACCGAGCTCTCCCCCACCACCACTCTGGTCCCTGTCCAACCTCCTCCCCAACATCAGGCCCTCCAGGCTCTTGTGAACATCCTTTCACTCAACTTTGGTCAAGACTGGCTTGCCTGCAGGGCTAGCTGTAGCCGCCCTGGCGAGGATCCTGAGGTACGCAGGACGCTCTCCTGGTCTTCGGGGAAACTTGAACCCTAGCTGGGAACCAGGCAGGTGAACCATTGCGACTCCAAGAACATGACTTGCCAAATGCTCCAGGATCGGGAATGTGCCGGAATGGTGGGCCAGTCTAGCTTTCTGTTTTTGTGGGAAACATTCCTACAGTCCTGGTGTCCCAAATGACCTCGCTGGCAGAACTGAGGGCACGAGCTGGGTTTCCCTTTCCCTGCCAGCCACTGCTTCCGAGCGGGGTGCGTCTCCTTCTGCTCCGTTGTCAGGGCTCTGGCCTCCCTCCCACTGGAGGTGTTAACCCCGGCCATGGCTGAAGGGATGCAGAGATGGACCACTGCCTCCTTGGTGTCTGCTTTTGCCTTGGCCACTTCATCCTTGGTGGACCTTGCCACCCAAGTTCCTCTGGGGTGGCCTGGGGAGGCGCCTGCACTTCTCTTCACTCCTTTCTCACCAAAAAAGGTGCTCTGTCCTCCCAGGGAGGGGGCACTGGGGAGGGGCGGGTGGTGCTGGAAGAAAGCCTCACCGCAGCCTCGGCCCAGTTTAGTGAGTGTGGTCTGCTGTCTGGGGACAACCGGAGTGCCTCCATCCCGTCTGGGTTGGCCCCACATCAAGGGGGCTGCGCTCCCCACCACAGGTATTCTCCACCCGCCCACTGGCTTTGCCCTGGAGAGGGACTGAGAAGCCCCTGGTCCTTGGGGGCTGGGTCTGTGATGGGGGGGTGGGGCATAGTAGCAAAACCAGCGACCGAGTCTGTCTAAGCTGTGCTTTTTAAAGAGTATATGTCTTTTGGGGTGCCTGGGTGGCCCAGTCGGTTGAATGTCTGACTTCGGCTTGGGTCATGATCTCACAGCTTATGAGTTTGAGCCCCGCGTCAGAGCCCAGAGCCTGCTTCGGATTCTGTGTCTCCCTCTCTCTCTCTGCCCCTTCCCTGCTTGCACTCTGTCTGTCTTTCTCTCTCTCAAAAATAAACATTAAAAAATAAAAATTAAAAAAATAAAAGTATACATCTTTTCAGAATAGATGGAGTCTTCTCTTATGTTCAGTCCGAAAAGAAAGCCACGTAGGTGCCTTTGGGGTCATGGGCATGGCCTTCGGGCACATGAGGGCGGTTGTGGGACGCAAACTTTCTTCTTGTTCACCTGTTCTGTATCTTGCATGATGCCCCTCGGCCTGTGTCGCCCCATTTAACTCTCACAAGAACCTTAGGAGGGTTTATCCTCCTTTTACAGATGAAGACCTTACAGCCCAGAGGGATTAAGAGGACTTCGTGAGTCGGTGACCGAACCGGGGTTGACTAGGTTTCAGAACCTACGTTCTGAACCTTGCAGCCACCTCTAGCAGCCCTGGTGGGGGTTGGAATCAGGATCCTGGCTGCTGAGGTCAAGGGTGTGGCTGGAATGGAAAAGGGCAGCCTGGGTGTTTGGTGGCTCAGTTCCCGAAGACTGGGCCCTACTGGTGGCCCACCCCAAGCTGTGCAGGTTCTGAACTTGGGCTCGGGGCTGCTTCCCTAACGTGCTGCCCAGCACATCCTCAAAGATGGGCCTTTGTCAACAAACTCTGACGCAACCAGTCTGTGTCGGTGTCACTCTGAGAAATGAGAAGCTACCTAGAGATCAACTTGCTCATAATTTTTTTAATGGATACCTGCCTTATTCTTTCTGAATAATCCCTCTGAGAAGCAGTATATTCTTTAGCTTTCTACTTTGTAAAAAAAAATATTTCCGAATACACATCATGATTGGGGTCCAGTGTGAGAAAGAAAACACAGATGAACACAAGAAAAAAACCTGCCCCCATCATGTCAGCTCTCGGATCTGGTTAATTCTTATTAACATTTTCCTGTATATTCTCCCAGTGTTTTTAGTCCTCTGCATTGGCACACAGATGTACACATAGATACTTGTGGTGCATACTATGTGCATTGCCTCGTAAGTGTCTTCTGTTTACATCGATACACAGGGACATGCATTGTCACTGTCGGTGGCTGCATCGCATGGTCATACCATAAATTCATCGAACTACTCATCCGCCTGTTGGCCATTCAGGCTCTTTCCAAGTCCTGCTGTTATAAATCATGCTGCAGCATCTCTTCCTAGGAGGAGAATTTGCTAGTGGCAACACACATAATCATAATTCTATTCTTTAAAATCTTTAGGGCATAATCTGTTCTCCCTTTCCCAGCATGAATGCCAGAACTTCTAAAACGGCAGCCTTTATGCAGCAGCCTTTATGCAGTTGCCCTTCTCCCACTTCATCTGCATCTCCCCTGAGGCCTGGAAGTGTAAACAAGAGACAGAACAGGGTCCCCTAGGTTGATGTTCTGGGGTATGTGTCAAGGACTGTGGTTTCTGGTTTTGTGGTTGCCTGCAGCAAAGTTGGAAGGGGGCTTGGGCTAACCAATTAGAAGAAGGACCTTTCCTTGCTCCGAGACAGCAGCAGATGGGGTGCTGGGTGTTAGAGCTTTCTGTGTCCAGGGACTCGTTGCCCCTGGGCAGGGCACAGCCATGCTGCGAGGTCTTTCTTTATTCCTTGAGCCATAGACACAGATACTGATCACTTTGCTCTTTGGGTGTTTCAAAGGATCTTGGGCTTTCCATCTGGTCCAGCCCTCACATCTTGTGGGCAAGGACACTGAAGGCCCGAGGGCGAGGGAACTTGGTGAGAATACCTATTAGAAAATTAATCTTATCAAAGGGCAGAGGAGAGGTTGAGCACTGAGCTGGTATGCAGACCTGAGGTGCCCTGGAGAGAGACACAAAACCATCCAGACTGATGGCCAACAGCAGCCTCTGCCATTTCACCCTTCTGTGCTGGTGGCGTCCTTGGCCTCCAGGAGTTTGCTGGCTTGGGGACCCTGGGCAGTGGAGAGATTCTTGGGAAGTGGCTTGGGGTATCCTGTGGGTGGAGCCTTTTTTGAAGACCAGTCTAGCCAATGAACTTTGAACCTGACTATGTACTTTCTCATCCTCCCTCTGAAAGATCCCCTGGGACTTGGGTGGATGAACTTTTAATCCCATAGGGCCTAGTGTTTGCCTTACATTTGTACAGATTTTGCATTATATTCTATGAAACGCTGTTGTCGTGGGTTTTAATGTCAAGATAACGCTATAAATCATTTACTAACACTTCCAGAAGACACAGGCTTTTAACCTAACGTCTTTGTGTCCATCTTGTCTTTCTCCCCTGTTGCAGACCCCAGGTGACGATGTACAGTTGGGCACTGGGGCCAGACGTTGGGATCAGAAATGCTTTGTCGTTCATCCTTAGGCATGACTCTTTCTCATCGGTGTTCAAAAAGCCTCAGTTCCAATTGCCAGCACATATAAAACCTGTATATTTACATGCATGTGTATTTTTCTGCCATTCTGGCCTTGGTGGGTAGTCATGGGTTTTAACTGGGCAGACTGCCTTTCAAAATAATGGATCTCAAGTGTCCTGTTTGCTTGTTGTCCCCCCAACCCCCTTTTCATTGTCCCACCCACAGAAGAATTGCAAGAATGAATTAAGACTTGTGTTTGAAATTTTAAAAAATAGAAGAGGGGAGAGAAAGCTTACTGCAGTCCATGGACCAGGCCAGTTATGGTTAGGAAAAGTAATTTTTTATATAGAATAAACTATAGATTCCAATCGGTAACATTGATCATGAGGGGTTTACTTTCTGCAGATCTGTCAAGATAAGCTGCTTACAGAGAGCCGGGGCTTTCTTTGGCATGACACCTTGAGGTTTGGAGTCCCAGCTTTGCCAGTTAATTTGGGTTTGGTTTTGGCATGGAGAAAGCAGGACCGGCTTTATTCATGGTGCAGTCAGAGTTTTGCTGGCTGGGAAAAAAATATAGGCATATTTATTTTATTAAAACTTTTTGAAACGTTTATTTTTGGGTGACAGAGAGACAGAATGGGGGAGGTGCTGAGAGAGGGAGACCCAGGATCTGAAGCAGGCTCCAGGCTCTGAGCCATCAGCACAGAACCGGACACGGGGCTCAAACCCACGAAGCGTGGGATCAGGACCTGGACTGAAGTCGGACGCTCAACCGACAGAGCCACCCAGGTGCCCCAATTATAGGCATATTTAAAAAGTGACTTGGGTGTTCTCCATCATTGGGCACTATCTTGAGAGGCCGCCTCCCCTCCCCCCAAGTGTGGGGCCCTTGAAAGGGCTTAAAGCGGCCTTTCCTATACTGTATCTGTGAAAGAGGCTTTCTTGTGGTTGAGAATGTGCTGCATCAGCCCTCCTCCCCCTCTGGAGATGCCTGAAGATGATTAGTGTCTTAAAGGCTCTGAGAAGCCCTGTAGCAAGTGCTCCCAAAGGTCTTTATCCAGGGATCTTTATTCTGCTGAACATAGTGGGGGAAATACTGCCTTCAGCCAGGAACAGGAAACAAAGACAAGAACTTGTAGGCTTAGTGTCAGCTGCACTTTATGTTTTCATGATGCTGGGGCCCCATTTGAGATTCCAATTTAAATTGGGTGGGTTGAGGAAAGGCTGGTGACCGTGTGAGCTTCCCCTCTGTCAAGGGAGATGCTTTACAAAGGGAGGCAGAGTGCGTTCTGGGCACCACGCTAGCAGTTAATGGCCTATTTCACTTAGTCCTTTCGACGAGGCGAGGAAACCCTGCCCAGAGAGGTCTGGGTGCCTGGGGTCCTTGCTCCTACTACTCTTGTCCCTGCGTGCCAGTTAGCCTCCTGTCAAGGGCATGCTCACTGAGTTTGCCTGCAGACAACAGTCCCAGAGCAATGCTGATGGCTGTGGGTGTGTTTGAGCCTAAGGCTGCTCAGGGCAGGGGAAGGGCTGGGCTGCAGACAAGGAATGCTTTTTAAAACAAAAAAGGAAATGCTGGCTCAGAATGGAAAGGAAAGGAAACAGCTTCCTGTTTCTCCTGCTGGCTTTTTGAAGGGAGGGGCTCTCCCCCTTGGCCAGTGGAGGCCTGGGTCTGCAGGGCCACCTTGCGTGGGCTAGTTGTGCTCCCCCACACCACTGCCTGAGCTCTTAGAAATAGAGGGCTGCTCTCACCCTTCTTCGTTTTCTCCAAACGGACGCATGGTTTCCAAAATAACTATCTATACACATTACAAAATGGATGTAACCTAATAGCTGATTTTCACCGAAAGCTTTCTCCGTGCCTGGCTCCCCCCACCCCCACCCCGTTAGGAGTTTTATGTGGCATTTACTCCTCCCAGCAACCTTGTGAGGAGCGTCCCATCATGATCCCCATTTTACAGAGAAAGAAACCGAGGTGCAGAGAGGTTAAGCGACTTGCCCAGAGACACACAGCTAAGGAGAGACCCAGCTGTGAGGTAAACACAGTCTTAATGACCTGCTAGTGCTGCCTGACTTGCACGTGCAGACCCCACTCTTCCACTGGAGGAATCTGTTAGCATAGAACCATTGTTTGACTCTGATGGGCTTTGTCTGGGACCCAGAGGGCCGCCCCCCAGCCCTGGTGATTTTTGGGTGAAATGCCTGGGCCTGAGTTTACAGTTTTGTTGCAATGTTATGGCAGTGTTCGAACAAGTGCAAGACTAGAGAGAATGGTCTGGTGAATACCCGCATCGCGATCCCCCAGTTCAGTGATAACCAGGTCTTGGGTCATCTGCGGCATTTCCCCTCTGGTTTGGAGAACGATGGCGCTAGGCGGTTGGTCTTAAGTAACCAGAGTGACCTAGGAGGTCTTCTAGTCCAGTCCTCTGCCTCCGGCAGAGCCATACCTACCCTAGCAGGCGGGAGGAATCTCTACCCCTTTTCCCATAAAATGACCGTCTTGATGTCCTGCAGAAGCTTCCTCTGGCTGCTGGCGGCCCATCTGTTGCAGGGAGGCTGTCTCTCCGGCTAAGTCAACTCTCCCGCTGCACCCAGACCCTGATCTTAGAGGGTGAGGCCAGTGCGTCACGTCCCTGAGTCTCCAGCCCCACCAGAGCCTGTGGCCACGCCACGGCAGTCCCGGTTCCCAGTCCACTCATCTCCCCGGTTCTGCCTTTTCTCTTGCTTCTTGCTTTATCTGCATCCCACGTGATGTGTGTGTTTCAGCTGACGCTCATGGACCCCGGGAGAGCAGTGGGTGAGTACAGGCAGGTCCCGGTCTCCAGGAGCTCCTGCCCCTGCGTGCACGGCGCCTTTTGTGTCTCACGCTCTGCTCTGTCCCTTCTGATGCCTGCTCTTGTTGACCACTCTCCAGCGTCTTTTCTCAAGGGTTTCTTGTCCTCAACAAAGGTGATTTCCTTTGTTGTTTTGTCTCATCTTTGCTTTTTGCTGCATTCCCACAGGCATTTTCCAGGTGCCCCATCACTTTTCACTGGAGATCTGTAGTGGCCTCCTAACACAGTCCCAACGGCATCATGGAGAAGGACGGCCTTGAGTGCCAGGAGGCCACTGCGGGGTCCAGTGAGGACCTCAGGGTGTGCCTGGGCTCCGCGGGGAGGTCACACGCACATCGGGACTCTAGTCCTTGCTTGCTCTGTAACTTTGGGCAACTTCTTTAGCTTTCTGGACCTCAGCCTTCTTATTCGTTAAAAGGAAATAGGCATAGGTTTCTTTTGGGCTCTTGTGAGGTGTTGCAGAAGGTGTGTTGGGCAGTGCTTGGTCATTCAATACTTTTATTAAAAATATTTTTTGGGGGGGCACCTGGGTGGCTTAGTCGGTTGAGCATCTAACTTCGGCTCAGGTCATGATCTCGTGGTTTGTGGGTTTGAGTCCTGCAATCGGCTCTGTGCTGATAGCTCAGAGCCTGGAGCCTGCTTCAGATTCTGTTTCTCCCTCTCTCTCTGCCCCTCATCCCCTCCTCTCCCCCGCCACTCATGCTTTGTTTCTCTTTCTCTCAAAAATAAATAAACGTTAAAAATAAAAATTTAAAAAAACTTAAATGTTTTTTTTGAGAGAGAGTGTGTGTATGTACAAGCAGGGGAGGGTCCGGGGCGGGGGGTGGAGAGAATCCCAAGCAGGCTCCATGCTATCAGTGCAGAGCCCCACACAGGGCTCAAGCTCATAAACTGTGAGATGGTGATCATGACCTGAGCCGAAATCAAGAGTCAGAGCTTACCCGACTGAGCCACCCAGGTGCCCCAGGATTCAATGCATTATTCTAAAACACCTGTTCATGATTCTCTGTTCTCTTCCATTTGGCCATTTGAATTGCTGCATGGTATTTCATCCAGTGCACGGGCTGTAGCTTGCCAAAGCATTTCCCCTGTTACTGGACATTTCCGTTGTTTCCAGATCTCTGCTGTGATCAACGTGACTGGAATCATCTTTCTACAGGCGCTTTTTTATTTTTGTTCCAATTCTGAATTCATTTTCTTGGGATAATTTTCAGGAATGGAATTATTGGGTCAAAGAGCATGGATATTTTTGTGTGTGTGTGATGGGGATCGCTACTGTTCTCTGTTTTATGCTTTTAGAATGACAGCGTTCTTTTTTTTTTCCCCATAATATTTTATTGTCAAATTGTTTTCCATACAACACCCAGTGCTCTTCCCCTTAAGTGCCCTCCACCATCACCACCACCTCTTTTCCTCCCTCCCCCTTCCCCTTCAACCCTCAGTTCATTCTCAGCATTCAATAGTCTCTCAAGTTTTGCGTCCCTCTCTCTCCCCAACTCTCTCTCCCTCCTCTGCTCCCCCTGGTTCTCCATTAGGTCTCTCTTGTTTTCCTGCTAGACCTATGAGTGCAAACATATGGTTTCTGTCCTTCTCTGCCTGGCTTACTTCACTCAGCATGACACCCTCAAGGTCCATCCACTTTCCTACAAAGGGCCATATGTCATTCCTTCTCATTGCCATGTAGTACTCCATCGTGAATCTATACCACATCTTCTTGATCCATTCGTCAGGTGATGGACATTTAGGCTCCTTCCATGTTTTGGCTATTGTTGACATTGACAGCGTTCTTAAAAATGGTACTCCTGGGTAAATATCTTCTCTTTTCTTTACAATCTTCTTGGGCTCTGTTCTTTTCCCTGCACCTCTTCTTTATTTTTATTTTGTATTTTTGGGGCCTGTTAAATCATTCCCTACCTTTCTGTCTTTTATTATGGTTTTAAAAACAGGCATAGGGGCGCCTGGGTGGCTCAGTTGGTTAAGCATCCCACTTTAGCTCTGGTCATGATCTCACGGTTCATAGGATTTGAGCCCCGTGTTGGGCTCTGTGCTGACAGCTCAGAGCCTGGAGCTTCCTTCGGATTCTGTGTCTCCCTCTCTTTCTGCCCCTTCCCCAGTCATGCTCTGTTTCTCTCTGTCTCAATAATAGCTAAAAACATAAAAAAAAAAAACCCAGGTGTAGTTGACACATAAAACTGTAAGATGTTTAAAGTGGGCAAATCTTTCCCCATCTTGAGTTGGCCGAGTGTCCCTCTCTTCTGTCCATTCATTCGGTGACTGCTGCACATCTCCTGTGTGCCAGGCACAGTTTTAGGTGCTAAGAAAAGAGCAGTGAGAAGCCAGAGAGGTTCCTTTGGTGGAAAGAGGAAGATCAAAGGCCAGCAGACAGAGAAGATGGTCTGGGAGACAGAAGCCTGAAGTCCGTTAGACTCTAAAGTGATGGGGGAGGGGAGAAGGTTGCTACCTTAGATCATGTGACCAGGAAAGGCCTCCTTCTCAGAGGTGACGTTTGAGCCAAGCATTGACAGAAGAGAAGACAGCAGCCTTATGAAGACCTCAGGGAAGGGTATTCAAGGCAGAGGGACCGACCTGTGCGGGCCAGCGTGCCTTGAGGTCAGCGGGAAGTGGCGGTCCATGAGGACCACGGTTGGCCATGCATAACATGCCACGAGGTCAAGGAGGTAGGCATGCATTTGGGACTGTGTCCCTAAAGTTGGGCCACGGTAAAAAATGAATGCACTAATTCAGCAGATAGGTGTTGCCCCCTCAGTGATGTGCCAGGCACTGTTCTGGGATAGAGGGGTAAATAAGCAAGTCGGCTTAGCAGCGGAGTTTGTAGGTGAGTAAACCACTAGAAGGTGCTGGAAAGGGTGTGAATGAAAGCCCAGGGGCTGCATAGTGACTCATCTCTACACCCTGAGGTGTGCAGGGACTTGGGAAATGGTTTTTGATTTGAACCAAGCTGTGCTCTCTGCCACCAGCCTTCCCCATGCTAACTGAAACTCCGTTCTCTCCCTTAAGGCCTGGTGGAGTGGGGGTGGGGGGGCCCTGGGCCTCTTGCAAGGAAGGGGCCCTGAGAACTGAGGTTGCCAGCTCAGCTGCCACTACCAGGTATGAGTATCTAGGTGCCACTTATGGGAAACAAGCCTGAGAAATAGACATGGGAAACCCCCTTCTTGGCTGAGCTGCTCTGCCCTGCCCCATTCTTCCCGACCAGGGACTCTGATCTGTGAGTCTTGTTGGGAATATAGAGTAGAGGACACTGCGCTTTTCAATGTTTTCTTCCCTTTGGGTAGAGCAAAGAGATGGGGGTGAGGTCTGAGCAGATAGTTCAACGTACTCACCCTTGGGGCAGCCTAGAACGCATTCGCTAGGCTAGCGAGCTGTGAGCTCTGACCCTGTGGCAGTTCCAGGAGCTGGGGCTGTCCAAGATGTTGGCTGCCATTTTGTTTGGAGCAGGCCAGATGACTCATAAGCTAGAGGGTCCTCTGATAGCATAGAGTTGGGTGCCAGCTTTGACCAGCTCTTTGGGTTTCTAGTATGAGCTTCTTGCCAAATGGGAAGGGAATGCTGGATCCTAGGAATAGAATATCTTGGGCTCCGTATGTCCTCTTCCCTCCATTATAGCTAACTCGAGGTAGACTTGCCCAATTTTAATAAATCAGGCTTTTTCAGGTGTTCTCTCAGTGGCTTCCTCAGTAATGGTAACTAAACTAGTCTGCTTTGTGGATGAGGAAGTAAGGCCCCAAGTCCCACAGCAGCTGGTAGAGCTGGGGTTCAAATCTAGACTTGTCTGAGTCCGCATGTGCGTTCGTTTCTCTGCACCCCTCAGAATTCTCTGAGCTTGGGTCTTGTCTGGAGCAGAGAGGTCTGAAAAGGCTTTGGCAACTTACGCTCAGCATTTTGGAAGAAATGAGGCTATGCAAGGTGGAAAAGGGTTTGAACATCTTTCCTTTTCCATTCTGTCTGAACGGGATTGCCTCAAAGTTGTAAAGAAGATGAGGTGAGTGAGAGGTGGATGGCTCCTGGTCGAGAAGGCTTTGGAAGGGGAGAGAAGCATCCTTGAATGTGGGGGGGGGGGGGGGGGGGGTTCAGAGCCAAGGCTCTTACTTGACTCCATCTCAAAGAACTTCACTTCTGTTTCAAAGTGCTCTGCCTAGAAAGGCAACCTAACGCATCGCTTTGCACTTGGGCCCGGTAGGGATGCCTTGGAGACACAGTTAGTTTTCAAATGTCGGTGGTGAATTTTAGGAGAAAGAAAGTCAGTCCCTGGGGAGATTCCCTTTGGTGGCCCTGACGCACCCTGGCCCAGGGGCCGAACAGAGGAAGGAAGAATCCATCTGCGAATGGAAACTTGTCTCTTCAGGGGACAGGAAACTTTTTCTGTGTGGTTGGCCTGGTGGTTTCGGAGGAGAGGTGAGCAGTGGAGACAGCACGGGGCCAGTCTTGCAGCTACCTCTGACAATTCTGAGAGTTTTAGGAAGTAGTTAAAATAAAAGTAAAAAGAAACCAAAAGCCAAAGATTTCGTTTAGGCCTGATACCTGTGTGCGGACATCCTCGTGGGCTGCGACCGGCCACGTGACTCGTGGAACCTGGTCGGCTTGCACTGATTCCTTCGCACCCTCCCCCACCTTTTGGTCCCTAAGCCAGAGGGGGCCCCTGACCATCTGTAGAAAAAGACTTAGATGGCCTCAAATGACCAGCCCTTGTCCTGGGCGTCTGACAGTGTAAACTAAACTTCCTCTCTGCCCTGTTGAGTTTAAGCAGTTTCCTGGTCTGGCAGGATTTGTTTTCTTAACACCCTGCTTGTCAAAGCCCGAGTCCCACTTGTCACAGCTCACTGGCCTCCTGGCACCCTGTGGCTGCCAAACTAGGCTGGGCTTGCATTCTGAAAGTCACACTTGCTATTCCCCCGAGGAAGTGGGGCAGGAGTGGGTTCCTGAGGTCCACTGCCTGGGTTCACCACTCTGGCCGCCTCTTCCCCATTTTGATCATAGAGTGGATTCCTTTTTTTCTCTCTTTTTTTTTTTTTTTAAGTAAATTCTCCCAATATGGGGCTGGAACTCACAACTGCAAGATCAAGATTCGCATGCTGTACCAACTGAGCCTGCCGGGCACCCCCACAGGGATGGATTCTTGATCTTTTTCTGGAAAGCTCTGCTGGCCAAGTGGCCTACTCCTACATTCATATAAAAGGTCAGGAGGGTCCATCCACACGTTCTGGCACTTGATGGCGTAGGTTCAAGCACCACTCCCTTCCTGGCCTGCTGTGCATCTTTGGACAAGTGGCTTAACCTGTCTGAGCAACAGGTTCCTCATCTATAAAATGGGGATTACAACAGGATTGGCGTGCCTAGTGAGTGAGACGGGCCGTGGGAGGCACAATGCCCAGCACGTTTATATTTGTTTTTTTTTCAACAAGTATTTCATTAGTGGGCTGGACACTGTTCTAGACTTGGGGAAATAACAGGTAACAAAATGGATCAAAAGGCCGGCTTTGTAGAAGTTCGGTTTCGGTGCTGGGAGATGGTAGGTAGTGAGTGAGTAAGTAAAATAGATTGTTGGTTGAATGGTGACTGTGCTGCGGGAAAAGTGAAAGCCGGGAAGGGCGCCAAGGGCAGGGGGCGGTATAATTTTAAATGACGGGTCAGGACAGCTTTGCAGGGAAGGGAGTATTTGAACAAAGACCTCAGAAGGGTGGAGAGGGATACCATGGGGACTGATTTGGGAAAGAGCTTTGGGAGCTGAGCACCAGCAAAGACACAGGCCCCAGGGCATGAGTGGGAAGCTCTCACGCAACTCACAACTCGGGCTGGAGCCCAGGTAGGTGGAGGCTGCCCGGTGCCCCGGGGGATGCACAAGGAGGTGCCCGTCTCAGGTGAGCCTGGAGCCTCAGAGCTCCAGGAGGAAGGGGTGAGGGGAGCGGAGGCTCGTGAGAAGTGCCAGGGCCATGGGAGACTCTTCAGTGGACCTCGAGTCTGTCCTGTAGGATCCTATAGGGATGCTGAAACTCAGCCCTCATTTCTTATTAAAAAGTGGGGTCTGGGGATGCTATAGGCACTACACCTGCTACCAAAAGCCCTGCTGTGGACTTACGGAGAATGCTCTTGGACGTGGGTCCTGTGCCTGAGCCCAAGGATGGGTGGCCGAGCCCCGGCCTGGGCGAGCGGCGGCTGCTTATATTCGTCCCACAAGCCTTCCTGGGGCATTGGGGAGAGTGGATGATGCCGGCAGGTGTTTCTCTTACCCCTTCTGCAGCCCCAGGACAGCAGACACTCTCTGACTTGGTTCGTTCCTCCAGGGGAATTTACTCGAAGGCAGTTATTCAGCAGAAAAGAGATGTACAATTTACAAGGATATGTGCATTATGCATTATCTGGAATACAAAAGAACCATCCCCCAATAGGCACCCATTGGCGAGGGAATGGTTAAACATGCCGTGGGTGGCACGCGATGGATTATGAGGTGGGCGGCTGCGCGTTAGGAAGGCTGGGTGACCCTGCAACCGTGTCTGTGGTCTTATGTTCACTGGAAGTATACAGAGTGCAAACTGGCATGTGTGTAGCATTTGTCGTTATGGGAATATGTAAAAGTATATCTGCATGTGGAAAAATCTAGAAGAGAAGCATTTATCGTTATAGGAATGTGTAAAAATATATCTGCACATGGGAAAATCTAGAAGAGAAATGCATTCTGGGGCGGGGGAGGACTGTTCTTGGAAAAATTCCTTTATGATCTTTATTTTCATTCATTCATTTTTTTAAAATTTATTTTTATTTATCTAGAGAGAGAGAGAGAGAGAGAGAGAGAGAGCACGTGCATGAGTGGGGCAGGGGCAGAGAGAGAGAAAGAAGGAATCTCAAGCAGGCTCTGCGCTGACAGTGCAGAGCCTGACACAGGGCATGAACCCACGAACCACGAGATCATGACCTGAGCCCAAACTAAGAGTCAGATGCTTAACCGACTGAGCCACCCAGGTGCCCCATCATTCATTCATTTATTAAGGTAACAAATATTCAAGTGCCTGCCACACTGGAGGTGTGAGCTGGGTGCCCAGATACAGTGGTGGACCTGACCAGGGACCCCGCCCCAGGGCCACGTTTGGCTCAGCGCCCCAGAACTGAAGGCTAGCAGCCTGGTGTGATGTTGACCTCATACCCGCAGGAATCAACGTGAGGCGTGGCCCCGCAGCTTTCCCTCCGGGTGTTCAGGCCTCTGTTGAGTCTGTCCTGGATTTGGCTGCGCGGCAGAGAAGTTTCCAGAGCCACCTCCCCTCTTGAACTGTTCCTGGCAAGCGGTCCTGTAGGAGCAGAGCCTGCTTGGCACCGAGAAGACCCCAGGACTTGGCAGCACCACCTGAGCGATGATGGGGCGCCTAGTCCGCACCCCTGTCCCTGTGATTGTGAGGCCATGTGCCATCTGCGTGAGGGGCTGGCCCAGGAAAAGGAGAAGCGCTACAGGTGGCTGTCTCTCGGTGCCAAACATGCACAGGGTAAACCCTGCCTGGGACGCCGCCCCAGGAGGCTGGGGGTTGGGCTCAGACTCTTGTGGAAATGCTAGACAACCGCTTACGGTTCTTGCTGCCCACACTCTAAGTGCTTTGGGTGTTTGGACAGTGGACGGAGGTGACGAGGAGGACGTTTATGACGAGAGCAAACATGTATTGAATGCTCTCGATTCTGGGCTCTTGGCCGGCACCCAGGATACCACAGTCGCGGTCCTTCCACCGCCCTGGGAGGCCGGTGCAGCTCTCGCTGCCGTTGCCGAGGAGGGAACTGAGGCCCAGACAGGTGAGCTGGCCTCCTGATGCCACACGGAGGGACCGCGGTGAGATCCAAACTCGAATCTGGCTGATTACAGAGCCAACGCCTTTGCATTTTCTGTGTCACAACACGCTTTGGCTACACTGAGAAAGGTGTCCCCAGTGGACCCCTCTCTGTCTCCTCCTTCCACTCCCCACCCATTCCTCCCAGAATGTCATTGTCTCTCCCTGTGGTGGCCCCTCCGCTTGGCACACCACATGTTTCCCGGATAGCCTTTTTTTATTCACTAAGAAGGGTGATTAGAGTCCTTTTGCATTAAAGGAAGGGTTTCCTGTCTCTTTAAAGGACAAAGACTATGGGTGACCTCTTCATCCAGAAGCTTTAGAGCCTAATCCAGTGCTTGGCACATATATGAGTATTGTGATCGGTGCTCAATGAAGCTCACCGCATTCCTGGAGAAATAGCATGAATCGGTGCAGAAGCTGGAACCCAACAGCCCAGGGCTGCCTCGTGCCTGTGCCGTCAGCTATCTAAGCTTGGTGAAGTCATCATTTCCCTGGGTGTCAGTTTCCCCATCTGTGCCATGGGGACAGTCCTCGTGTGGCTGGGGCCGCCGCGAGGCCTCGGTGAGGAAACATGTACAGAGCTTTGCCACAACCAGCAAACTGGCAATCGATGAATGTGACTTGCTCCTCGCTGTTATGCAGGAGGTTGAGCGGAGCTGGACCTCCCGGGAGACTCGCCACCTCCCAGGGGTGGGCTCTTCCCCTGTCCATGGCTGCAGAGCCCTGACGAAGTCCCAGCAAAGGCACCCACCTCCCTGTCTGTTCTCTACCTGTGTGGAAGTCTGCTGGTGGGGTGGGTGTGAAGGTCATTTCCCCAGGAAGCCTGGATGCACAGGGCTGGGGGTTGGGGGGGTGAAACATCTGGGGTCGAGTGAGGCCTGAGTACTAGTGGTGTCCCTCTGTGACCCTGGATAGGCCCCCTTGGCTTCAGGGACCCTGTTTCCTAACATGGGAGGTGAGAACAGTCATGGCCACCCCATGGGGTCACCGCTGGAATGACAAGAATAGGATCTAGGCCAAAAGACACAGGACTCTGCAGGCACTCAGCAGATGTGCCTGCATCCTTCTGAAGGGCGAGTGCCACCCTCGCACTCGTGTGAGTCCCCCACAGCCTGCACCAGCAAGCGAGGAGAGGATCAGCAGACCTCTGGGTTATAGCCGTAGCAAGCTGGGTCCACCTCTTCTCACCCTCCCTTGACCTTGTTCTTCCTTTTGTTCATCTGAGGCAGGTACGCCAAGGTGTGGAAGGTGTCTTCCCCAGTGCAGGTGACAGAGATGCACCCTTATGAGCCTCGCTGGTTTTTCCTCCTGCTTTCCCTGCTCAGACCCCAGTCCCTTCCTTCCCTGTCGGGTACCAGGGCAGGATGCGAATGGCAGACACTTGGATCGTGGTTCCGGCTTGTCTTCAAAGGGGGTCACCTCACCCCTCTGCTGGGGGGGTTTCTTTCTCCTGCTGGGTTCCTGGGTGAGGGGTGTGAGGATCACTGACTCCTAGTGTGGCAGCTGCACCACACAGACTGATGGTTGGGGTAACTGCTGGCGTTAGGGGTGCAGCTGGGGACATCAGGGTTTGATGACATTCTCTGCAGTGCAGCTGGCCATGCCGGTAAGGGTGCTGGTGGGTGTTGTGGAGAGGAATCCAGAGAATTCGTGGTGTGTGTGTGTGTGTGTGTGTGTGTGTGTGTGTGTGTGTGTGTGTATGCGCATGCGCCTGTGTGTGTGGAAGTCTGAATGTAAATACGGTCTCATTGAACTTGAGGGAAAGATTTAATGATGAAGAATTTCTTTAAAAATGTGAGTCAGCTCAGGGCATCTGGGTATCTCAATCAATTAAGTGTCTGACTCTTTCGGCAGGTCACGATCTCACGGTTCTGGGATCGAGCCCTGTGTTGGGCTCTGTGTTTGGCATACAGCCTGCTTGAGAGTCTCTCTCTCCCTTTGCCCCCACCACCCTCTGGCTAAAAATAAATAAATAAACAAACAAATAAATAAAAGAAAATAAAAATGTAAGTCAGCTTATGTCAGCTCGCTGCAGAGAACCTTCTGTGACTCAGTCTACTTGGGGTAGAAGCCAAAAGTCAAGGTGAGGGTTTCTTTCCTCTTTTCCATTCTCACTCTGCCCCAACCCTGTTGGCTTCCTTCCTGTTCCTCGAACACCAGGCATCCCACCTTGAGCCTTTGTCACTTGTGCAATGCTCTTCCCCCAGGTACCCACGGGGCCCACTCCCCTGCTGAGTGAGTGAGGTCTTCTCTGACCACCCTGGTTAAAGCGAGCCCTCCCTGCTCTCTCCCCCGCCGGCTTCGTGTCCCCCCCACTGGTTTTTCTCGTGATTACCGTCTTTCCTTGCTAGAACGAAAGCTCTAGAAGGGAAGGGATTTATATCTGTTTTATTCACTCCTAGATCCTCAATACCTAAGCAGAGCGGACTCTTCGATACAATTCAAATGAGTAAAAGAAAGAAAAAAGTAACTGATAAAATGGCCAGTGCCTAGTGCAATTTGTCTTTCAGAGCCTAGTGGGACCCATTGAGTAGTTTTCCAATTTAGGGAAATCGGAGTTGTTATAACACTAGTCAGGCCACCAGTGGGGTCTGGGTGAGAGCCGTCTGTGTGTGTGTGTGTGTGTGTGTGTGTGTGTGTGTGTTCTGTGTCTGCCAGGAGGATGCTGGGTGTGTCCCAGACTTCTGTGACGAAGGCTGTGGCTCTGCGCTGCAGGTGTGAGGAGCCCCTTATTCAGAATCGTGAGATGTAGGAGCGGTTAAGTTATGTGAGTGTAGGCACTGAGAATTTGGGTTAAGGATCAATTAGGATTTAAAAAGAATTAGGTCCTAAGGATGTTAATTGCAGCATTATTTCTACTGACAAAGGACGGCAAGTAACCAAAACACTCAATATCCTAAACATGCCAACTTGACATGTTGCATAAGCTAAACTGGAGCACACCGAGATCTGTTGGCCTTAAAAACACCAAAGGGCGCCTGGGTGGCCCAGCCTGTTAAGCATCTGACTCTTGATCTCAGCTCGGGTCTTGATCTCAGGGTTGTGACTTCAAGCCCTGCATTGGGTTTCCTGCTGGGCATGAACCTACTTAAAAAAAAACAAACTTGCTAAGGAATTAACTGCTTCAATGGAAAAGGTATTCATAATATAGCATTAATAGAAAAAAATCAGTTGATAAAACTAATTAATAAAAATGAAATGCATAGAGGAAACAGAGAAGGTAATGCACACCCTTGTTAATGGTGGGTGGCTGTCCCTGAATAGTGGCATAATCACTTATTCTTGATGTTTTTCTTTCCTAGTTTTTCCTCAATAATATGCATGTCTCATGTATTAGGGAAAAAATCATGTTATAAGTGTAAAAGTATTTAGGATAGATTTTCACCTACTTTAAAACATGACAGACATTTCTCATGTTTTATTTAAAGCAAGTTTTTTTTTTTTTAGTTTATTTTTTGAGAGAGTGAACTGGGGAGGGGCAGAGAGAGAGGGAGAGAGAAAGAATCCCAAGCAGGCTCCACCCTGTCAGCACGGAGCCCCATGTGGGACTCGAACCCCTGAACCATGAGACCGTGCCCCGAGCCAAAATCAAGCATCAGATGTTTAACTGACTGAGCCACCCAGGCGCCCCTCTTATGTTTTATTTTTATGCCTTCTGTAATGTTCTAACCATTTGACTACCCAGACCTTGTCCCTGTCTTCATGCGGATATCTGCTCATCGGATGTGGCTTGAGTCTCCTGATCAAAGAATAGAGTTTTTTCTTTTCAAATGTGTAAACTAGGTGCCTGAGAGTGAGGAGGGATAAAATGGAAAATTCGCAGAGCAAGTCCTTGACGGGTTCTTTGAGGTGAAATGACATGTTCTTAAAAATGATCTAAGACCAGGAAAGAGAACGTTAGATCCTATCAGCTCGGTTATGAGTGACATAAAAATAACAGACCAGTGCTTTTCTTTGGTGACTTAGGTGGACCTCCACTGCAGAGTCAACTTCATAGGACATCCTACCTCACACCTGGAACTTCCGCTGAGCGGGCTGTGGAGAGGAAAGTAGAATGCTCCTCCCAGGCTCTGGCCCTCCTGACGAGAAACAGGAGATTGGCCGTCAGGATTGCCATCGGGTGCCTCCTTGCACTCTTACCCCGTTCAGAGCAGGTGGCTTCGGTTCATGGGGTCCTCAGTACAAACCGACGGCTGTGGACATCGGCCTGCCTGCCTCTCTGGCTCTGTCACCCCCCATGCCCACCCCTGTGGCTGTTCCCAGAGACTGTCCCTGACCCCTGGGGACGGGCTGCCTGCCACAAGGCATGCCCTCCAAGATTTGTGGGTCTGGACCTGAAGGGTCCAGGTGTTTAATATTTATTTATTTTTGAGAGAGAGAGAATTGAGGGAGAGGGAAGGGCAGAGAGGGAGGGAGACACAAAATCTGAAGGAGGCTCCAGCCTCTGAGGTGTCAGCACAGAGCCCAGTGAGGGGCTCAAACCTACAAACCGAGAGATCATGACCTGAGCCGAAGTTGGACGCCCAACCAGCTGAGCCACCCAGGCGTCCCTGGCCTTGTGTTGATACGGAGATGGGCACATGGGGGACAGTAGCTCCTTAGTGTTTGGTGGGGACCACTGCTCAGGCCTATAGGACAGAGTTCCACTAATTCAGTGTGACACTTTGCCTGTTATCTGGCTGCCTCCTGTCTGGCTACTTCTCCCTGTCCCCTGAACCTTTGTGAAGCCACGCTGTCATCTCCCCTGGGCCCTGCTCTTTCGGGCCATCAAGCTTCCTCTCCCTGGAATGCCTGGAATTCCCCCTTGTCTCACTGGACGGCCTCTGTCCTGTTTTCTTTCTCTTTCTTTCCTGTCCTATCTTTCCTCTGTGGGGAATGTGCTGGGCCCTGGGCCCTGGGCCCTGAGCATCTTGGATTCTAGACTTCCCTTGCCTTTGTTCCTTCGTGGCCCCCTGTCCTATGAATGCTGGAGACTTCTCTCTTGCCCTCTCCTCCCCCTGTTGGTGTGGTGCATTTCCTAGGAGGCCCTCTGGCCTTTAGACTTCACTCTTGCCTACCCATCTGGAAAGAGATTTTGCTCATACCTTCCCAAGGTGGGTATTTTCACCTTCAGATTACATGCACATGCTACCCTATCATGTCCATTATCATACTGCATGTACACAACTAGACACTGGAGAGGTTGTGATAAGGAAAGTTCTAGTTTCTTCATGCAGCCCCCTCTGAGGGCCTCTGAACTAGAATTCCTGAATCGAGAACTTACTTGAGAGGGTGTCAGGGATGGTGTCTCTCCTGCCTCCTCCCTGCTGGCTTCAGATGAGGTAGACTTTGCTACTTGGAGGGAAGCTCGCCTTCGGGTCTGAGGCACATTGGCCTGAGGGGAGTTTGGGTGTTCTGATGGTCTGGGTCAGTCCCAGTGCTTGGGGGTCCCTGTGGGGACCTATCCCCCCAGGAGCGTGATATCTTGCTCACAAAGACCATAGGGGGATGATAACAATACTGACACTTTGATGTGACATTTACTGAGCATCTCACGTGGGCCGGATGCGATAGTGCAGATCTGTAGTAGGGGAAGCCCTCATGGCGAGGAGCCCCGCCCTCTGGCAAACCTGACCAGTAGGCACACAATTCCTGTCCAGTGCGATGGGGAGGTGCCCGAAGAGCACGGGGGCCTGTGAGTGAGGGAGTCCGAGGTCAAGGACTACTTCTCAGAGGAGGTGGTACTTGATCTGAATCTTGAACCTTCCCAGTCAGAAGAGGACAGAGAATATTCCAGGCAGAAGGGTGGGCTGGGCCTCCGGGAGCCACATGTTGTTTAGTGCCTCCGTGGTGGTGCCCCAGGGATGGTAATCTGTAACATGCGTCTCTCACTCTCAAGATCTTTGAAGAAGTTTCCATGATTGAGTACTTTACTAACACTCCCCTCCCTATGGGATTTAAGGATTTATCCCCATCTTTGTAGATGTGGGCCCATCCTGGAGAGGTTTAGGGAACTTCCCAAAGAGACCCAGTGGTCAAGCCTAGATTAGAGCCCCCTCCCCCTTGCCCAGCCCACCTCCCACCCCTGAGCATCACCCCCTGGCTTCGCCTTCCCTGCACGGCAAGTGGGGGAGGGGTGGATGGATCCTGGTCTCTTGATTTTTTTGAAACTCCTGGGGAAATGCCCCCGCTTCAGCGACGGGGAGGGGAGTGGGAAGTCACAGGCCCAAGTGGCCCCTTGCGGGCAGAGGCCATTTAGAGGAAGTCCAGACCCTTGCTAGAGGGCGGGTTCCTGTGGACTGGGCTGTGTCTCGCTCAGTGGGCGGGAATAGGCTTCAGTGCCAGACAGACCTCGGTTTCCCAGTTGCTAGCTCTGGAGCATTGGACAAGTTACCCCCAAAGCCTTGATTTCCCCCTCTATCAAATGGGATAGCAACGGACTTTTCCCAGGACTGCGTGAGGCCTCCTCAATCAGGTGCCTTATGCAAAGAGCTTAGCAGCCTGCCTGGTGCATATTTAGCTTTAAGGTAAACGTTCTTTAGATGTGGGCTGTTGTGATTCCCTGCTGTGCTCCTAGTGCGGTGCCACGTGTCAGAAAGGATATATGAACTCAGGTTTGTTAGCATTTGTTAAATAAGAAAGTATTACAATTTGGAGTGAGTTGTTTCTGGCCACCAATAAATGAAGCAGGAGTGGTAGGTTTTTACTGCAGGGAAAACCATCCAGTTTTCGAGAACTCCCCTGCCTCTGAGGTTTTATGATGCTTCTGCACAGCCCTCAAGGATTTTCTTCAGTGTAAACACACTGAGAAGGGTGGCACTTTACGACCAGAGTCTGGTTTGGCCCCTGGTGCCTCTCCACTGACCTGGGGCTGGGATCTAAGGCTGCTGATCCGGCAGGTCTGGTGCCTGGGTGCTGGCACGTAGATGCCAGAGTGCTTTCTCCCTGCCAGATGTGGTTACGACTGCGGAGAGGCACAATGTGGAACTTGTCCAGTGGGTTCGCTGGGCAGTGGTTTGCCAGGAGGTGGTTTGCTAGGAGGATGCCTGCTGAGGACGTGGGAGTGGCCACGCGGCTGACAGTGCCTGGAGTGTTGGGACGGGAACCCCGGAGCCTCCCCTCCTGCCTGTCCTTCCATCTGTCTGTCGGAGCGCCCACAGGCTGAAGCAGCAGCCCAGGGGACCTGGGGTCCGGAGACTCTAGATTTGGAGGCTCCCACCCTGGGACCGGGGGGGGGGGTGTGCCTCCCCTGATGCTCCCTACCCCCTCCATGGGGCGGGGGAAGGGCTGCAGGAGGGTTAGACCTGCCCGGGCAGGTGGTCCTAGGGCTTGAGCAGCCTGGGCGTCCCTGAACACGGGCCTGTGCCGGGAGACTTGGCTTCCCCTTCTGAGCCCGCTGCTCACTTACCGTGTGGCTGCAGAGGGGACACCCAGACGCTCTGGGCTGCAGTTTCTTCAGCTGCAAAATGGGGAAACTGGCCCCTTGGGTACTTTCCCGATCTATGATGCTGAAACACCCTGGAGAATTGCCAGGGACTGTTTTCTTTTCTTTTTTTTCTTTCTTTCTTTCTTCTTTTATTTTTTTTTTAGCAGGCAATGCATGCATGTGGTAAAAGACATTGAAAGTTATAAAAGGATATAGAGTCAATGTAAACCTCCCTATACTGCACCTCACTGCCTCCCAGCTTCCATTTTCAGAGGCATTTACTTTGAAGTTTTTAGAGATTTTTTTTACCCATATGCATCCACCCTTAATGTTTTTGAATAATGAGATATTATATATCCAAAAGCATGCATGGGGCACCTGTGTGGCTCAGTTGGTTAAGCGTCCAACTCTTGATCTTGGCTCAGGTCATGATCTCGCAGTTCATGGGATAGAGCCCTGCATTGGGCTCTGCCCTGATAGCACGGAGCCTGCTAGGGTGGGATTCTCGCTCTCCCTCCCTCTCTGCCCCTCCCCTGTTCACATGTGCATGGGCACTCTCTCTCAAAATAAACTTAAAAAAACCCCACAAAAGCATGCACAAAACATATGTGCGGTTTAAAGAATGATAAACTGAACTCCTGTGTACCTCAACTCAGGTTGAGAAGTAGAAAATGCCCAGTGTTGGGGCACTTGGGTGACTCAAGTTGACTGAGTATCTGACCTGGCTTCAGCTCAGGTCATGATCTCACAGTTTGTGACTTCAAGCCCCGTATTGGGCTCTGTGCTGACAGCTAAGAGCCTGGAGCCTGCTTTGGATTCTGTGTCTCCCTCGCTCTCTGCCCCTCCCCCGATCATGCACTGTCTCAAAAATAAATATTAAAAAACATTAAAAAAATTTTTAAATCAAAATATCCTGTAAGAGGCCCTGTTGCATCAGTCTCCCTAACCTGCCAATCATTTTTCGAACCACATGGCAACGCTCCAGCAGGAAGCCCTACGTGGCTCTGGTCCCCTTGCAGTTGGATGTCCTGTGCCACCCTCCTTGCACCTTCCAGGAACCCGCGTCACCTGTCTGATGCCTACCATCCCCGTCCACCGCCCCCCCTCCCCCACCCTGGGTCTTCAAGAGTGTGGGCTCCCCAGCAGGGCATGTGCCGTCGATGCTGAAGAAGTGTACGGAGGGAATGCAACTGAAGGCTTCCCTCCAGGCAGAAAAGTTCCTTTTCTTTTGATTGTGCAATGTCCCCGTGAGGGGCCTGGGTCTGCTCTTCCCCTTTTCTTCATCTTTCTGCAGACCCGGAGTGAGGCAGGGGGACGGTTTGGGTGTTCAAGCCTAGGCCACTGTGTCTCTGAGCCTCTCCTCCCACTTTTCCGTTCCTGCTTCCTCTGCACCCTTCCTCATTTCCTCTTTCCCGTTTTGTTCTTCCTTTTCTCTTTCTTCATCTCCACACCTACCCCTTTGAACTAAAATCCCTGGAGAGGTGGCCAATTCTTACGTCCACCTGTGCAAAAGCTCTGGCTGTTCTCTCCTTTTTGTGGCTCTGAACATGGATGGTCCTGGCCTGGAAATTGTGGGGCGTGAGGCGGGCACCTGGGTGGCTCAGTCAGTGAAGAGTCTGGCTCCAGCTCAAGTCATGAGCCTGCGGTTCGTGAGTCCGAGCCCTGTGTCGGGCTCACTGCTGTCCCACAGTCAGCTCCAGATCCTCTGTCCCTCTCTCTCTGTCCCTCCCTGGCTTGCATGTTCTCTCTCTTCCCCTCCCCTGCTTACACTCTCTCTCTCAAAAATAAACATTAAAAAAATAAAGGAACAGAAGTTGTGGGGTGGTGGGCAGTAAGGTCCAAGGGCAGCGAATCGGCGATATCGGGGCCGTGGCTCTCTTTTGCTTCTTCTTTCTTCTGAGCAGATCTTCTGCCACTGGTCTCTTTACTTCCTTGTGTGGCTGTGACATGCAGAGGACAGACCTGCCCAGGAGGTCATGAACAGGAAGCAGTAGGGACGATGGCCTCTGAGTTTTGGAGGGTGAGGGCCTGGGAGGCGGTGCGGTTCTCAGGGAGAAGATGAGGTGGAGGTACCTTCTCAAAGTGACAGTCCTCCTTTGGTTCACGTGTCTGGGCCAGAAAGGCGGTGACTTAGAAGCTTGTCACAGTTGGTGCAGAGAGGCCAGCGGGCCTAGGTCTGGAAGCTTTGTTAAATTTGCGGGTCTGTATGGGCCGGTGTGCTCAGTCCCCTCGCCAGAAGGCAGTAAAGTGCTTGCCAGAATCGGGGCACCTAGGTCTATGCAGGCTTCCCTGTTTGTCAGCACACTGGAGGGGCCTTAGAGAAATGACTACATCTCGGGGCCCCTGGGTGGCTCAGTCGGTTAAGCGTCCAACTTCAGCTCAGGTCATGGTCTCACGGTTCGTGGGTTCAAGCCCCGTGTCAGACTGTGCTGACAACTCAGCCTGGAGCCTGCTTCGGATTCTGTGTCTCCCTCTCTCTCTCTCTGCCCTTTCCTCCTCTCTCTCTCTCTCTCTCTCTCTCAAAAATAAATAAACATGAAAAAAGATGTAAAGATGTATCAATGCTAGCAGTGATTAATATCTTTTAGGTGGATGCAAACATGACAGGCAGAACGGTCCTCCTTTTCTCCCCTAGTGAAGTCTTCCATGGAAAGCCAATAGACGAGGAGGATGAAATGGAAGTGGCACTAGTTGAAAGGGTAGGACAGGGGTGGTAGGGTGTGGGCAGTGGAGGCCCAGGGGTCTTTCTGGTGGGTCCTTGAACCCTTTCCTGTGGTCCAGAGAACAGGCTGCAACTCGTAGACGTAACTGAGTTGTGTGAATTGGTACTACGTTTTTGCGTCATACTTTGACAATTCTTATTAAAACTACAGGCGGCTCAGTCAGTTAAGCGTCCCACTTCGGCTCAGGTCATGATCTCACAGGCTGCAGGTTCGAGCCCCACGTCGAGCTCTGTGCTGACAGCGCAGAGCCTGGAGCCTGCGTCGGATTCTGTGTCTCCCTCTCTCTCTGCCCCTCCCCCTCTCACTCTGTCTCTGTCTCTCAAAATAAAATGAAGACATTAAAAAAAATGTTTTTAATAAAAAATAAAACTGAAAATGCAGGGGCACCTGGATGGCTCAGACAGTTAAGCATCCAACTCTTGATTTCGGCTTAGGTTATGATCTCACAGTTTGTGTGTTCAAGCCCTGTGTCTGGCTCTGTGCTGACAGCGTGGAGCGTGCTTGGGATTCTTTCTCTCTTTCCTTCTCTGGCTCAAACTCACTCTCTCTCTCTCTCTCTCTCTCTCTCAAAATAAAACAATAGCCTGGGTGGCTCAGTGCATTGAGCGTCTGACTTCAGCTCAGGTTGTGATCTCATGGTTTGTGGGTTTGAGCCCCGTGATGGGCTCTGTGCTGGATCTGTGTCCCCCTCTCTCTGCTACTTGCCGCCTCCTCAAAAAATAGACATTAAAAAAAGCCTAAAAACAAAATCATAACAAAAACCTGAAAATGTTCATTCCTTAGGATTCAGTGTTCCAACTCCTGGGAATCTTGCATACATATGGGTTTGGGTTCACTGTAGCGTTGTGTACAATGTAAAAGAAAGATTGAACAATTATGAAATACTTTATGTCTGTAAAAGAGACAAGGTAGACCTATGGATTATCCTGGGATTATTTTCATGATCTATTAAGTGTAAAAAAATTAGAAGCAGGATGATGGCACCTTCTTGTGTTTTAAAAGCATACGCACACGTGTCCATACCTCCATGTGTGCACACAGAGCACCCCGTCACTAAGTATTGGAACCGGGTGGAAAGGGTACCTCGCAAACTGCGAACAGGACTTGACTTTCGGGGGATGGGGGGAAGTTGGCATTTCTTGCTTTATGGAGTTTTTCCTTGCCCAAGAGAGACGAGTTCTTTGGAGCCTGCTTCCTCTGCTCCTCCCTTATTTCCTCTTTCCCTTTTTGTTCTTCCCTTTCTCATTCTTTATCCCCACACCTACCCGTCTGAACTAAAATTCCTGGGAAGCTGCCTGATTCTTGCATCCACCTGTGCCAAAGTTCTGGCTATAGATCTCTCCTTTCTTTTCTGGTTCTGAATGCTTTCCTCCAAATTAAGAAGAAAGGCCGTCCTCGGGCTCAGAAAACAACTCCAATGCAGGTGGTGGATTTGCCCAGGGTTCCGCAAGTCTTGGCAGGAAGAGCCGGGCTGTGGGTGCGGGCTCCAGTGTTCTTAAAGCCAGCCTGCTAAACGGAGGCCCCTGGCTCCTGCCTTGTTTGTCCCCTCGGCGGGCTGGCTCTGTGGGCTGTGTTCCTGATACACTCTGCTCGCCATCTGGTGAGGCAGTTGCTGGGCTGTTAGCAGTGCCTCCCCGCCTGTCTCATTTAACAAGCCACCCAGCTCTCAGGAGGCCTCCCCCGGGCAGCGGGATCTCCCCTTAATTATTTACGGGGGTCAGCCACCTCACGGAACTCCCTTGCTGGAGACAGACGGTACTGATGGGCAGATTAGTGGCATGTTGGGAGGAGAGGCGGGACCAGGAGGGTGCGTGCAACAAAGGGTGGGTGGCCTCAGAATAGAAGTTCAGGAAGCATCTAGGAAGGTGATTTTGCACGCTGATAATCTGAGGTTGTGGTTCAGGGGTGAGCCCAGCTGAAGACCGCCGGCCCAGCACACGTCAGGCTGCCTTTGCTTTCCCATCAGCCTGGGGAGGGAGGGGTCTGCTGAGCTTGCCTTGCGTTGCTTTGAAATCTGGGGGCACCTGGGTGGCTCAGTCAGTTGAGCATCTGACTTCAGCTAGGTTATGATTTCACAGTTGGTGGGTTTGAGCCCCACGTCAGGCTGACCGCTCAGAGCCTGGAGCCTGCTTGGGATTCTGTGTCTCAGTCTCTCTCTGCCCATCCCCCACTTGTGCTATGCTTCTCTCTGTCTCTCAAAAATAAATATAAAAAAAATAAAAAAATGAAATCTGCTCAGAGGTATACCCGCTTGTTCCCAGGGCCACTTAGATGTGTAGGAACTGCCATGTGTCCCTGGTCAAGATCCTTCTCCAGAGTCAGTAGACCTGAAGCCAAATACCAGCCCTGCCTCTGGGCCATCATGTGACCTTGGCGCGGCCACTTCTCCCTCGGGCTGAATTTCTTTCTTTCTTTTTTTTTTTTAAGCCTTGGATGGTCTTATTTATTTATTTATTTTATTTTTTTGGTTTCCATATAACACCCAGTGCTTCTCCCCACAAGTGCCCCCCACCATGACCATCACCCCCTCCCTCCCTCCCCCTCCCCCTCCCCCTCCAGTCCATGGTTCGTTTTCAGTATTCAGTAGTCTCCCTTGATCTGTGTCCCTCACTCTCCCCGGCTCTCTTTCCTCCTTCCTCTCCCCATATTCCCCTGCCAGGTCTCTCCTGTTAGACCTATGAGTGCAAACATATGGTATCTGTCCTTCTCTGCCTGACTTATTTCGCTTAGCATGACACCTTCAAGGTCCGTCCACTTTCCTACAAACGGCCATATTACATTCTTTCTCATTGCCATATAGTACTCCATTGTATATATATATACCACATCTTCTTGATCCATTCATCAGGTGATGGACATTTAGGCTCTTTCCATGATTTGGCTATTGTACAAAGTGCTGCTATGAAGATTGGGGTACATGTGCTCCTATGCATCAGCACTTCTGTATCCCCTGGGTAAATCCCTAGCAGTGCTATTGCTGGGTCATAGGGGAGTTCTGTCGATAGTTTTTTGAGAATTTCTAACACTCCTAAATCAGGGGATTGGATGAGGCGAGTCCCGTGGTCTCTCAGCTCTAGAACATTCTGTGATTAATACAAGCATGCATGCGGTTTGCAAGGAGAGCGTATGAGCTAGACAGAGGCTCAGAAATTGAGGTACCATGTTTTAGTGCTTGCTTCCGGGCTCTGGGTGTGGATTCCGATCTACCCCACCTGCTCTGAGACCCTCCTGGAGTCAGGAGGGGGTAGGCATGTTTTGAGCCTGAGCTCCCCACCTGTGAGATGGGACAGAACACCGCTCACCTTGTGGAATGATGAAGATTTGTGAACATACGGCTAAGTTCCTGGCGCATGATAGGTGCTCATCAAACAGCACGGTACACTTGGTACTTGGCATTCCCAGACCTGCTTTTTGTCTTAGCTGGAAAATGTGTGCCACGTAAGGAGGGGCGTGGGTGTTCTCTTGCTTCTGAGATGCTGCTTCATCGAAAGCATTGGTGCTGGGCGTTCCTGACCTTTCCCACGGCGATGGGTGTTCCTTCACCATTCTGATTAAGGTTGGCGTTCACCGAGCGTTAACTGTGCGATTCCTGTGACAAGTCTAATCTCCCTTACTCCTCAGGAAAGCCTGTGAAGTAATAGGAATGTGTGTCTTCATTTTCTAAATTAAGACACGGAGGCTCTGGGGAGTTATGTGATGAGCCCAGGGTCACATGGTCAGTAAATGGTGAAGGGAGGACCAAGCACATCTTTCTTTAGAGCGTCCTCATGCTTGGCATCACCGTGCACTCTTCAGAAGAGGGGGACGTGTCAGGGGACCGAAAAAAGCTGTGAAAGCCTGAGTCAGACAGGAAATTGTGCGCTTATATTCTTTATTGTGGTAGATGGTCTAAGTCAGAGTCATGAACAGTCAGCTTCAGTGCCGATGGCTTGTCTGACCCTGTGAGGTGGGGGAGCCCATGGCACATTTGGGCCAGACGATTCCATCCTCTGTCTTGTTTATTGCAAGTGACCTTGAATGACCTAAAACTCAGGGAAATGTGTTCTTAATTTGCCCTTCTAACAATGCCGATCTCTCCCCTCCAGTTCAGATTTAAATAACCCTTCTTTCTGTGTTGTCACTCGCTTAAAAAGCAGCATCATAAAAAAAATCCCAACCCTAAAGTGCCAGTAATTATGGAGTAGGGTGGAGAGGGAGGGGTACTGAATAGGAAATAATGCGATGGGCGGGGCTTTCTAAGCTGTGCTGGTTTTATATTCGGTAGCGGGGTTGAAGGCTTGTGCCTGTTTCTGGAAAAGTTACAAAGCAAAACAGCCTCTGTGTCAGCCAAGAGGTTTGGCTGTTGAATGTCCCCCTTTTAATCTGGGGCACCTGAGACTTCCATTCTGTGGTGTGACGGGCTGGCCGGGGGAGAAACTTGGGGCTCCCGCGGTGGTTTGGGTTCTTCGGCAGCTGTCACCCTTTGATGTCCGCCAGCGTTTGGAGCAGAGAGGCCCGGAAATGCTCGCTGGTCACTGGGAACTGGGCTCTTTTCCCTCCTCTGTCTGACAGTGGGGTGGGGGTGGGGAAGTACAGCAAGCTTCGGGAAACAAGTAGAGATTTTTAATTAATTAATTTATTTTTTATTTGAAGTTTATTTATTTTGAGAGACAGTGCGAGTGGCAGGGGGAGAGAGGGAGATAGAGCATCCTAAGCCGGCTCTACACTGACAGCACAGAGCCTGATGTGGGACCCCAGCTCACTAACCATGAGATCACGCCCTGAGCTGAAATCAAGAATCGGACGCTTAACTGACTGACTCAGGTGCCCCTAGAGATTTAAAAAATTTTTTAAATTTCTTTAATGTTTATTTATTTTTTAGAGAGAGAGAGACAGAGCATAAGTGGGAGAGGGGCAGAAGAGAGGGAGACACATAAGCAGGCTCCAGGCTCCAAGCTGTCAGCATAGAGCCGATTGCAGGGCTTGAACTCATGAGCCATGAGATCATGTCCTGAGCTGAAGTCGGATGACTGAGCCACCCAGGCACCCCTAGAGATTTTTTTTAAGGTCCTTTAAACAAAGACTTGAACTTTGCGAGTGAACTTGCCACAGGGTTTTGGGCAGCGAGGGTATAGGGTTATTTCTGCAGAGGCACACATGTGCACAGATGAGATATAGGACGTCATTTTGCCTGGCCAGCTACGCAGGTACTCACCGCGGGTCTGTCACACGGGAGGGAGGAAGGGCAGGTGGGCAGGCGTCAGCAGGTGGCAGTAATTGGAAAGCTCGGTCTCTGCGTGGGGTTAAGGAGGATGCAGCTCTCAGGTGCTAAAGCAAGTGAAAAGGTCGGATTTCAAGTGCTTGGGGTCACGTGCCCAGTTGGTGCCCTACTTGGACCCGAGTTCGTCACCACTCCAGCCTGCCGTGACTCTATGGGGTTAATGTTTCCTTCGATACCAGTCAAAGAACAGGGATTCCAAAGACATGAATGAACAGGTCTTTTCATTTACATTTAAAAGCCATAAAGAGCAGGAAGGAGATTTCTGGCATTTGCCTTAGGAAGGAGAGAGAACAGCTCTCTGAAGGAGCTGGTTTCTGATAGGTTGGCTGCCCTCTCTGTGCTGATACCCGGATAATGGAGGCTTCTTCCCCAAGAGCACCGTTGGACGGCGTTTCTTCCAAGTCCTCCCGGAAGCCGATTTTGGACCCTGGCCTCTGACTCAGTGTAGCCTGCTGGGTGGCTCCCCATGCCTGGGAGGCGGCCCTGGCAGTTCCCTTGGCCCAGCCCACAAGCAGGTGCCCCAGGTGATCCAGCTCTGGCGCTGCGGCCTGAGAGACACTGGGAAGGGGCTCCCTGGTAGCGCAGATCCCAGGTGGGTGCAGCCAGTAAGGACGGTGGTGAGTTGCGGAGTGAAGTGAGGGAGGGTTTCCTGGCGGTGGAGGACTGGGTGTGAGTTTTGCTCAGAGCTGGGGGCCGGGGTGGTTTTCTGGCTGTCGCCTTTATCTGTTGGGCGGAGAAAGCAGTGGGAAAAGCTGAGCTCAGTTTTGGAGAAGGTGCCTGCAGGGAGCTTGGCCTCAGCAGGGCAGGAGCAGAGAGGATGGGGGCGTGTTCAGGAGCGGCTCCTCTTCCTTACTCTCTCCCCCCCCCAGGTCTGCACTCGTGATCTCTCATGCCCTTGACCTCATCCAATGTCTTGGCAGAAAAGTACTTTATTTGTGCATTTGCGCCTGTGTTTGTGTCTGTGTGCTGACTCAGGAGGAGACCGAGGGCCCCCTCAGCATGGGGGAGTGAGCGCACAGCCTGAGCCGGGGGTTCAAGGACATGGGTCCTGGCATCTGCCTAGATGATGACTTAGGCTGATTTCCTGCATCTCCCTGGGACACAGCCCCCTCATCTGGCCCCAGGGATAGAGACCGGTAACAAGAGAGGCTTGGCGTCGTGTCTGATACCCCCTCCAGCTCTGAAATTCTCTCAACAACGTCCAGTTAGACTGCCTGCTGGGTAGCACCTGACCGATAAGTGGGTACTTTTAATCCCCGCAATTTCAGAATACCAGAGCTGGTTCCCACACAGGGTTCACTGCTTTGTCAGTCCTGCAGTCCCGGCGGAACCAGAGTCGATGGTGGGTCTCTGGTGGGTTTCTCATCGGGCACAGATATTCTCTTGAAAGCGTAAAATGGTGGTTTTTGTTTTGTTATTTGCCTGTTACGGTTTGTAAAATTTTGTTTCCCAGTGCTACCCCTGGGAACCCAGAGGGAACAGTTTGGAAACTGTGTCCTTTGTGGGATGCGACACTATTGCCTGTAAGCATGAGTTATGATTGGGTTATGCGAACAGATAGTAAATATTTCTGGAACCATATGGGCCCTGCCCACCGTCCCATGAGGACGCCCAGCCTTTGGCTTCTTGGGCCCTCATAGGTCAGTGGTCAGGCTTGGCAGTTTGAATTTACTTTGGCCAAGCTCCAAGGATAGGCCTCTCTCCTTCAGTAACCACCGTATGAACAAGTCTTATTCTGGGAGAGAGAGTGAGGCCCACAGATGGTGGCTAATGTTGGCCTGAGGGGACCTCTTATCTCCAGCCACCCCAGTAGGACCAGAAAGAGACAGCCTTGATGTGTCTTTGTTTGCCTCCAATTATGCTAAATAAGATGGGCAGAGTGAGAAGGGTGTCTCTAAGAGATGCTTCCAGTTCCTGAAATCCCAATTTTCCTTAAAATTAGAAACCCCAAAACCTATGAGTCAAATAGAAAAACCCAAATAATTAGCTGCTCTCTTTTCTCTGTTTTATCCAGCCTGTGGCTGATTCTAAGTCTTTGAAATCTGTCACAGCCAGATTTCCTGGTCCTCTATCCTCACGCCCCTGGACCCAAGGGAAGGTCCTGGAATAGTGCAGGCAGGGTTGACTGGGCCCCAAAGCAAGAATCCAGATCGAAACTTCCTGGGTGCCATGGTTACCCGCACGGGAGGTCTGGGGCCCTCACGTTAATGATTAAGTCCTTCATGCTTTTGAGATGAGTTAGTGGCCCTCAGGATTCCCAACCCCCAGCCAAACTTAGGTGCCTTTTCCTCCCGGTTAGTCTTTCTGAGTGAGGATGAAAAATATCTTGGAGGGGCTAGCAGGGTGGAGGTTGGGAACGTGGCTATCTGTGGGGCCAGCGAATTTGCCGGAATCCACAGCCGGGCCACGTCATCTTCTCCAGATGAAGGTAGGAACAAGCAGCGGGAGAATGCTTGAGCCTCCCCACCCCCCCAGACCTACCCTGAAAGTTCTGCTTCAGCGCAGATAACTTTAAAAGCCCATATTTGTTTTCATTGTTCTGTAAACAGGAAGCATTAGATCCTCACTGTTCTGGTATTTTCAAAGGGGGTTAGCAGTAAGTGGTATCTTCCTCCCTCCCCTTGGGAGAAGGGGCTGCAGAGCTGCTCACTGAGGTCTGCAGATGGGCAGTCGTTTGGTCTGCTCTCAGTTGCATCTTTGTTTTCACATGGGGGACTGTGGCCACACATCCGGGCCTGTGCACTTTCTCCGTAATCCCACTCCACCCCTTAACATCTGCATGGAGAGAAGCGGCCAGGGGCCTGTGTACAGACGCCAGATCGCCAGATCGAGTGCAGGTTGAGTAACCGGCACAGGGGCAGGCGGTGGGCTGCTGTGGCCATGGGTGGGCTTTGTCCCCTTTCCATGATGGGGCGAGCAATCCCAAAATCTTTTGCTTCTCGGGGGTACTGTCATTTCTGGAAAACTCAGCCGGGGACAAAATGCATGCGGGGGAGGGGCACCCCAGACAATTTTAGGTGATGCCCTGATGTGGTATTATTACCTTCAGTCCTGAGAGAAGCCATCTCCCTCCAGCCAGCCCCCTGCCAGCCCTTCTGTGGCCTTGAGGGGTAGGTCTTCGGGCCATCTTCCTCTTTAAAAAGCAAGGAGCATGGGACCAGGAGGAAATGTCCAGGCTTCCGCAGAGAACGGGGTCAGTCAGATCTAATAACACTGTTTTGTTTCAGTTATACTTGTTTTTCTGGAACTCTTCTCTGGCACTGATGACTGTCCCCTTTGTAGCAATGATGTTCATTTTTTTAAAAGTGAGTAGATTTTAAAAATCATAGCACTGGTGACATGCACCCAAAGCACTTAACCAACTCAGCCACCCAGGCGCCCCAACATGCGCCCAAAGCGAACCATCGCCGTTTGTGAACCCGATCGCCTCCAGCGACATGCGCGTCACAAGGACACTTAGCAAGCGACTGAGCGGAAGCTACAAGGTGCTGGGAAGTCTGGTAGAGTTGGTGCATGTGCGCATGCGCACACACGGGACTGTCAGGGTGGTCGTGTCTTCCCGGGATGGGCAGACAGGCTTGGACAGGTTTGGCTGCAAAGATCCGGAGAGTGTGTACATACGTTCGTGTGTACGGCTGGGTACTGGTGCACGTGCACACGTGTGGCCTGAGCCTGCACGTTCACACGTGTGCTTGCATGCAATTGTGCGTGTGCGCGTGTTTTTTTCCTTCCGCAGAAGTGGTACTTCACCCTCAGAGTTACCTCCTGACGGACTGGCTCTGTATCTGCCTAGCTCGCTGTGACAGTTCTGTTGGGGTGGTTTTAACCACAGGCGAGCAGCCCCGGAGTTCCCAAGGAAAATGCCCGATCGGCCGTATTAAGTTTAATTATTAATTTATTTAGAGAGAGAGAGAGCACGTGTGAGTGTGAGTGTGGGAGGGGCAGAGAGAGAAGGAGTGAGAGAATCCCAAGCAGGCTTTGCACTGTCAGCCTGGAGCTGGACGCGGGGCTTGATTCCACAAACCATGAGATTGGGACCTGAGCTGAAACCAAGGGTCGAGCCCTTAACCAACTGAGTCCCCAGGCACCCCAGCCATATCCCTTTCTTAAACTGTGTCTGATGTCCTGTGTTCCAGATTGACTGGTGGCTCTCCAGCTTGAGTCATTCCAGAATTGCCTGGGGACCTTCATGGGGGAAACAAGGGCTTGGGACTTGCCCTATGCCATCCGGCAGGGTCTCTGTGTGCCCCCAGGTGATCCTGATTCACACCAGTGAGCTCGTGGGCTAGGCTGTGCCCATGAGAACCAGCTGGAGAGAGAGGTGTGGGGGATTTTGAGGCCTGAACCCCACCTCGGAGAAGCCAGCCCCCTTAGGATCGCTGTGTGGGGCCTGGCACTGGTACTTAAAAACTGTCAGGTGATTCTGTTGTGTGAGCAGGTGGAGACCCCTTGGCCTTGACAGAGGCTCCTGGTGACTACTCACACCTGGGAGCACTCACTGTGAGGCAGAGGGACCCATGAGGTGTTTAAAAATTTAGTGTCGGCTGCAGAGGACATCCGGTCCGAGTTCAGGTTCTAGAAGACTTGCATGGGGAAATGGAGACAGGCAAGCTCCCGGGGTGAGAGGGCACGGACCCATCAGACCAAGGTCAGGAGGGTTAATCGCTTGCAGGGATGCTAAGGTCATCAAAAGGGCTCTTGTAGATTCGTTGGGAGGGAGAAGAATAAGGGCACAGGAAGCTGCGGCCCAGCCGAGGCAGTGTGAGGGGGACCCCCGGCAGGAGGGCAGGACTGAGGGGCAGCTATGGGGGCTGCTGTGTTCTGTCAGGCCCCTGGGCAGCAGGGTAAGCCGACCAGGAGGGGGTAACTGAGGCAGAGATAGCTAGGGCGCACTCTACCCTCTCAGCGAGGCGTCCTTGTCTTGCCCACAGGAGGGAGTTTCTGGGCATGTGGGAGCCTGGCCATTCCATTGTCAGGGAGCTACGAAGAGGGAGCCAGCTCCTGGACACGGGAGGGCGCAGAAGTTGTCCCAGCTTTTAAGAAGTTAGAAAGAAGTGAAACCTTAGTCTGGCGAGCTGGGGCTCCATTTCCAAGAAGCTCCCAGAAAGCATTATGGAGCAGGTGTGGGGTTCAGTCCGGGTCCAGGTGAGGACCACTTTCTCAGAACAAAGCGTGTTAGGCTAAGCTTTCCTAGTGTGGTAGGCAGCCACACCGCCAGACTGGGGAGCACATCAGGCCTCTCGGTAAAGTGGCAAGAGCCCTTGTGATGACATCTTCATGACCTCCCCTCCCCGCCAACCCAGAGTCTAGCTCAGGTGGGCACTTGACAGTACATCTGTGAAAATCCTCACGCAAAGATTCCAAAGCGGGGACTGGGTAGGATGCAGCTGTGGCTTTGGAGTGAATCCATCAGCCCCCACCCCCACCAAAGCGGAGGAGCCCCTGAAATTTGATGTGGAAGGGGGTCTGGCGAGACTTTCTGCTTGGAAGAGGGGGGGCGAAGGGGACGTGGCAGCGTGGGGAGCATACAGTGTGTCGAGGTGACGTGTTATTTGAGGGGGGCCCGGGAGGACTGGCGGAGATCAGAGAGGGGCTGAAGTCGTCTGCCGTGCCTGTATTGCCTCGACCCTCGCCTCGATAGTGTGGCTCTGTTCCAGTCTGCAGAAAGGCATGCTGGGCCTTTCCCCATTCTGTATCACCGCAGCACGTGCTTCCAGAAGCCCGGGGCTGGGGGGATTGGGCCGGGATGGGCAACGCGTGAGCTTCTAGAGTACAGGGTCACTGGGCTGACCTGCAGAAGAGGTTTCCTGTAACCATGTAAGCACAGCTGTGGATCTGGTCCTAAGGCTCCCAGGAGGGAACCCTGGAAGCCTGCCTGGTAGCATTTGAGTCAAGGGGCCATGGTGATCTTTGGTGATGGAAAGTTGAGGCTGGACAGGTGCAGTGATGTTCCCAAGGCCACCTGGCCAATAAGTGGCCGCTGTGAAAGTATACATGGAACAGTCTAGGTTCGACAGTGTGAAAAGGACTCTGATTTCACCTGCACCCATGTTCCAGCGATGTGGTGGGCCCAGCGGCAAAGCAGAGGACATTTGGGGGTTCCATCCATCTGGACCTCACCTGGATGCTCATGGTCTGGGTCCTACATTTCATTTTTAACTGGAATTAGAAGGTTTTGTTCTAAAGAGAGTATCTTAAAGTCCTAAAAGTAGTATTGCAACCCCTGAAAAATCAGGAAAAATCAGGGGCTGTGTTCTAGAAGGATGTTGACAACCTTGTGGGTGATGAGTGTACAGAGATCAGAGAAGTGGGGAGGGGAGCCTTTAGAGGGCAGATGGTGATCTCCCCCCTGCAGGGGTCCAGAGGCCTTCCAAGAGGGGGAGGGTCCAGGAGGGCCGCCGGGTCCCTGCTCTGACCCCGCCAGGCCCTGCACCGGCCCCTTCACGAGTGTTAACTGTGAATCCTTGACACAGCCTCACCAGGAGAGCACACTGGGGTGAAACTCCAGGATGCAGAACTCAGACCAAAGGCTATGCGAGTCTATAATAATAATTGCTGGTGCTTATTTAAAAAAATTTTTAAAAATTATTTATTTTTTTAGACAGCGAGTGAGTAGGGGAGGGGCGGGGGAGAGAGAATCTCAAGCAGGCTCCATGCTGTCAGTGCAGAGCCCAATGCAGGCCTTGAACTCACAAACCTTGAGATCATGACCTGATTTTCTGATTGAGAGTTGGACCCGTAACTGACCGAGCCACCTAGGTGCCCCTCATTGCTGGTGCTGATTGAGCCCTTCCTTGTGTTATCTCATTTAATCTTCCTGGAGGCACCACAGGGCAGCATTTAGGTTTGTCCTGCAGGGTCACTTTGGAGGCCGGACATTGACCATCATCGTCATCATCATCTTTGGGATTTATCATGATTTTCATCATGGCCATCACTGAGCACTTTCTATATGCCAGCTACTGCTAAATACTTTGCGTTCATTGCATTAATCCCTCATAATAACCTTATGGAGATTTGGGGATTATTTTCCTTATTTAGAGGTGGAGGAACTGAAGTTCAGCCAGGCCACTGTGGCTTATGCATGGTAATTCTTTTAAGTTTTATTTTAATTCTAGTTAACATACAGTGTTATACTAGTTTCAGTAGACAATACAGTGATTCAACCTGTCATGCATTACTCGGTGTCCCTCACAAGGGCACTCCTTAATCCCCATCCTCTGTTTCACCCATCCCCCCATGAATCTCCCCTCTGGTCACCATCAGTTTGTTCTCTATAGTTAAGCATCTATTTCTTGGTTTGCCTCTCTTTCTCTTTTATCCCCCCTTTGCTCGTTTGTTTTGTTTCTTGAATTCCATATATGAGTGAAATCATGATATTTGTCTTCCTCTGACTGACTTTGCTGAACATTGTACTCCCTGGCTCCATCCATGTCATTGCAAATGGCAAGATTTCATTCTTTTTAATGGCTGCAGGATAAATGATGAATTTATCCATTCATCAGTCAGCGGACACTTAGGCTGCTTCCATAGTTTGGCTGTTGTAGATAATGTGGCTCTAAACAGGGGTGCATGTATCCCCTTGTGTTAGTGTTTTTCTATTCTTTAGGTAAATGCCTGGTATTGTGATTGCTGGATTGTCGGATAGTTCTATTTTTTTTTAATTTACTTTTTGAGAGAAAGCACATGAATGTGCATACACCCAAGTTGGGGGTGGGGGGCAGAGCAGAGAGAGAATGAATCTCAACCAGGCTCTGAGCTGTCAGCCCATTGTCAGTGCTCATTCCCACAATCATGGCCTGAGCTGAAATCGTCCGTCATGACCTGAGCTGAAATCAAGGGTCGGATGCTTAACCCACTGAGCCACCCAGGTCCCCCCAGGATAGTTGTATTTTTAACTTTTTGAGGAACCTCATACTGTGTCCCACAGTGGCGCCCCAGTTTGCCCTCGCACCAAGAGTGCACGAGTGTTCCTTTCTGTCCACGTCCTTGCTAATACCTGTTTCCCATGTTGATTTTAGCCATTTGTACGGTTATCCCTATGCATGTGGATTTCATGCAGATTCCTAAAGGGTGTCTCTGGGGCTAGACTGGTCCCGGGCACCAGGTTTGGTGAGGATGGTGAGGGCTGGAGTCCTGCCACCATGCCCGCTTTCTGGCTTGGCACCTTAGTGCAGGGCCCAGACTAGATGGTGGTGGGTGAGGGCCCTGAAGATGAGCGAGGCTGAGGAGTCTGTCAAAGCTGCACAGCAGGGAAATGGCAGGGCTGGGATTCTGAGGCTAGTCTGCCAATTCTGGAGCTGGTGTTTCTAGCCAGCACCCAAGTGAGAGAACCAGAGCCTTCCAGTGTGGATTGGACCGTCCCAGGGCCGGCCCTCGGAAGAGGTGCTCTGAGACGAGCCTGTCTGCCTCTTCCGAGAGCCTGTGACCCAACTAAGGCGTCTGGGAAAGCTTGCCATCTTAGAATCTGACATGTCTCCTCCACGTTCCTTTCCTTTCCCCTTTACTCCCCTCCCCTGCCTTCCAGCCCTGGAGAAAGGGCTACTTGACTCATGGGGCAGGGGTGCAGATGCTGGGAGGCGCGGGCTGGCCTCCAGCTTTGTGAGGCCCCACAGATGGTCACTGTAGCCTGTGGGCGACTGTGTCACCGGTCAGGGCCTCTTTTCTGGGCAGTCGCTCCGTTATCATCCTTCGCTCGCCCACACTTGATCGTCAGCATTATCATGTTATCATGACGGAGATGTCTGACTTCAGGCCTTGGGGGCTGCAGAGCAAACGGCAAGAATTGTGCAGTGGTCTCCCAGCCTTGGACTTGGTTGGGGGCTAGGGATGTTGGGCTGAGGGGGCAGGGCAGCCAGGAGTGACCTTGGGCTGAGTGAGTGGCTGTGCAGCTGTGTCCAGGAGGGATCTGTGCCTGGCCCTTCCCATGTCTTCTCCAGGACTGCAGCAGCTGCGGCGGGGACAGTAACACAGTGAGTCCTTATTACTTGGAAGTGACACCATTCTGGCTCACCCCCCACTGTGTGCCAGGCCTTGTGCTGTGTGCTTCATGAGTGTTGGCTGGTATAACCCTCACAAGGACCCTCTGAGGGGGGACGATGATGATTGCAAATGAGAAAAGCTGTCTCTCAAGGTAGTTCTGAGTAGGCTACCTTGAGGGAGGAAGATGCTCTCATTTTCTGCTGAGAGATTCTGCCTTCCCGAAGTCTACGGCCAGGGGCCATCTTGCCTTCCAAGACATTCCGCAGTGTTGGTTTGGGTTTGCTGCTGTCCTCTTGTAGGCAGAGGCCCGGGGTGCCACAAAACATCCTGCAGTGCACAGAATTAGAATTATCCAGCCCAGATGTCAACTGTGAGAGACCAAGAAATGGATCTGAGGAGAACAAGAAGCCATCTGTATTCAGCCTTTTGCCCCCTTTGACAGCCTTCACTCCCACTCCTAGCCTGCGTGTGGTCCCTCGTGCAGTGCCCCCCTCCGGTCCTCCCACTGAACACGAGGTGGGATTGCACTGCTGCCTTCCTAGAGCCTGGTGGAGATGAGGCTTGTGGTGGTCGATGACACGTGAGGAGGAAGGAACGTGACCCTTCCACATGGAAACCTTCAGGAGCTCAGGGGCCACACTGCTTCCTCCTCACTGTGGCAGCCGGCAGAGCCCCCGGATGCTGGAGACTTTGGCAGCCTGTGCCCTGGAGTCAGGGGGCCCGAGGTAGAGCTCCCGGTCAACTCTCGAGCCCGTGTCATGTGAAGGAGAGCTAGCCTGTGTCACATACCACTGAGACCTCAGTGTGGTTTGTCATAGTGTGTAGACTATCCTATCCTGGTGGCTGTATTCTATGTAGAACAGAAATAAGCTAGGGTTTGGATTAGGCAGGCGGTAGATGTGTTTTAGACCCATCTGGGTACTGTGGATAAAGGCCCGGGTACCCAGTGTTTGAGGCTTGCATACTCTGAAGATACTGTGCTCAACCCGCGGGAGGTTTAGGGATGCTGGCAGGTGGCTTCATAGAAGTGGGCGTTTGGAAGATTTGTTGGGCCCTTCCAGACCTCTCTGAGGTCTAAAGAGGTGAAGCGACTTCCCCAACCGTCTGTGAGCCCCTGACTGGGATGCTCCCCCAACTCGGTGAATGATCTGAAGTCAGTTACCGTTCTGGAAATGCTCCGAGTGCTCCGAGCGCAAAGTGCGTCTCTACCTGCCTAGGGCCTGTTGTAGCCTCTGGAACAATATTGTTTGTTAAGTGAGTTGGGGGCTGGGGGACTGGATGGAAAATGGGTAATGCCAGGTGGTGTGCAGCTGGAGGGCTTTGAGGGTTCTGTGGAAGAGGTGACCTGAGGGCCCATGAGAACACACAGCCTGCTTTCGGGGGCGGGGCCTGCGCAGGGAGGAGGGAGGGGCTGGGCATGTCTCACTTACTCTGGGTTTCCGTAGTTCAGGAAGCACCCCCATCCCAGGGTCTCCGTGAAGACGCTCTAATGTAGGGTGGGGTGCCCTCCCTGGAGCAGGGGCTCTGGCCCAGCAGGTGGAGCCTGACATGGACAGCATGTGCCCTTGGAGGGGGTGTCACTGTACAGGACTTGCTCCAAAGGCTCACTAATGGTGCTCCTCTCCCTCAGAGGCTCCAGAATGATCGTTTGGTGCCAGGAGCAGGCCTGTCCTGGCACAGAGCCAGCACCCTTCCCGGCAGCGCAGAGCAGAGTCAGCTTGACTCATGATCCGAGGCGCCTCAGTGTTCCCCTCGACAAAAGGGGCATGATCGGGAGCACCTACCCTGTCTGCCTTTTGCTGAAGTAGTCCTGTAAAGCCAGGGACAAATGCCCTTACAGGTCAGAAAGGGAGGAATGGCCTAGTTATCTCTTGCTGTGCTAGTCACATCGTCTAGGAGCTCTTGGCCTGGAGGGGACAGAATGGGGGCCTTGGGACAGCTCAGATGGTACCGCTGAATGTGGCTGTGGACAGGGACCGAGCTGGGAACCCTCATTAGGGGAACTGTTTAAACCCTCAGATTGCTGGCTAGAGGGGTCTGTTGTGCTCTGCAGCCCTAGCCTCCCCGTTCTAGATGCTCCTGGCCTCAGAGATGGCCTTCACTGTGTGGGTTCCACAGCGCACCCCACCTGTCCAGCCAGCCTGCCTTTCCCACAATGCCTGGCAGGGCCGGCAGGTACATGGGTGTGGTTCCTATTGGCTCCTCCCCCTTTGCACTGCTTTCATTAATCCCGGAGACACTGGTTCTTAATCCAAGAAGGTGCCAGCGGTCTCCACCTCAGCTGGGTGACAGCAGTGCTTTATTGGTGTTAGGAGAGGGGGCGTGGCCGCTCTGGAGCCAGACTGCCTGGGTTTAAATCCTAGCCTCGCCATTCCCTCAACTCCGTGATCCTGAGCAAGTGATTGATCTACCTGTGACACAGTTGCCTCATCGGCAGAGCTCGAACAATAAGAGTACCTACCTGAGTAGGGAGGTGTCTGTGCATCAATGGGCAAGGTGCTTATTACAACAGTGCCAGGACACCGGAAATGACGCCGCTGTCCGTGTTTTTATTGCCATTTCCTTCATTTTGCACTGGGCTGTGGTGTTGCCACCAGCCATGCCTCTTCCCAGTTCTGATGTCAGCAGTTGTATTCTTACTCTTACCAGAAGCACCATGCACACATACACAGTTCAGATCTCAGCCTCATCCTGCACGGGGACTATGGGACCCCAGACCTTGGGGTCAGCTTTGTGTAACCTTGGTTTTCTTGGTATTTCTCCCATTTTTTTTCTCTTCCCAGAAGGTAGCCACCTTAAAAAAAGAAAAAGAAAAAAGATGCATTGCATAAACAGCATCATAATGTGAAAAACAAATTGGCTTACTGCCCCTGACCTAACTTAAACTTTCGTATCTCCCTGTCCTTGTCTGCAGACAGACCGGCATCTCGTAATTAAAGAGCAAAGACATGTGTTTGGACAATGTTCTCTCCCCCACTGGCCCAAATAAAACACTGGAAGGCAATAGAATAGTAGTAAATTTGGGGCCTGGGGTCTGGTGGGCTTTGGCTCAGTGTGGCCTTAGCCCTTGCTGGCTGGACCACCTTGGGCAAGTTCACTGGGCTTTGTGGAATAATACTGTCCTAACTCCTGACTTTGTAATGATAAAAAGGGGTAATATAGGTAAAAATTCTAGCATCTGGTTGTTTGACAAGGCATACTTTTTATTAGGACAGCTGTTCACATATGCGGTGGACTTTTTAGTGGCTGCCTGATACTCAGTTGTACGCATATAGCCAGAATTTTCCAACCTGCATATGAGGGTGGGCGCTATTCCCTTTTGATCATATTTCTGGAAGCTAGGTGCCTCTGGTAACTTGGTGTTCTCAGGGGTTCGCTCAGTCCAGACAGTCCTGCTGAGGGTCATTTTGTTGTTGTTTTTTAATCTGTTAGGCACCCCCCGACCCTGCATGTCCCCAGGCTGGATTTTACTCTACTGTGGTCTGGGTGTATAGGTTCAGCTCCCTGGGGGACCGTGCTTTTGGTCCTACAGGTGGCATGGAAACGCCCTCCCTCCCAACCCTGCACCAGCCTGAAGAGGGGAAACCTTTTTCAGAGCAGACAAACAGGTATTTCCTGTCAGCCCCCAGCTGTCAAGAGAGATCAGCCCCCTTGGTAATTCAGAAAGAGGAGCCCCACCCATGCCGCTCCCTACTCACCCAGGGTCAGAAACTCCCAGAATTTAATGAAAGCAGACGGCTGCACTGTCCAACAGAATTTTATACAATGCTGGAAATGTTCATTCCACTCTTGCCAATATGGTAGCCATTAGCCACCTGTGGCTGTTGAGCCCCTAAAAACGTGGTTAGTCCATTCCGGGGTGCACTCTTACTGTAAAAATGCATTCAGGTTTAGAAGACCATGTGAACTAAAGACTCTAAAAGATCTCATTCCTTTTGGGGTGCCTAGGTGGCTCAGTTGGTTAAGCGTCCGCCTTCAGTTCAGGTCATGATCTCACAGTTTGTGAGTTCAAGCCCCACGTCGGGCTCTGTGCTGACAGCTGCAGAGCCTGGAGCCTGCTTTGGATTCTGTGTCTCCCTCGCTCTCTGCCCCTCTCCCGCTCACACTCTGTGTCTTTTTCCCTCAAAAATAAACATTAAAAAATTTTTTTAAGTGCATGCAGATTTAGAAGACCATGTGAACCAAAGACTCTAAAAGACCTTCTTACTTTTTAATATTTTGTGTATTTTATATGACACGTTGAAATGATTTTTGGGGGATATTATTGGTTAAATAGATATTGCAATGGATATCAGTATCATCTGTTTCTTTGTATAACGTGGCCATTAGAAAATATGAATTTCCATAGGAGCTAATGCCATACTTTTGCTGGACAGCACTGTTCTAGAGTGTAGACGGGCAGTGCTGTCCTGCCCCATGAAGAGTTGACTTGCCTTGGAGAGGGGAGAAGTGGAACCCAGCTGGGCATCATCCCCTCCCCTCCCATCCCCCCATGTGCCCCAGTGCCTCCTGCCGCCTGGCTGAAGGAGCAAGTGTTCTGGGGCAGAGTATTCACGGGGGCAGGCACCCTGGTAGCACCTGTGCGGTGTTGGGCACAGGACAGGAGCTCACTGAGGGAACTTCTCAAACTTCTTGCGGGGGGGAGTGTCCGGCTCAGGGTGGACTTTGGGGACATGGGCTCGAGGGTGTCGTACTGGACATAATTTCATGAGCCCTGGCCGGAGTCCTGGCACTGAGTAGTTAGAATCAGGGCTACCATTGATAGGGTGCCTGTAATAACTCAAGCCTTGTGCTGGGCATGTCATCATCCCTCTGAATCCCCCATCTGGTTGGGAGGTTCCATGATGCCCATTTTGCAGATGAGACTCCCAGGGCTGTATTGGCCCCAAGTCCCGCGCTTCAGTAAGTGCTGGAGCTCACGGTGAAACCTGTCTAACTCCAGCTCTTGGCTCCACACCTCTTCTCTCTAGGCTCAGTCCTTTTCTCTCTGACTCTCAGGGTCCTGATGCAACCAAGGGGGCTGGACGCTCGCCCACAGGAGGGGCAGGGGTAGAATGCGGGCGTTAGACCAGGGGTTTCGTCCTAGAGAGAGAACACATGCACATGTCTCCACTGGGCCCTTCTGTCCTGTGTTAAGCGAGTTTGGGCCTGACTTTTGTTTAAAAAATATTTTTAAATGCTTATTTTGAGGGAGAGAGACAGACAGAGACAGAGAGCAGGTAGGGGAGGGGAGAAGGAGACACAGAATCTGAAGCAGGCTCCAGATTCTGAGCTGTCAGCAGAGAGCCCAACATGGGACTCAAACGCAAACTGCGAAATATGACCTGAGCCAAAGTTGGACGCTCAACCGACTGAGCCACCCAGGCGCCCTACTGGGCCTGACTTTCGAACAGACCCATCCAGAGGCTGGGTACCCAGGCCTGATGCCCTAACGGATCCTCTGCAGAGCTAGGGTTGCAGGCAGGGAAGTGCATGTTTCCGTGTTCCTGGCATTTGGCTACTACCCTGCTTCCTAAGTGCCTTTTAAACATTGAATAAATATTGGTTAAAGAGGCCAGAGCCCTCTTTAGGTGTGTGTTGGGGAGGGCTTCAACCCCTTTGGCCAGGGGCCAAGGGCGGGGCAGATCATGCTCACAGGTAGTGGGGGTCACTGTCTAATCCTAGCTTGGGGGCCTGACATGCAGGCACTCCCCACCCCCCAAGTGTCCAGGGAATTGGGCAATTCCAACTCCGCCCAATCCACCTGGGCCATTTCCTCACTGCTTGCTCCACCCTGACCTGAGATAACACTGTGGTTTTCTCTTTTTCCATGGACTTCCGTTCCTTCCTCCTGAGGGCTGTGAATCCTGGCAGGACTGAGCTCGGAACCAGCCATTCGTGACTAGCAGACAAAGGTGGGAGGGATTGTCTGGGGCGTCCTCCACTGCTACTGTACTTGGTCTCAGTGGCCTTATGCCAGTCACCAGCCTCCATTTCCTCATCTATAAAAGGGGAATGTTGGTCATGATAGGACACACCTTGAAAGGAGATTTAAGGGCTGAGAACACGACAGAGGGCTTTGTAAGCATGTGGTACCACAACACCTGGCCGTTTGTATAGTTTGATGGATAGTCTTCGGACACGAAGGAACTGGAAAGAACACCAGCGCTGGAGAAAGCTGGGTCCTGATACAGAGTAGCTGAGTGGCCTTAGCTTAGGGTAGCCCAGCTAACATACCCTCCCAAGCCTCGGTGTCCTGGGGTCGCCGAAGAGGGTTTAAATGAGATGTCGTGTGCCTGGCTTATTCAGAGCAGATGCGTCGGCGCCTCTCTTCCCGAACGCTTGGGCAGAGCTGTGGTCTGCTGAGCTGTAGGCTATCAGGGGAGTGCTTGTCTAGCTCCTTTTGAAAACGTACAAACGTATGCTTCCCAGCTCACTTCGCTGTAGTGGACGAGTTCAAATCCTCTGAGTGTGCCGCAGTCTCACAGGAGCATCTCTGGGCAGACCTTTCAGCACTGCCAACTGCCCTCCTCCAGGAGCGACGTGGCATTAGATTATGGAGTGCTTTAACATCACTCATCTTCACACCTCACCCTGTGGCCCAGGCTGGACCGCCACTGTGCCATCTTCGAAGACTGGGTCTCAGAAGGTGGGGTGAGCATACCTGGGCACGCTTGGAAGAACAATCTAGAAGTTCTAAAAGAAACCCTTGCTATCAGATTCTTTACTGTCTGCTTCTTTGTTAGGAAAAACGTTCGAAGGGTGGGGTAGAGATTTTGTCGTTCATGTTGCTTTTGCAGGGTGGGTGACTGTGAAGAGGTGGACAAAAGCCTGTTGTGGGGACAGGTGGCTGGGGCTGGAAACTGGCCTTTGAGAAATCCTTGGGCACCGGGAGGGAGCTGACTGCTGGGTGTTGGCACCATCTGATCCCTTAGAGCCAGGAAAGGTCTCTGCTTTTATTTCCCTGCTTGTTTGAGTGTTTGGGGGGATTCTGGGATGGTAACGTGAGCATCTGGAGTGGAGGGGTCTGCAGGCTGTCTGTACCCTGCGGGGAAGGAGTTTCACACCCAGAAATGGGTGGGGGTGTCAGTGGGCACTTGGGGACTAGAACTCGGAAAGGAAGGACAACAGAATCTAGATCTGTCAGATTCTAAGTGGGACTGGCCCGTGGACAACTGGGCAGTTTCCTCTAGGACCGTGGCAGAGTGCTGGTTGGCAGGGGTTGGCTGTGGCTTGGTTGAGTCATCTCTATGGAGGAAATGTGTGATTTAAAGGTGTGTGTGTGTGTGTGTGTGTGTGTGTGTGTGTGTGTGTGTGTGTGTTTAATGTTTATTTATTTACTTTTGAGAGAGTGAGAACATGAGCAGGGCAGGGGCAATGGGAGAGAGGCAGAGAATCCCAAACAGGCTCCACACTGTCAGTACAGAGCCCAACACAGGGCTCCGTCCCCTGAACCATGAAATCGTGACCTGAGCCAAAACCAAGAGTTGGACTCTTAACTGACTGTGCCACCCAGGTGCCCCCAAGTTTTTTTTTTTTTAAGTTTATGTATTTAGAGAGAGAGAGCACAAGCGGGGAGGGGCAGAGAGAGGGAGAGAGAGAATCCCAAGCAGGCTGTGTGCTGTCAGTGCAGAGGCCAACATCGGGCTCAGTGTCATGAACCATGAGGTCCTGTGTGTTCACTTAGCTTGAGCCCATTCTCAGGGCTGGGCGCAGTCTACACCCTGGACCCACCATCTCCTCGTAGAGGTGCTGGCTATGGACGGGGCTCTAGCTTTGGCTCTGATGGCTCAGCAAAACCTCCGCCTCCTTCTGCCCTACTGACTTTCTAGTGCGCTCTGAGCCTTTTCTATTTTAGGCCTTCGTCACTAATCTGTGGAGTAAATATGTATGGCCCAAACTCTTTCCTTCCTCCAAGGGGCTTACGATTCTGGTTTTGGGAAATAGAGATGAATATACTCAGAGTGTCCAGGGGAGAACGAAATGCACCACCTCTGCCAGTTTCTGGTTGAATACGAGTGTGAGAGACTCTTCTTCTCTAAAGAGAAGGGTGGGAGGTGCCCTGGCTGGGGTGGGGGTGGGGCAGAAAGACTCAGGTTCAAGTAAGATGTACTGAGTCCCCAAGTGGGTTGGGTTTGTTGTCCAGACATCATTCTTCACTTTTATTTATTTAAAAATTTTTTTATTTATTTAGGTTTTAGAAAGCACACGAACAGGGGAGAAAGGCAGAGGGAGAGAGAGCCCCAAAAAGGCTCCAGGCCCAGTGTGGAGCCTGATGTGGGGCTTGATACCATGATGCTGGGATCATGACCCAAGCTGAAATCCAGAATTGGACTTTTAACCAACCGAGCCACCCAGGCGCCCCTTCCTTTTTCTTTTTAACCGTTTATATTATAGAATATGATAGAAAAGGACACAACCATAAAGGTGGGACTCCATGAATTTTTCACAAAACCCCCTTATAACTGCTGTCTAAATCAAGAAGCAGATCCTTGCTAGACCCCAGAGGTCTCCCTGATCGTAACCCCTTCCCTTAACTACCAAAAGTAATGCTGGCCTGGCTTTTATAGTAGTCCCTTCCTTGCTGCTGAAACCAGTTATTTCACCACTCTCTCTAAAAATAAATAAACAAAAAAAAATTAAAAAGGGGGCACCTGGGTGTCTCAGTGGGTTAAGCGTCTGACTTCAGCTCAGGTCATGATCTCACAGCTTGTGAGTTCGAGCCCCGCGTCGGGCTCTGTGCTGACAGCTCAGAGCCTGGAGCCTGCTTTGGATCCTATGTCTCCTTCTCTCTCTGCCCCTCCTCCACTTGTGCTCTCTCTGAAAAATAAATGAACATTAAAAAAAATTTTAAAAACCACAAACAATTAATTCACCACTAATATGCCTTCCTAAGCACTGTCTTAGTTTGGCCCATTCTTTGGACTTTCTATAAGGAGAAGACTGTGTGTGTTCTTTAGCGTTTGCTCGTTACACTTGTGAGGTTTAGGCATTTTGTTGTGTGTAGTTCCTATATTTGTTTTCACCGTGGTGTATTATTCCACTGGAAGATTAGCACAGGGTTTGGATCCATTCTCCCGCTGATGGACACTGGGTTTGTGTACAGTTTGGGAACGTTCTCCCAAACTGCTGTGATCATTGTGGGACCGACCTTTGGGACATGCCTGTGTGCATGCGCGGGTGCAGGTCGCCCTCTTCCTCTTGGGTGTACCCGGTGGGGGAGTCATGTCGTCTTCAGCAGCCTTGTCAGCAGGTGGGAGCGTTGGCTCGGCTCAGCCAGTCAGGAACTTGGCTACTGTCCTGTCTCTGTAATCCTTGGATTGTCTGTGAGGTCCCAGCGGGGCCACATTACCTTTTCCAGGTGTTACGCGAGTTGACACTCGTCAGGCTTGTGTTTTGAGCCTGGGTCCCACTGCAGGTGGACTGGCCGAGTGGCGTGTAGCAGGCTGGTCAGGAGGGGGGATGGGCAGTGTTGGGGGTGCAGCCTGTCTGCCACAGCCCCCCAGGCGGACCCAAATGCCCAGCCCCTTCCGGCTTCGGCATCTGCCAGCAGTCTTTCCTCCTGAGTGGCTTTGGCCCCCCTCCAACCTTTGGGATAGAGAATGGTCAGGACGTGGAGAATGGTCAGGAAGGCACAGGCCTCCACCAAGTTTCCCGGCCTCTGCTTGTGGTGCAGCTAAGCTCTTAATGTGTTTTCACAATCAAAGCAGAAAGGTCCCCATTGTGGCACTAACGCCTTTGCCATAAAGCGCTTTTTGTTCCCTAACAAAATTCCAAGTCGCAAAAGCAAGTCAGCTTCACAGAGACACAGTGCCAATGAATGGCCATTTGCCACCTGCAGCAGCCAGGCGAGCTCTTAGTAAGTAATGGTTGGCCCGCCTGTGTTCTACGGAGGCACCCCCAGAGGCACAGAAATTCTCTGCAGGCTACTGGGAGGAATGCAGTAAGGTATTTAGAAGTCATTTTTATCGTCCTGGAATTATGATTTGATACTAATGTGTCGGTTAGGGTCCACTGGGATCCGTGTTTAGAAAACCCAAGTACCACTGCGTAAACAAGTAAGGGAGTTGTTTTTCTCATGAAATGAGAAGTCCAAAGGTGGGGAGTCCTAGGGGTTTCTGTTGACCCCCTTGTATCTTTTTGCTGTATTGACCGTAGCCCATATCCTTTCCCCTCACGCTCAAAATGACTGCTGTGCTTCTGGGCTTCACAGCTGCATTCCAGGCAGGACGAAGGGAAGAGGGAAGCTGGAAGCTGGTTTTGGCCAACTGACTCTTACCCATTTTAATGAGGAAAGCTAACTTTCCGGAAGTACCAAGCAGTAGGCTTCCATTTACATTTTGCTGGCCAGACCACTGGGTTGCAAGTGAGCCTGGGAGCCAAGCACTCTGTTACTTGGAAGAAAATCAAGGGTCCCCAGAGTTCAGGAAGAGGACAGGATGGATATGGGAAGGCAGCTAATAACAGCAGGTGACATGCTTTGCTAGATAGGGTAGGAAGCGAGTCATGTTACATAAAGTCAATTTCCCTGGTAACAAACTTATTCCTGTGAGCATCAAAATGTATTTTAATTAAAAAAAATTTTAATACTTATTTAGTTTTGAGAGAGAGAGAGAGATTGAGAGTAAGCAGGGGAGGGGCAGAGAGAGGGGGGGGGGGAGGAGGGAGGGAGACACAGAATCCGAAGACAGGCTCCGGGCTCTGAGCTGTTGGCACAGAGCCCGACGTGGGGCTCGAACTCACGAACTGTAAGATCATGACCTGAGCCGAAGTCGGATGCTTAACTGACTGAGCCACCCAGGCACCCCTACTTTAATAATTTTAAGCAGCTCAAGAAGGTGCAGACATCAGATACGTTCTTTGAAACCATCTGACGACATCCGTTTTTTTTGCTGTGGCTGGGAGCCTCAGTACCTCCCCTGAACTGTCGTCTCTGAAGGGCTGCTTTGCCCCACATACAAGGTCCAATAAAAGCAGGCTTCCTGAATCTTGGGCCCACCGTGTGATGTCTCTCACTTGTTCCATCACTGCTGCCCCATCTTGTGGTCTCCGTGCACTTGGCTCTAGATGCCATGGTTCTTCCCACCTTCACGTCTTCTGCTTTCTCAGTTCTGTGCACAGGAGACCCCAGATACCAAACGTGACAGAGGTGCACACGGGTGGAGGCACGGCTCTGGGGAGAGCGTGAAGGAATCCAGGTTGGGTAGAGCTTGCCAGCACAGGCTGTAGGGTCTGTTCTATCAGCTCGGAGACATTTGTTCTCTTCTGGCCCTCCAGATAAGAGAAGTAGTTATTATACTTCCCAACAAAAACCAAGGGCAGTGAGGCACCTGGGTGGCTCAGTCTGTTGAATGTTTGACTCTTGACTTCCGCTCAGGTCATGATCTTAATGGTTCGTGAGTTTGGGCGTCCCCTCCACCCCCCATCAGTGTGGAGCCTGCTTGGGATCCCCCCACCGCACCCCCCCCCCACTTGTATGCACGCTCTCGCTTTCAAAATAAACTTAAAAGCAAAAACAAAAACCAAGGGCAATTTCCAGTCACATCAAGGTGATGCTAGATGATCCATTTCATGTGGCCAACTTAACGTTGATTTTCCCATCACCAGTCAGGTAACTTCCTTCTTGCCTCATCTATCCTGAGGAGTGTAAAGCCCCATTTTATAAGCATAATGTCTAATAAAACCTGTTTTCTTTCTGACTGAGAGGCCTGTCACATTCAGGCAGTAAACAAAGGGGAAAGTCAAGAAAGTTAGTTGTGTGACTTCAGGCAAGTCACCCAGTCCCTCTGGGTCTCTTTCCTTATCTGTAAAAGGAAGGTAATATTAATTGCTCTGGAGTTGTTTAAAGAAGTAAATTAGAATCAGTTAAGAAATGGAATAGTGCCTAGCACATAGTAAATGCCCAGTACACACTATTACTATTGTTCTCATTATTCTAGATGGGGTGTGTTGACGTGGGACGGGGCCACCTGGGAGAGTATTTGGACAGACACCCATCTGAGCCATCATTACGTGATGACAGAGATAAGCCTACTGCTTGGACAACGCTGGGGAGCCAAGAACTGCTGTGTCTTTGCACTTGTTCCCTTCCTATGACCGTGCAGAGTAGAGGTTTTTTTTTTTTAAGTTTATTTATTTGTTTTGAGAAATAGAGGACACACGAGAGAGGGAGGGGCAGAGTGAGACTCTCACGCAGGGTCCAAGCATGAAGCCTGACGTGGGGCTCGGTCATGACCTGAGCCAAAATCAAGAGCTGGAGGCTTAACCCGACTGAGTCACCAAGGTGCCCTGAGTTCCTTTCCTCCCCTTCTGTCCACCCCTTTTCTCTTCCCCTCTTCTCCTCCCCACTTTCTGCTCCCCTCCCCCGAGAGAAATTTAAAATTACTCTTAAAGTATACCTGTGGGGGCACCTGGGTGGCTCAGTTAGTTAAACATCTGACTCTTGATTTTGGCTCAGGTTGTGACCTCACGGTTTCATGAGTTTGACCCCATGCTGGGCTGAGTGGATAGTGTGCAGCCTGCTTGGGATTCTGTGTCTCCCTCTCTCTCTGCCCCTCCCTCTACTTGTGCTCTCTCTAAATAAATAAATAAACTTAAAATAATTTTAATAACACCATGCACCTGTGTGTGTGCATGTGTGGGGGGTGGAGGGGAGAGAGAAAACACTCTGACAAGGTGGGGCCATCCTGTGCTTTCTGCCCTGTCACCTCCTATGGTCACGGCACCGTGAACCATGAGGGGACGCTCCTTGTGTTACCTACACCTGCACACCATTGCATCAGGTGGGTTTTTGCCCCAAGTCGGAAGAGACCATTGAGAATTCACACTGACTGGCTTTCCGGGGTGATCTTCGGGAAAATTCCCTCAGCTGGTGTCCATCTTGTAAACACTGCTTTCGCCCAGCTGCGGGACTGAGTGGGTTGTGGTTGGGTCCCTATGTTCTGTGACCGTGAATCATCGTCAGCTGCGATCGTGAGTAGACGATTGGGGGTCTGGAATGATTTCGGATATAAGGCGGAGGGACCATTGTGCGCTAAAGCAGTCGGGCAATTCAAGCCACTTATTCAGTCATTAGGGAGGGCCTGCTAGGTGCCACCACATCAGAGTCTTTGTAGGGGGGAGGGCATTTTAGGAGGGGGTCTGCTTAGCAAGGCTCTGGAGGTGCAGAACCCCTTGGATGGATTAGCTTAGCAGTGCGATGAAGCAATCCCTCTGCCTTTTCATTTCTAACGCATGTCGAGCTGGGCGGGGAAGCTGCACTTGGGAAATCCGGCACAAGCTTCAATATGCTTAAAGGGAAAAGGCCGAAGGCATTTGCTTTGAAGCCACCTGGAGTTTTCCTTTCTATACATGTTTCTCTGGGAAGTGTCGATGTTCCCCAGTCTTTGGTCATCCTGGTGCACCCGCCTGTCTGTCTGTCCTCTAAACACTTGCTCCCTCCCAGGGGCCCGCCAGGGACCCAGGGCCTGCCCTCGCTGGACCCTCAGAGTGTGTTGAGGGAGGCAGATGTGTGCGTTAACCACCGATGTTCTGCGTTGACGAGCCCTGTGAGCAAGTACACATGGGAGCTGGACGCTGTGATGGTAAAAGGGTGTATCAGCTCCAAGCCCCCCACAAAGGACATGGTCTCATGGAAGGTTCCACATCCCTCAGTCATGCTGCGGAGGCTAAGAGACTGGAAAGAGCCTTCAAGGGAACGGATGTTCATGGGGCCTGCCCTGGTTGGATACGTGTATCTATGGGTGACCCAGAGCAAGGATATTGCAGCTCAGATGCTAGGTGATCCGTCCAGCCGCGGAGTGGCAGGGGTGTCCTTAGCCCCAGCCTGGCTTGGCCCTGAAGCTGAATTGGGTTGTGGAACTTCTTCTGGGCCTTGCCGGCTGCTGCTGAGGGCTGGAGTGGGCAGGGTCATGCCAGACTGGAGGCCTCTACATATTGTGGCTTCTGGTGGTCAGCAAATGGAAACCCCAGCTGTGGTTCCCCTGCAGAGAGGGCAGTCCTCTTGGAAATGATGCTTTTGAGTAATGAGCATAGTAAATTATGTGGGTGGCCTCCACCCCTTAATGTCCCCCAGTGAGTCTGCAGCCCTCAGATGTGCCAATCTGGGAGCCTCTGCCCTTCTGGTTTCCCACTGTCCAAACGCAGGCCCAGGCCTGCCGTGGGGCTTGAGTGTGGAACACTGTTCAACCAACCACTCCCTTAGGGCTCCCAGAGGCAGAAGGGCAGGGAATCCCTTCCAGTGTTAGCTCAGCCATAATCCTCCTCGTGGCCATTTAACAGCTGGGGAAACTGAGGCTCACATAACCCGAAGCATTGGGTGCTTCTGGGGTGTCAGCACGGTTTCCTCTCTGGCCTCCTGACCAAGGTCGGTGGGATGCCAGGAACAAGAAGCCAGATGGCGATGGCTAGTCGGTGCCACGCCGAAGGTCACACACCCCAGCGGTCCTTGGAGGGACCTCTCCCTTCACTGTGCAGCCTTGCCTCGGGCACCTGACTGAGGCCAGAACTTGCCGACATTTGAGTAGCAAGTGGAGTTTGACTCCCAGCTTCTTCCTCTCGCGCCCTGACAAAACGCCCATTCCCATCCTCATTCCTAGACTCGGGTGGCACGTGGACCTGGCCATAGGTGGGGTCGTAGCAGAGCACAGGAGGTAGGCAGTGTCCTTCGGTGATGGCTTAGGTGCCTGTGCAAGATGGAGGGTCACATTCTTCCATTCCCTGGACAGAAGCCTCGGAGAATGTAAACCTCCGAGTCTATGGCCGGAAACTCACTGAGTTCATATGTGGAAGGGCCTTGGACTGTGCCCAGCAACTGCAAGGTGCTGTGTCCACTAAATGTTGGTTTCAATAGAATGCAGGCAAATAAATAAATAACTAAAATGCTAATAACACCCCCATTGGCCCTGAAGTCTCCTTGTCTTCAGTTGGCTTCTCTCTGCAGAGCACAATAGAGCTTTGTTCTCCTGCCCCTTTGTCTGCAGGAGGCCAGTGCGGGGCTGACTCACAGGGAGGAGGCCGGGCCGTGTTTGCCGAGATTCCCAGCCATCTGCACCCCCAACCCCAGCCGCCTCCAGCTCCTGCTGCATCCCCCCAGGGGCTCCGCCACAGGGAGGGGACCCTCTGCTCAGGGGACAGCAGGGGACGCTGCCTTCAGCCTGTGGTTACCTGTTTCCCCAGCAGACGAAAGGGGGGGGTGAGACCCACCCCCACCAGAGGATATCTGGCCGCGTCAGAGCAGCTAGAGAGAAGGCAAGCTTTGGAGACGGCGTAGTAGTTTCCGTTCGCCTGTCTTCCTAACTAGAGTCTTGGACGATTGGAGCTGAAGTCATGACATCCCTGTGTGAAGGGAACCAAGACCGAGGTGCTGGTGGCCTCTGTCAGCTTTCTGATCTGGGAAGTTCTGTAGACAAGTCTGTCTTGTGCAGTGGGCTTCCAGCCTTCAAGCACTGGTGACTGCGACCACCAGGAACATTATTGGCCGCGATGGCTCTTAACCTTGTCGGCACATTTAAATCACCTGGGATGCTTTCATTTAAAAACATTTTTTTCACGTTTATTTATTTTTGAGAGATAGAGCATGAGCAGAGAGAGAGGGAGACACAGGATCTGAAGCAGGTTCTAGGCTCTGAGCTGTCAGCTCAGAGCCCAACGCGGGGCTCGAACTCACAGACATCAAGATCATGACTTGACCCGAAGTCAGATGCTTAACCGACTGAGCCACCCAGGCACCCCTGGGATGATTTTATAAATGTATATATTTTTGTGCATTTATTTTGAGAGAGTGAATGAACAGGGGTGGGGTACAGAGAGAGCAGGGGAGAGAGAATCCCAAGCAGGCTCTGTGACCTCGGCACAGAGCCTGATGCAGGAACTGTGAGATCATGACCTGAGCCGAAATCAAGAGTTGGACATTTAACTAACTGAGCCACTCAGACACCCCATCTGGGATGCTTTTAAAACATACTGATGTTGAAGGTGCAGCGGCGGACAGACAGACTTCATACCTCCGGGGTGGGTCCCCAGCACCGCTGTCCCTGTACTGTGTCCCAGTAGTCCCATACACAATGAGGGATGAGAGCGTCCGTTCCAACGCCAGAGCCGAGAAGTCAGTTCCAGTCACTTGTCCCTCCCTTGGATTTACCCACAAGGAGGATGATGGGGAGGCAAAGGCTACTCTGGGAAGGGCAGACTGGGGTGGAGCCCAGTGTCGTGTGGGACTCAGGCTTTCCCCCCCAGTACTGCTGCCTCCTTACTCCTCGTGCTCATGGTTGGGGGAAAGGAGCGCGCTTGTTTGGGATGATGTTAATAATAAATTGTCTGCTGTCACCCATGCTGGTAGGGAGACTAAGCTTCGTGTCACTTTGTCCTAGAAGGCTTGCCAGCAGCTCCCAATTAGTGTTAAGTGTTCCCGTTGTTCTCCGCGCTCCCTTTAGCAGCACGGTTATTTCTGGGCCGTGAGCTTCCTGGGGTTATAGCCGTTGTTACAAACTGGTGCGTGGACAGCGCAGGCGTTCGGGGAATGTTGGTGGCATGGGAGGGTGGAGGCGGTCGGGAGGCTTCTGTTGTCCTTCTGTCTACCCTTCTGCCTCCGAAGTGAGTCCAGATGAAAAACGCACAGCCAGGCAGAGTCAGGCCAGATGAGACCGGGAAGGGGCCATGTACTTGATTGCAGGAAGACTGGCTTACCTAAAGTAACAACCACAGCCCCTCCGTGCAGCCCTGCCTCCCCCCGCCCCGGCCCTCCTGCTCAGCTCCCGCTGGCAGGGGCAGCAGCTCCCTTCGGCAGGAGCAGATCAGGATCTGTGTCGCAGCTGGAGTCTCTGGCTTGTGTTTGGAAATAAACAAGTTGGTCCCTTTCTCCGCCTGGGACTTTTCCTTTATCAGGAGATACTCACAAGCCACCACCCAAGATTCGGTGGTTTCCTTTCAGCAGCTGGAGAACTGTGGGGGAAAGCAGGGAGGGCTCACGGCGGTGAGACACCCCCAACCTGCCCTCGTCTGTGTTCGTGTTGGTTTGGGGGGAGGCCTTGAGGGTGTGGGTTTCTATGAAGGGATCGTGGGGGAGTAGAGGCAGAGGACTTTTTTTCCCATCAGATGCCGTGAGAGGGAAGGGAGTCTGTATCCCCCTTGCAGGGAGGTAGGATATGGAGAGAAGAACGTAGGCACCCGTTCTGAATGTTGGCTGCCCAGCTGGGTTGCTTTCTGCAACGTGGGCCATCCCCACATAGCAGCCAGGCAGCCTTTTGGGGAGAGGGGCACACACTGAGGGTATTCTTGTTTAGCTGCTGTAGCTAATTCAGAGCGTTCATGTGGCTGGTGGGAGGATGGATACGGAGGTCAGTGGGAATATTTCCTGCCACCATCATGGTAGGTAGGAACTGGTGGTTCAGAAAAGCATGTGGCCTGGCTCGGGGGAAAGGCCCCTCTCTCACACTGGGCCTGTGAGTAGGTACAGGCTACTCTAAAAAGGAAGCTGACTCTATCTCCTAAAGTCAAGGGATGCACATACCTGAGAGCCAGAAATTTCACGACTCATGTCTAAATTAGGAAAACTAGCCAGCAGGTGCTCAAAGATGTGCATTGCAGTGTTTTTGGTTATGAAAAGTTGGGAACAACCTAAATGCCTATCAGCAGGGAAATAGGTCAAGAAATGATGGTGTATTTGCATAATGAAGAGCTCTTCAGAGATTAATGTACGTGAATCGGCCATGTGCCAGCTACATTTAAGAAAAGATGGGTGGAAAGTCAAGTCGCAGAATCTGTGTAGTAACGATAACCATATGTGTAAAGTTAAAACGATCAAAACAATGTAGCAAAAAAATACTAAACCTAGGCCGGAAAGATACCCACCAGCTTCACTTTGGTGGCTGCCTGTGGGGAGGGAGAGGAAGTAGAAGGTTCTAGGGGAAACCTTAAGGGGAATTTTAACGTTATTGCAGTGTTTCATTTCTTAATAAAAATGCCTGAAGCAAATGTGATAAAATGTTAACGTTTATTAAATCTAGTGAATATATATTATATCCCTCTCTCTTTTTTGGGGGGGTGTTTGAAATATTTTATTTAAAAAATGAGAGACCTGTCCTTGTCAATGAGTTGCTTATAACCTGGTAGGGAAAATTTGCAAATAGCTTGCCAGAAACCCCGAGATATGAATGTTGGTGTTACTGACCAAGACAAGGAATCAAGAGACTACTTTGGATGGAATGTTAGTAAAATTACATTCAGCTGTATTCACAATGACATCAGCAACATAAAATCACAGTGATTCAAACAAGTTAATTTTCTTACACATAAAAGAGGTCTGGCGGTAGGTAGCCCCAGGTTGGTATAGTGGATCCACAAAGATGTCGGGAAGTCACAGTCCTTCCAGCTCATTCCTTCCCCCTTCTGCCATTCCTTGTCCTCCTGCTCCAAGATAGCTGCTGGAGCTCCAGCTATCACATCATCTTTCCAGGGAGTGGGTGGCCAAAGGACTGGGGGAAGGATGTATTCTTTACATATTCTTTTTGAAATTACTATATGACCCTTCCATTTAGATGTCATTGGCCAGACATTGGCTAGGCTCCCGTAGCTGGAAATGGGCCAACAAACGATCGGCACTCTGTTAGGAAGAGTGGAGAATGGGAAGTGGGAGGCAACTAGATGATGAAAGACAAGAGAGAAAGAGGTTGACTCAGACCTGCCGAGCGCGTGGTGCCTCTGGGCCACACAGGCAAGCCATCCTTTCTGAAGTTACACAGGTGGGTCTGGAGCTTGTGGGGGGCGGGGGGCGGGGGTCGGGGCCCAGAGTTTCTGGTTAAGGAGGTGTCGGTGTGCAGGTGGTGATGGGTGTCCTGGGAAGGAGGCTGCTGAGCTGTTAGAGGAGAAGCACAGCCAGAAAGCCGGAGGCGGGCGTGCCGCAGAGGGGGAGGGGCTCCCTGTGCCCGACGCCCTAGTGAAGTCCAGCGGATGCACGTGGAAGTAGGAAGACGAAGTCTGGGGGCTTGTGCGAGAGCGAGTGAAGTGGAGAGACCGAGACGGGTGACGTAGTAAGAAATGATCAGCTGAGGGATGGCGTCAGGACCTTTGAGCCTGAGGGAAGAGGAGGGAAGGTGTCTTGTTTTGTTTTGATTTTTAAATTTTTATTTATTTATTTATTTATTTATTTGTTTATTCATTTATTGAGAGACAGAGAGATAGCATGAGCAGAGGAGGGTCAGAGAGAGAGGGAGACACAGAATCTGAAGACAGGCTCCAGGCTCTGAGCTAGCTGTCAGCATAGAGCCCGATGCGGGGCTCAAACCCATGAACAGTGAGATCATGACTTGAGCCAAAGTCGGACACTCAACCGACTGAGCCACCCAGGCGCCCCTTCATTAGAAATGATTAAAGAATTAAAAAGCCTCAGCCCATGAAGTTATAAATGTTGGGGCATTTTCCTATCATGGCTGAAAATCTGATCCTCCTAGATACACAGAGTTGAATGCTTTCAGTCACTCAAATCGGTGGTTCAAAAATCTTGGCTTTCGTTAATTTGCATACCACTTATTTAATATTAAACTGTACTATTACTTTGGAGGGGGTGGCCTAGAATCAACCAGGTTGTATACTGCACAAGGGGCTGAGAGATGCTGAAATCCAGACTGCCCCCATTTGCCAGACATGTGCCCTATGCACGGCTGTGTCTCCCTAAAGGCGGGGGCACCCTCTTTCAACTTCGATAAAGGACTAGTTCTGGCCCTGACCTTGGGCAAGTTCCTTAACCACTCTGTGCATATTTCTTCTTCTGTTGTCAGGATAAATACTCAGACTTGTGCCTCGCACATCGTAAGCACCGTATAAGGATTAGTGGCTGTGATTCAATTTAATTGGGGGTGTGATCTGAGCCTCCGTCTCCTTTTCTGAAGGTTTATCTTGTTGGGTTTGCCAAAGCCAGGTGTTCCGGAGAAGGTGGGTCTCTTGATTGCTTATACTTTGGTCGCTGAGCTTGCTGATTCTTTCCGAGGATTCCTTCCAAATCTTAAGCTTTCCCAGAGTGTATCTTGCTTTTAAGGCATCTGACCTTAGCATTTCTGGCGCTTTCTTCATCTGAAAGATAATGGAGTGGTCGGGGTCAAGGACACACCCCAGGTAGGCTGACACAACTTGGAATTGAGAATTTTGCCTAAAGTCTCTTCCTAAGTGTAAGACTGGAGGGGCGGGCAGGTTCCAGGGGGGAACGAGAGCGTTCTTCTCCAATCCAGGCTGTGGAAAAGTGCAGCCTCACCCTGCAGCATAACAGGTCTGCTTAGGAACTAGGAGCTGACTTCTTGCCCATTTGCTCGTTCTGGACACAAGTTCAGACCACCCACGAAACAGAACAACATTAATGTCTCAGGCTCCGACTGAAGGTCTAATCTGGGTCATTGCCATCTTGAGAAGAAATGTTCGTGTTTTCTAGATTTTAGGACAGATACCTCCCCAGAGTTTAATGTTTCTGAAATTGGGATGCATCGTATGCTGGCTTCATGGGACACTTCGTGTTTTCCCAAAAGTCCTTCTTATATTCATGGCGCATTTTACAAATGCGTATTCCTCCCTCATCTGTGTGTGTTCAGAATGAATTTTGTTTTGGTCAGTAGAAAGGGATCTGACTTTGTTGGCTTCTGAGAGAGAGTTGATGCCCCGCCCCCACCCGTGTATCAGGTAGGTGCTCTGTCTTTGAAGGACATGGGAGCTTAAGAATGATTCAGTAACTTGTTAAAGGTCACACAGCCAGAAAATAATGGAGCCACGATTGGAGCCCAGCTCTGTCTGACCCTAAAATTTGGTCCTTTCTCCTTCCCCAACAGGCCTGATCTGTACTTCTGACTTCTACTGTTTTGTCTCTGCAATACCCCCTTCTCCTCCCACTAAAATCCCATCTGTCATTTGTTCATTTTTGAATAACGTTATGTGTTTATAAAGAGAACACATGCTCTTAGAGAAATGCAAAAAAAAAAAAAAATTTCAAAATAAGATTCTGTATTTCCAGTGTTTAAGTTTTGATACATTTGTTTTGCTAGAAACTACAAATTGACCTGGGTAAAGCTGAAAAAAGAAAAATTTATGCTTTGAAAATGGTTAAAGGAAAAATCAGGATTATATTGTAAATGTAGAGTTCTTCCCTTGAATTGTTACCTTGCTGTGATATCACAGGTGTCGCCCGTGTCATTAAAAATTCTTTAAAAAATGGGAATTTGGGGGAGTACCTGGGTGGCTCAGTCGGTTAAGTGTCCGACTTCGGCTCAGGTCTTGATCTCACAGTCAGTGGTTTGAGCCCCGTGTCGGGCTCTGTGCTGGCAGCTCAGAGCCTGGAGCCTGCTTCAGATTATGTGTCTCCCCCTCTCTCTGCCCCTTCTCTGCTCTCTCTCAAAATAAACAAACATTAAACGTTTTAAAAATAAATAGATAATGGGATTTTTTTTAAGTTGCTGCAGTTTTCTGCTATAGAAACATAACAAACGTAGTTCCCCACTTCCCCACGCGTGGCTATTTTAAGATCCACTTCCTCAAATAGCCCTACACGCATGCTTCCTTGTTTCTTAAGGATGCATTCCTAGAAGCGACTCGGCGCTGTTTTGTAAGGCCACCGCCTGCTTCTTCTCTATCTTCCTGAAGGGTGGCTGTCCAGCTCACCGCCCCCACCCCCACCCCAGGACTGGGGTGGCTCTATGGCGTTGCCATAACTCCGTTTGTTTTCATTTCATGTATGCCTGTTTGTGATTAAGGTGGAAGGGCTTGTTAGGATTGCTCTGGTCTAGAACTTTCCTTTGAGATGAGCAGGTATGTCTCCTTGCTGTTGTGGGCTCCACCTCGTTCTTCAAGAGCCCACCTTTTCCACGACCCCTTTCCTGCTACCTGCCACTTCTCTGAAGCTAGAAGTTTGTTTGTTTTAATTTATTTTGAGAGAGAGAGAGAGAGAGAGAGAATGTGAACACATGTATGAGCAGAGCAGAGAGAGAGAGAGAGAGAGGGAGGGAGAGAGGATCCCAAGCAGGCTCCATAGTGTGGTCAACACAGAGTCTAATGTGGGGCTCAAACTCAAAAATATGAGATGATCTGAGCCAAAATCAAGAGTCGGATGCTTTTTAAAAAATTTTTTTAATGTTCATTTATTATATTTTTTTGTTTTCTTTTTATTATTTATTTTGAGAGACAGAGAGAGACATCGCAAGCAGGGGAGGGTCAGAGAGATAGGGAGGCACAGAATCTGAAGCAGGCTCCAGGCTCTGAACTAGCTTTTAGCACAGAGCCCAATGCGGGGCTTGAACCCACAAACTGTGAGATCATGACCTGAGCCGAAGCTGGACGCTCAACCGACTGAGCCACCCAAGTGCCTCTGAAGCTGGAAGTTATTTTTATTTTCACCTCTAAGACCTGCTAGCAACTCATATCTTAACTTGTCAAATATCCCTTTGCATGATAACCTAATGTCTTTGCCCCTAATGGAATCTAGTCTTTAAGGTGGGAAATGGGTCTTACTCATTTCTTTGTTTTTATATTTTTTAATGTTTGTTTATTTTTGAGAGAGAGACAGAGTGTGAGCAGGGGAGGGGCAGCGAGAGAGGGAGATACAGAATTCAAAGCAGTCTCCAGGCTCTGAGCTGTCAGCACAGAGCCTGATGCAGGGCTCGAACTTATAAACCAAGAGATCATGACCTGAGCTGACGTTGGACACTTAACTGAGCCACCCTGGCACCCTAGGAAAAATTCAGCAAAATGAATCTAATGCTATCTTGTCACATTGTTGTCTTCCTTTCTTCGTCTTTCCCTTCTGAATCAGTGAGGTTTTGCTCCATTGAGTACCTGTCAGGGCTTTTGCAGGAAGGCCGGCCGTGGTGGCCCCAGACTGCTGGGTCGGCGTCAAGTAGGTTGGCCTCCTGCCCAGACTTCTCCCCTTCCTGGAAGAGAATCACCATCACCTCCATTTTCCTCTTCTGACAATTTAAACAGTAGTATTACCACTAATCACCTTACAAAAATTGGTATGTGGTCATTCTAGAACATTTGGAAAACAGAAGTAGAAGGAAGAAAATGATTACCTGTAGCCTTCCCCTGGGGAGCAGCTTGCTTTGAGCTTTTCTTTTAGCTGCAGTTTCGAGGCCAACGTGTTGGGACCATCTCTCATGCAGTTCTTTGGGCCCGCCTTTGTCACTCAGTAGACCCACACACAAAAACTCCCTGCATGTTGGTAAATGCATTCAACGGTTTTGTGACACTGTAAGTGGCTTTTACCATAACCCACTCAGCACCGCTGCCCCGGGCGGGCCTGGGGATGTTTCCGCTGTGTCTCTCTTGTGAGCCGGGTTGGACAGGTCGTGCCCAGTGTTACTCCAGCTTCTCTGAGCTGTGCTCCCGGGGGTGGGAGACCTGCACGGGCCCTTCCTCCCCTTCTCTTCCCTTTGTGGCTGGTGCCCCATTTGCCTCTCAGTTCATGTTTCCTGGTGTCTGTGTGTGGCAACAGATTGAGAAATGGCTTCCTTAGTAGGAGGAAAACTCAACTGTTTCACCTCGAGGAGCTCGCGCAGGAGTGCACAATCGTGGCTTGTGGGCGTTGGGACCTCAGTGTCACCTGGCCAGCCCCTCTGCCCTCCTAGGCTCCTAGGGGGAGGGAAGGCTTAGCCTTTGAGGGGGCCATAGGCCTCAGACCCGGCAAAGCTGGACTTCCCCAGCAGTAAGCTCTGGCCGCTCTCCTAGGTCCCCAAAGGAGTTTATCGTGAACCCCCAAGTCTGTTTTCAGACTGGGCCCAGACTTAGACCCTATGTGGCAGATCGGCCCTGGGTGAGCCTTATAGAGCTACTGGGATGGGGCAGCAGAGCAGTTCTGGAATTGTCTTTAGCCCCACTCCTCTGAAGAGCTGCTCAGGGCAGGCCATTGAGCTCCTGAAGCCATGATCCCCCTCAAGGGGCTGCAGTTACAAAGGTCCCGGAAGCCCAGGGCCTGGGCGATGGGGAGACCCTGCCTGGGCTCACACCCTACCCTGGACAGTCACTCTGTGTCAGTGTCAGTATTCACCCCCGTGTGGGTATCCTGACACCTCCCCCAATGACATGAGTCAGCATTTATAAACTTCTTTAAATAGTCCCCGATCTGCTAAGTAAGAATAGGGAACCAGATGGGGCACCTGAGTGGCTCAGTCGGTTGGGCTTCTGACTTCTGCTCAGGTCATGAGCTCATAGTTTGTGGATTCAAGCCCCACATTGGGCTCTGTGCTGACAGTTCAGAGCCTGGAGCCTGCTTCAAATTCTGTGTCTGCCTCTCTTCTGCTCACATTCTGTCTCACTCTCAAAAATAAATAAAAATTTAAACAAATAATCCTTCCTTTCTAGAAAAAAAAAAAAAGAAAGAAAGGAAAGAAAAAGAAAAAGAAAAAAAAGAATAGGGAACCAGAGGCCCAGCTAAGCTTGTTTAGGCAGCAGGTTGAACCTGGGCCTTCCAGGAGCAAGAGCCCTGGAGAAGAGCCAGGAGACCGGGGGCCTGTCTTGGCACTGCCTTTTGACCTTCTGTGATACTAGGTCTCTGTCCTGCCCTGGGCCTCCTATTCCTCATTGCTTATTCACTGCCCGTGTGAAATGACCTTAAAGACTTTCCCATTTTAGAACACTGTAGCATTATGTGGTTTAAAGACATTGCAGAGATCTCAAGAAGGGCCGGGTCCTGTCCATAGCCCCTCCTGGTTGGCACGGTCCTTGGCCAGGGCCCACTGCAAAGACTGGCAGGCAGGTGGTCCGGAGCCCTTCAGGGTTTGTCTGGAGTTTTCTCTGCCTCTGGAGGGGGAACTCCAGCATGTGGGTCACCCAGCAAGGGGCCTTCAGAGAACTGGCCTCCTTGGGGATGTGAGACAGGTGCTGTCTTGCGTGGCAGAGTGAGGCTGGGGTGTGGCCAGCTCTGCCCACTAGCTCACTGTGTGCCCTGAGGTCTGTGAGTGAAATCGGGTCTGATGCAAAAGCCTGTGTGCATCTCATACCCCGAGCTGTTCCATCAGATGGCTACACGTGTGTAGCTCTTGCAGTCGGAGACCCAAGTCCTCTCTGTGGACAGGTAGGAAGCAGGAGGATGTGGATTGCAGGCCTCTGTGGGCAGAGGAGGGGGGTTAAAGCCGGTCGACTGTCTTCTAGGTTCCATGGGTCATCCAGGCCTTCTAGAAGGTTGTGGCCTCCTATGGGCCAGGTGTCAGAGTGTCACTTGGGTTTATGCACTAAGTGATGTGTCTGCCTACACCAATGCGGGTGGAGCACAGTGGGGAGAGCGGGGTGTAGGGCGGCCTAGGAGAAGATGAAACCCAGTGCGTTGAGTCAAGAGGGGCAGTGGTGGGTCCTCTTGGGTTTAAGCTGGCTCTCAACCCAAGACTTTGGGTTTTCTTGCTTATAAAAGAGTATCCTCATACGCACATACTCAGCACTGGCCTGACTCCCAGTAGGGCCCCTGATATATCAATCAAGGAGGTAATAGAGCCCATGCTTAGAGCTTGGATTCCGCAGGTAAACTGCCTGGGTTCAGATTTTCCCTCTGCCATTTACTAGCTGGGTGACTGGGGCCTCAGTTTACCCCTCTGTGACATGGGGATGGTGTTAGGGCCTCCCCCACAGGCTTGTTAGGAGGAGTAAGTGACTAAATACATGTGAAGCACTTTAAAGCTGCATCCGGCACATATTAAAGGTCTTGTCAGTGTGGATACCTGATTTCTTCAACAAGTTGCAGTCAGTTAGTTTTCTGGGAGGCTGCAGGCAGCTCACCTGCTGGCTTTGTTTGGAAGCAAGTCCTCTCTGGCCAGCTGGGGCCTGTCCAGGGTGGCAGGTGTGGTGCGCGTGTGTCTTTGAGCTGTGTCAAAGAATGGCGCCCATAAACAGCCCATCAGGCCCGGCGGCTGCTCTGCCCGCCCCTCCCCTGCTCTCCTTGGCTTGATTCCTCAAGTTGTTTGCATCTTTAAATTCTTTAATATTTAAAATAAAAAAGAATTTTTTTTTTTTTTTAAGTAATCTCTACCTGTAGTCCGGGGCTCAAACTCACGACCCTGAGATCAAGAGTCACCTGCTCTACTGACTGAGCCAGCCGGGCGCCCCCGGTTACGTGCATCTTCATAGTGGTTCTGGTTTGCCTCGCTTTTCCGCTCTGTCCCCTCACAGAGGTTCAAGTAGCACGGATGTGGACCTGCTCTTGGCTTCCTGGAAATAAAGTGAGGGTCAGGAAGGCCATGCCCTGTGGCGCGCTTTCACCTCACGTTGGCCTTGTCTTCGTTTGCCCCTTTTCAAGGAGCACATGGGAGTAGCCTGGGATGTGCCACGTCAACAGATTCATTCAGGAACATGTTTAAAGAATTTCTTCCTTAAGTTTATTTTAATTTATTTTGAGACAGAGACAAGGGAAAGCAGGCGGGGGAGGTGCAGAGAGAGAGAGGGAGAGAAAAATCCCAAGCAAGCTGTGAGATCATAACCTGAGCCGAAGTCAAGAGTCAGACATTTACTCGACTGAGCCACCCTGGGCACCCCAGGATCATGTTTAGCAATAAACATGTCAGTTCAACTGCTTTCACCGATAACACGGAACTAGAATTTTTATGACAGAGGTGGCTGGTGCTGAGTGTTAACAGTCTTCCAGGCCTAGGGCCAAGCACTTTACGTTTCCTTCCCATGAAGGCAGCACTATTATTTCCCCATTTTACAGATAAGAAAACAGAGGTGTATGAAGGTTAACTTAAGTTGCTCATGTAAAGGTAACTGGACAACGGGTAGGGGTGGGATTTGAACTCAGGTCTGTGAGGCTCTAAGCCTGAGCACCTGGCCATTGCTCACCATACTGCTGCTGACCCGCATTCCTGGGCTGGTTCGACAGGGACTTTGTGTTATCTCAGCCCGTTCTGGTGCTCTGCTATTTTTTTTTCCACCTTGCTCTGTCCAGTAAAATGAGAGCTGTGAAGACTTTATAACAAGGAAGGTCGTGGGAAATTGAATGACCTTCACAGATTGCTTACAAGAAGAGGTGTGGGGGCGCCTGGGTGGCTCAGTTGGTTAAGCCTCTGACTTCGGCTCAGGTCAGATCTCACGTTCGTGGGTTTGAGCCCCGCGTCAGGCTCTGTGCTGACAGCTAGCTCAGAGCCTGGAGCCTGCTTCTGGTTCTGTGTCTCCTTCTCTCTCTGCCCCTCCCGCTCTCATGCTCTGTCTCTCTCTCTCTCTCTCTCTATCAAAAATAAATAAAACATTAAAAAAATCTTAAACAAAACAAGAAGAGGTGTGGATGGCGATGCCAAGTGGCCCCCCAGACTCACTCCCCTACGAGGCATCTGGGCAGCGGCCCTCATGAGACTTCATGTTTCAGGAGTACTTGATTTTAATCTCTATACTGGAAATCAGTAAATCTGGGGTTGGAGGGGAATACCTCGTGCTCAGAGCTCTTTGTTTCTATAGCTGGGCGTTCCCTCTTTTCTACCGGGAGACCGCACAGGTGTCAGCAGATCAATAATCGACACCTGCATTGGGACACTTGCCTTTTGAGGCTTACCCCCAGCCTCTGATCCCAGTCTGCCTGTCAGCTGTCATGTCCCAGGCCTTCCCACAATTGAGGCCGCAGAGAAGGTAGATGGGGACAAATATTTGCTGGGTACTTGTAGCAGGCCAGCTGCTGGACATGTATTAGATCATGTTTGTCTTCACAGCCATCTTTTGAGCCCACCGAACACCCGCCCCCCACTGCATCCTTTACAAAAGGGGAAATAAAGGCATAACAGCTCAGACATTCTGTCAATTGCCTGTGGTCCCTTAGCTTAGCATGGGGGTGAGACTTTTTTTTAATTTTTTAAATGTTTATTCACTTTTGAGAGATAGAGAGCACACATACACACACACACACACACACACACACACACACACACACACACAAACGCGCTAGACGGGGGAGGGGCAGAGAGAGAGGGAGACACAGAATCCGAAGCAGCTCCAGGCTCTGAGCTGTCAGCACGGAACCCAATGTGGGACTCAAACCCACGAACTGTGAGATCATGACCTGAGCCAAAATCTGAGGCTCAACCAACTGAGCCATCCAGGTGCCACATGGGGGTGAGATTTGAACTTGTCTCTATCTGATGCGAGTCCCCATGATCTGCTGGACCCACTGCCCTTCGTATGGTAGCATGTTTCCTGAACATGTGGGTCAGGGAGGGCCAGACAGAACCAGCAGCCCTAAGCTGGCTGGAGAGGGCTCCTCCTGGGTCTGGCCCCTCAGGCAAATGCTGCCCAGTCTGGCCTTTGTCTGACCCACCTCTCCGGCTGCAGGCTGCAGGGATGTTGGAGATGGAACTGTTGGAGGAGTGGCTTTTTCTCTAGGCAGGAGCAGGGTTCTCCTCCTCCCTGAGGAAGGGGGGGCGGGGGCGGAGGGACAGAGCTCCGGGGTGGGGAGATACCTGGGCTGGGGGCTGCCTGGGGACTCAAGCAGCTTTGCCAATAGGTAGTAGGCCCCTCCCCCACATGAAGCGCCAAATCCCAGTAAATCAGATACCAGGGCTCTCTGCCCTGTTGGCTCTTTTGCTGGGGAAACTCAGCCCCTTCAGCTTCCTGCATTCCAGCGTGTTGGCGTGCCAGAAATTCCCTGGACAAGCAGTCAGGGAAGCCTTCTCCTTATAGTAAAAGATGCTAATAAAACCTCTCTAGAACCTGCTCCTTCCCTTACACCCACATTGCCACTCACTAAATTACGTTTTGTTCTTGTCATTTCCTGAATCGCGGTGACTTTTTAATTGATTCCCTTGTCTCTCTGGTGTCTCCACACCCGCTTCAATCTGTCCTCCACATGGCTTCCAGAATGAGGATCGTTCAAAAATGCAAATTGGATCACGTTTTTTTCCTTTGCTTCCTGCTCCATGCCTGCGAGATTGTAAGCAGATGTTTTCGTGTGGCCTTCTGGAACCTTCTAGAACCTTCCTGGACCTGCATGAGTGGGCCCTGCCCCCTGGCTGACTTTGGTCTCCTGTGTTTCTCCCTCCTCTGTACTCTTTGGCTATTTGCTATATATATATATATATATATATATATATAT
>NC_043716.1:17581032-17679750 GCF_006229205.1 Suricata suricatta | reverse complement strand
GAGCCCCTTACCCTCTGTGTGCTATACCACATGGCCCACCCCAGCTTATTGATGCCTTCCCAAGGATCTTAGCACCCCACTCCCCACTTAGACCCAGTCCCCTCGGGAATCCCAAGTACATAAACTTATGCTGTGGCAGAGGTGACATGCTCCCTGTGGCATCAGCTGTCCTGGGCTGGAGGATCCAAGAAGGCCCTAGTATAGTACCAGTCAGGTTTTTGTGGCCGTTAGGACAGTCCGCCTCATGTCATAGCACAGTGCTTGCACAAAGGAAGATACAATTTAAAAATACCCACTGTACAAACAGTCTTGGAATATGGACAATGACTTCAGATTTTGCAGATCATAGACGTACCTAAACAAAAAAGATAAAGCTGCAAAACCGATAGAGCACAGGAGTACATCTCTGTGAATGTGGACTTGGCAAAGGTGTTTTAGGAAACACAAAGCACAAACCAGAAAAAAAAAGTTGACAAATTGGACTTCATGAAAACGTAGCTACCCTTTGAAATTTGAAAGGACTTTTGAAGGAATTCCTTTGGACAGCATGTGGTCCCAAGAAGAATGAAGGGATACTTTTTCCTTTTGTAGGTTTTCTGAAAGCCAACAGGAAGCCTTAGACTTAGAAACATTAGACTTAGAAGGTTTGGGAGGAGGTTTTGAAATAGTATGGGCTTAAAAAGTGTTAGTAGAGGGGCCCTGGGGGGCTTAGTCCGCTGAGCGTCTGACTTTTGGCTCCTGTCATGATCTCGCAGTTCGTGAGCTCGAGTCCCATATGGGGCTCGCTGCTGTCAGGGCAAAGCCCACATCGGATCCCCTGTCCTCCCCCTCTCTGCCCCTCTCCCACCCGCATGCACCCGTGCGTGCACTCTCTCTTGCTCTCAAAAATAATAAAACTTAAAATTCCTTCTATAGGGGGGAGTTTGCAGTTAGGTGGCTGAACAGTGCCGGCGCATCTGGTTCTCCGGGCGACTCTTGGCAATTCGGATCTTTAAAGCAGGGGGCAGGGGGAGGGACAGCCCCAGAGCCTGCCTGACCCGTGAGGAAGTTCCAGCCGGTGGGTCCTCCCATCTCATTGACCAGAAGTGTCACAGTAGCTGCAAGGGAGGCTGGAAGTGGGACAGGCTCATCACGATAGCCCTGCGGGGGGACCCCATCCTCAGGGAATCTAGGCAGGGGCCCACGTTACTGCCATGTGAAGTCAGGGTAGAGCGCTACTGACTCAGGCCAGTTCGTCCGTGGGCACGGTGATGAGACAAAGTCGGTCTGCGAGTGAGGAGCAGGTCAGGAATGGGCACTAGGTGAGTAAGGAGCACTTCTTGGGCATAAAGAGTGTGCCTAACATACTAATGCAGTGGCCATCATCGTTTTGGGGAGTTCGCTGTCACTTTAGGTCACCTCTGGTCATCGAGCCACTCACCTGCTCTTGACCCTTGCCCCCTGCATAGCCCTTTATCCTTTTCTGCGGTGACCTGAGTTGCTAAGCAAACGGTATTTCCCCAGCAGAACCTCCTACACATGGCAGGTGCTTTCAGATCAGCGTCCGACTCCCCTAACCTTTCCAGAAGCTTCCAGGGGACCAGGTCTTCAGGGATAGTTGAGGGGGTGGCAGGACTTTGCATTAGCTATACCCTCAGCCTTTCTTTCTAGGCCCTCGTTTAGTAATTCGCACCCGGGGCCCCTGCAGTGTGCAGTGTCCACACTTCTTTGGAATTACCGCTTGTACTTGAGATGTTATGGGCTAAGCCAGCCCCTGTGGGCCTGGTGAACTCTCCGACAGATGTACGGAGTGAGTGTTTGAACTGAGACCAAGTCAGGAATCTGGCAATCACTTGAGGCCCAGGGCAGGTAGGGGTGAAGCAGGTGTCTTGCTTTCTCATGATCTAGTCCAGCTTGTCCCACAGCCACCCCACTCCCCCTGGGACCTCTGGTTCTAAAAGGCACACAGAGTACTGGCGCGGGGAGCAGGGGGAGGGGGGGTCTGTTTATAGTAGTGAATAGAGGCCCAAAGCGAAGCTGGAAAAGTGGCCCCGAGATCATTCATTCACCAGCGTTTCGAGCTCAAGATTGCTTTCTGAAGAGCACATTTGTTTGACTCATCTGCTCAGGTAGACACTGTCTTAAGATGTTTAGGTTAGGGAACTAGATGCCTTACTCTTGAGAATCCTTCCCATCGGGTCCCACACCCACCGCGGAGCCGGAGGCGGGAGAGCAGGGCTTGGCGAGAGACTCCAGCCTGTGGCCATCCGTCCTGGCCCCGCTCCAGCTCCATCTCTACTTTCCCTGCCTGCCCACACTCAGCACCGGGGCAGTTACCACAGGTGATGTTATCGGGGGGGGGGCGGGGGGGCCCTGTGCTTCTGGACGGGGTTACCTCTACTGTGCCAGGCCCGGGGTGGGGGCGTGGCCTTCAACACCCATCACCGAGGCCAAAGATGGATTCAGTTCTTTCTCCATCTGGGCTTGAGACTCACATCTGCAGCCTGGTGTCAGGCCTCGGAGTCCGTCTCTCCGGCAGAGTCCAGGAGGGGCAGAAAGCCCTGAGTTCCCAGCTATGGCCCCGTCACCCCTGGCCTCCTTGGGAACGGCTTCATTTGTGGTCTGGGGCAGACTTGTTTGTTTGTGTTTCAAGTTCCCCGACGCTGAGTTTGACGTCAGGACGGGGAGGCTAGTGGGAGGCTTGGCGGGGAGATGGTCTCTGCACAAATGCACACGGCTGGCAGCTTCCCCAGCAGAGCAGTCGCGGGACCAAGCTGGGCAAACAAGGACTGGTTGCAAAATGGCCAGCTCAGGAACCGAGGTCACCTTCTCTTCTCGCCCCACTTGCTTGGCACTCTTGCTTTCTCTGCCTCTCGCCTGTCTAGAACAGCCACCCCGGGGTCTCCTCTGGGGCTCCGGGAGGCTCAGCAGTGCTGAGGGCCAAGGGCTGCCTCTGGGGTTCTTGGAGCCGAGCGCTGTGGTCGGCCTGTGCCTGTGCGGAGAGCTGTCAGCTGCGTCACGACCTCCAGGAGTTTCCTTATGTTCTCAGAAATCATTTTGCAATACATTGGCCATGGCAGCCAGAGCAGACAGCTTAGCTGGCTTGGGTTGGCAGGAGGTCCTCAGAAGTGTTCTCTAGCTGTGGGGAAGGGGTAGGAAAAGTGGGAGAGCAGTCTGAAGGCCTGGGCAGGGCTGGAGGTGCCTGGGAAGGAGCAACAGTTTCGGGAACCATCTAGGGAAGGCTAGAGTAAGTCTTGAGAGCTTTATAACTCCCTGAAGTTTGGGACGGGGCAGGCAGGGGCTCTGCACTCGCAAAGACTGCCGTCAGTGTCATCTTAAAGTACAGTTGTTGAGGAGGAGGGGGTCAGGGCCCCATAGGTGTTGGTGAGTTGGAGGCTGCCCCCAAAACTGCCTGCTGGCCAGAGGACTGAGCCCAGAGGAAGGGGATGGATGTGGGAGGGAGTGGCCGTCCAGCTACCAAGCTCCCTCTGCAAAGCATGCTGGGACCTCCTTGAAAGGGGTGGCTCTGGGTCCTTAGGGAGAGTGGTGACCAGTTTTAATGAATTCAGAGCTGGTTTGGAGCCAGGGAGCGTGTGTAGCCCAGATGATAGATTTTGCAAATCAGGATCAGAAGCAGTGGCCCCCTCGGGTGACTGGACGCATTTGGAGAGTGGAGAAGTCTATGGCTTTTATTGAGAGGATTCGCCACCTGTGACAATCTGGGCATGACCAGATTTGGGGCTTCTGACCATGAGAGGTACCTGCCCACTGGCATCTTGCTTGGAGCTCTTGAAAAACTAATCACATGGGTAGTGGGACATTATTTTGGGAGACGATATGGGAAGAAACAGAGCGTTGGGTTGAGGTCTGATTACCTTCTTTAAAAAATTTTTTTTAATGTTTATATTTTTGAGAGACAGAGAGACAGCATGAGTAGGGGAAGGGCAGAGAGAGAGAAAGATACACAGAATCTGAAGCAGGCTCCAGGCTCTGAGCTGTCAGCACAGGGCCTGACACGGGGCTCAAACTCACGAACCAATAGATCATGACCTGAAGTGAAGTTGTCCGCTTAACCAACGGAGCCACCTGAGTGCCCCCTGACTACTTTCTTTAGTTATGTGATTCTGGGAAGTTAGAAAGCTCTCTGTGCCTATTTCCTCGTTTGTAAGACGGGAATCCTAAAACACAGCTTCAAGCCGCATGGGTTTAGCATATGCGGTTTGACTCTTTGTGAGTGACCCTCAGTGACCAGCCATCCTTCCCATTGTGCTGAGGCTGGGGGGAGAATTGCCTGACACTGTTCGCAGGGTGGAGTGGGCATCCTTCAGCTGGTGAGGGAGCCAAGCTGGCTGCCCAGCGTCCACCTCTCAACACCACTCTGTTTCTCTTGCCTTGATGCTGTATGCATAGGATTTCCCACCAAGAGTCCAGAAAGGTCCTTGGTGTTTTCATTTAGACTCGACTGTGTTTTGTGGAAAAAATGACATGCATGGGGATGCTGTCAGCTTTGGGGGTATGTGAAGGTTGGGCCCTCACTCGTGTGCACTCCAGGGGTCTAATTCAATTCCTGCCTTCTGGAATTTTCATCAAGAATCTGTGAAAAGCGGGAGAAGGGGATAAGTTACAACATAAGTAAAAGAGACATTATAACCACTAGGGCTGATAATTGAATACTGACATATGTGCATAATTGAGAGAGCCCCTTGCTGTTCACAGGAATCTGGTGTCCATCTCTGTCTGTGCGTGGGATTCCTTTGTCCACTTATATTTCCTCTCTCTCCTGTAGACCGAACCACCCACCCTGCTTGAGATATGAAGACCTGGGATACTGAGAAGGGCAAGCATCTGCTCTAGGAGCCAATGTCTGAGTCAGAGTTAGGGTTACAGATGTCTTGGCATGTGGCCACTTCCATAGCCTGGATCATAGACTTTGGGGTCACCAAACGGGGACCTCCCCATCCCGGGCCCTGCAGTGTTAGGATGTAGCTGACTTTTTTTTTTTGCAAAGCCAACCGGTCTGCGTGTTTTCCACAAAGGTGCAAAAGCCTGCATAACATACAATCCAGGTTGCACTGGCCAGAAGCATCACAGTCTTCAAGACCGTGCTTGCAGGCAGAGCAGGGCTAATACTGAGAGCACCCTGTTTATCGAACACTTTATGTGTTTTGGGCATCGGACTTGGCGCTTTGCCTGCGTAAATCCCACAGTAAATTTTCAACAGTGCTACGGGGCATGTGTCATCTTCGCTTTCCAGGCGAGGAGACTGAGATGAAATCAACTAACCATGGCCACCCATCTGGTAAGTGAGAATACCAGGGGTGGAACTTAGGGGCTGGCTGGCTGCTAAGCCTGTGTTTCCCTCTGCGGGTGATGGAACAGTTAACAATGGGAGGCGTGGCCCCCGACCAGTTGGAACCTGTGCGCTGTTTCCCCGGGTCATTATCACTGCACCCCCTGGCCACTCAGGCTCAATGGCTGGCCCCTGTCCCATTGCCCCGTGGACACCCACAGGTGGTTTCTACTGGGACGGCCATTTCAACCAGTGCTGTCCTCTCTGTTGTCTGGAGGCCAGGCACCCCACCATGGCTGCCTCCGAGGGATGCTGGGAGCGCGGTCACAGAGGAGCACTCGTCCCAGATCACTGGGTCCGTGGGCTTCCCGTGACAGCTGTGATGCTCTCTGAAGGGTGAACTTGGGAGCTGTGGATGCCTAATGGAGGCAGGTTTAGACAGGCTTTCAGCAGAGCAGGCCTGAGCGGCCTCTCGGGTTCCCAGGCCCCGTGACATCTAGGAGCTGCTTCTTCCTCCTGCGGAAGCTTCTTTCTCTCAGTGGCATGTGCTTCAGGGGCTCCAGCCAGTGTCTGCTCTTCATGGATGTGTGACCAGCCTCCTCTCCACGGAAGCCACACTCAGGGCAGCCTCCCTTTGGGAGGCCTGGGTTGGAGTCCTGCCAGAGCTGCCCGAGGTGCCAGGGGTCGATCTGGAGTGGATGCCGCTCCACTCCCTCCGTGCCCTCTGGTGCTGCTAGGGGACATGCGAGCAGTCCAAGGAGAAGGGTGACTCATGTTCGCTCACTCAGCGTGGAAGCTGGGTCTTGGCCCTCATGCCTGGGGGTGCCTCGGTGGCTCAGTCGGTACAGCATCCAACTTCGGCTCAGGTCATGATCTCACAGTTCGTGGGTTCGAGCCCTGTGTCAGGGTCTGTACTGATGGCTCAGAGCCTGGAGCCTGCTTCGGATTCTGTCTCCCTCTCTCTCTGCCCCTTCCCTGCTCGAGCTCGTGCTGTCTCAAAAATAAATAAACATTCAAAAAAATGTATACCAAAAGAGAAGTGTACCTAATCTGCAAGTTCCACCAGCATTGCTCTGAGGACAATCAATGCCAGCCTTCAGGGTCATCTTTACCCCAGCTCTGAAATGGGTACAATCCCACCCACATCTGCCCTGTTGCCCCGGGAGGCTGTAAGGGCCCCTGAAGGCTTGGCTTGGTGAGGCCACTGTTCCCTGCACGCACATTTTCCTCATCTCTGGCACTTTGCTGAACATTGTACGTCCACGGTTACTCATGTAAATCTTCACAACGGCCTTTTGAGGTAGATCAACCCCATTTCACAGCTGGGGAAACTGAGGCTTACAGGCTAAATCTGCGTCCACCCGCGGAGGGACAGGGGTGGCAAGGGGCTTAGAGCCCCAGTCCATCTGTCTAGAGCCAGAGAGAGTGCCTCCTCTTGGATATGGTTGGAGAAACCAAGAGTAGCATAGTAAGACTTAAGACCTGTCTTTTTTTTTCTTCCTCATTATACGCCGGTTCTGTATATGGTGACTCATCTGGCCATAAACTTCCATAAAATGAGACCCTTTTTATAGGTGGTAAGATTGAGGCCGAGCTAAGGGGGATTTCCCCCAAGATCCTTCATCTAAATGTCAGGGCCTGGACCAGGGCCTCAATCTTTCGGCCTAGGACCGTTAGTGCCTGCTGAGTGCCCTGTATCTGGTATTCCCCGCCAGCTGTGTGTGCTCCCTAGAAGATCTCCTGCCCTTTCTGTAAGGCAGGCTGAATGTCAGAACAGGGGCAGGGCACACACTCAGCAAAGCAAAGGAAGACTGGGGGTGGGGGAGTTGAGACTTCAGTTCCAGCCCAAGGTCCTCCCTGGTGGCCAGAGAGCCAATGCCGCTTTCCCTCCCACTGCCGGTGTCTTTGCTGACACCCCAGGTGCCTTTCTCTTCCGGAAAATCGATGTCTTGCGGTTTTGTGGTTTAGAACAAATGATACTCCCCGTGAACAGTACCCCTGTGGGCCCCCAGGGCCAGGCTGGCAGGCCCTGCTGTGGTTTGTCTGGGAAAATAGCCCCTTGGGTGCTTCTGTGACTGTGACCAGCTTTCCAAAAAGTGAGAGCAGGCTTGTTTTGCTCAGGTGGAGGCTACAGCAGGCCGGGGACCTCCATCCTTCGTGAATGAGACTAGCTTTCCTCCTACAGCAGAAATGAGCCTGCAGATGCTGTTTCTTTATGAGCCCTGGGAGGGGGTGGCTAGCAGCCTCCAGGACACCAAACCTGCTGGCAAATGGGTTACAACGCACCACGTGTCTCCCCCTGACCTTGCCTGCAGCCAGCCAGGCGTATTGGTTGTACCTGGGTGCAGAGAGGAGTCACTTCACGATCTGCCCCGTCCTCCCTCGGCCCTGCCTTGTGCTGTCTCATAGCCTTTCAGAAAAGCCACTCATTCTTCTGGGAACTTGCATTGGGTTTTGAGACTCTCAGGCTCCTGAGCTAACACTTGTGCGGTTGGTGCTGTTACTGTCGTTCTGTAAACGTGTGCCTGTCGGGGCTGCAAGGTGCATTGCGTGTTCACTTGTCTGTTCATCCATTGGCAAACCACGTGGAGGGATGCCGGTTCCCCATGGGGACCCAGAACACAGCAGGCACCTGACCTTATGGTCCCCACAGCCTCAGGAAGGAAGCAGACAAGTAAAACGTTAGAATTAGAACCTAGGCGTGTGATCTGGTGGGGGAGAAGGACAGGGGGCTGAGGAGCAGGGTGGAAGGGCTTGGGCAGAGTATCGAAGCCGAGTTTGTGGCTCAGGGGTCCCGGGGAAGAGCCTTTGGGCCCTCACGGCTGGAAGGGACTGGGTATGTTGGAGGCTGAAGTTGAGAAAGCCCGAGGCTCATTGCTGAGGCCAGGTTGGCCAATCTTGAGGTTGATATGTGATGGTCAAAGTCGTATGTGGGGTGGATGTGTTCTTAACTGGCTCCCAGGGGCCGGGGCCGGTCCTCAGTTCTCACGCCCATGGTGGACGGGCCTCACCGCTGCTGCTCTGAGCGCCAGAGGCCTGACTGTTTTGGTTAACATAGAAAAGCGTGGTTTGACTCTGTATAGTTAACTTGATGTATGGCCCTCTCTCTGGTGAGCTCTTTGAAGCTGGGGTTGGAGAGCAGCTTGGGCAGAGGGAAGGAGCGGCTGTAATAAGTGCCCCAAGCCGGGGATGAGGTCTGTGCGTTTCCTTCCCTCCTTCCTTCTCAGGCTGTTTGAGCACATTATGTGCCAGGTGCAGTATAGGTGTGTGGGGACAGTCACAAATGAGGTGAACACGGTCCCTGCCCTGACATGTAATAACGGGGACTTAACGTAGCCTTGGGAGTTTCTGCACTACCGTTCAATCCCCCCAATGGACCATGGGCTAGATAACGTCATGCCTACCATACAGACGAGAGACCCAAAACTCAGAAAAATGAACAAACCTCCCCGAGGTCCCATAACTGTTAAACGGCAAACCTGCATTTGAATCCAGATTTCAGTTCAGCTCTGAAGCCTGTGCTGTGTCTGCTGCCCTGGGAACTCACCTGTGTTGGGGACAAGTGGCTCCAAAGCTCGCACACGAGGCTGCTGTGACAGGGGCTGTCATTAGAGGTGTAGACCGCACATGCGGAAAGGGAGACGGGATTGCAACTAGGCCTGGGAAGCCTGTGCAGCCCCGGCAGGCATGGCACACTGTGCTGGAGGGAGGAGGGAGGCACATGTAGCCACTGCAGGCAGTTTGAGCAAAGGCCCGGAGGTAGGAAAGGACAGGAAGTATTTGAGGAATAGATCCTAGGCGAGTGTGCACCTGGAGGGCAGGGTAGCCAGGTGGGGAGTGGAGATGAGCCTGGTAAGGAACATTGTGGGGAGGGGGTGCTGAATTTGGAATTGGCCTCTGGTCACACTGGGAGGGATGGATCGTTGTGGGGTGAGGCTAGACACAGTGAGTGCCTCTACTGAACCCTGCAGGATTAAAGGGGTACTCACATCTTTTTAACTGTGCTCTGAAGATGTCCCTCTCGGAGCCCTCTGAGGATGGGGATGGCAGGACTACACTGTGTCAGGGCCACAGGAGGGGGCCGGTGCCCTTGAGTCTAGCAGATTGTAACCCTGGAGCCAGACAGGTTGCTGGGGGTGGGGTGGGGAATTTCAGAAAGGCTGACGGGGAAGCAAGGGTTTTCTTGTCATTGTGGGTCTCATTTCATGCCCCACATCCGTCTAACCACAATGATTCTTTACCTGGGGTCTGTGGATAGGCTTCAGGGGGTCCATGAACTTGGAGGGGGAAAAATGGAACCTTTATTTTCATTAACCTTAACTGCAATTTAATATGTTACTCAGTTTGGATGTAGGCAACAAGGCACGATCGTCTTAGCAAATATCTGAGACTCGGCCACCAGTGGAAAAGCACAGCGGTGTGCACACGACGTCACAGTTGTGGCCGTCTCTGAAAAAGTAGTTGACGCTTGTCACAGCTTCATTATGAGACCCACTCCACTGGCAACTTTCGTTTCATGGTTTCATAACGAAGGGCTTTTAGTACTCTGTCACCATTCTAAGTAATATTTTGAGAAATGTCTTTAGATCTAACGGATTTCCTTTATAGTCCCAAGCATTTTCATTTGAAGCATTATTCTTAGAAGGGGACCAGGGCTTCCCCCCTAGACGGCCAGAGTGGTCCACGGCCCCAAAATGGTCAAGAGCTCCTGTTTGGAATTTAGGAGACTTTCTAGGTCATGGAAATGTTAAGTCATTAATTAGTATTACTTCTTAGTATCATGACTCTGCTAACAAAAACAGTGTGTACCCTTTAGAGAAATACACGGGGGTACTTACGGAGGAGGAAGAAAGGAATAGGAGTTAACATAAACCTTTAAGGAGAAGTAGAGCTGGAAAGTGGCCCCAAATGTCAGGGCTCCTGCACAAGACTTTGAAGGCGGTGCATGTTTTCTAGGGAAGCTTGGAAGCCACCAAGAGGCAGCCACAGGAGTCTCGTCAACACGACAGCAGCCCTCACGGGGCCCCTGGGTCACTGGATCTCCCGTCGAGCCAGGCAGCTCCCTTCATTGTTCCTCAGCCTCCTTGAGAGGGGGGTTCTGTTATTGTCCCATTTCCTGGAGGAGGAAACTGAGGCTTTCTCTGGGGGTGAGGTTCAATAACTTGTCCAAGGTCACAGGGCTAGAGTGTGCCTCAGTCCCTGGATCTCAACCCAGGTAGTCTGATTCTAGGCTGAAAACATCCAAGTGGAAGGTTCCTCATTCTTCCTGAATCCCCACATCTTCTCTATCCTCAGTTACTGACCACTCCTGTGCGCCTCCCCAGGCAGGAAGCCCTTCTCCTGCTTCATCCCACTCTCTGTTCTGAACATCGTTGCCCACTGCTCTCTGGGCATCATACTGCTGAGGGTCGTGCAGGGTCGGCTGGCTTTGGGGTGACGAGAGGCTTAGGGGTGGTTGTTGAGGCTTCCTGCGGGCCTTCTCAGACCCTTCTCCTCTCCTCTTCCAGCCTGCTTCCTCCTTTGCTGCCGGGGTATCCGGGGGACCCCTGGGCTTGCCAGGGCTCCCATGTATGGGACTGCCACAGGCGTGTGCCCCAAACGAACCCGCTTTTTCTGTCCTGGGCTCCCTACAGGCAAAGCTGGTCCGGTATATCTGCAAGCAGCAACAATGCAAGCTGAGTGTGGCTCCCGGCGACAGGACCTCCGAGCTCAACAGCTACCCTCACTTCACTGACTGGCTGTGCACCTTCGACGTGAGGCCGCAGGTGGTGCAGGTAACGTAGGGCGGGGCGAGGGGTGGGGGCTTGGCGAGCAAAGGGACTGCACACAAACCCAGGACTAGCTCTGCCGTGACTGTGATTGAAGGGCCATGCTCTGTACTCTTTCACAAAGGGGACTTGGGAGGACAGCCCTGGAGGGGGGACAGGGTAACTGTGGCTCCAGCGTGTGTCCTGGGCGCCACTGTGTGTGAGCTGCACAGCCCGGCCACACTGATCGTTCCTCGATTTGCCATAAGGACAACAGCCAACGTGTCTGGAAACCTTGGCCGTGTGACAGACACCGTGTTCAATACTTTTGTCTAGATAATCTCACTTAATTCTCACAAAACCCCGTGAAGGAATTACTGTCGTTACTGCCCTTTCATATTTGAGGAAATTACAGCACAGGATGGTTATGTAACTTGTTTAGAGTCAGACAGCTAGTAAGTGATAGCTTGGGATTTGGAACCCAGGGTCTGAGTTTAGTTTTCTCTTGTAGCTGCTGTCCCTCCTTGCTTCCCTCTTCCCTTCCCTGCAATGCCCCCCCCCCACCAACTCATGGGTGTGTGAGCATGGAGAGTGAGGTGGGTACCAGTCCATCAACTCACCCCGTCAGGTCTTTTTTTGATTCTAAAATTAAAAAGTTGACTTTTGCTATTTTTTAAAGTTTATTTACTTTTTGAGAGAGAGAGAGAGAGAGAGGCAGGGAGGGAGACAGAGAATCCAAAGCAGGCTCCACGTTGACAGCAGAAAGCCCGATGTGGGGCTCAAACCCACAAACCGCGAGATCATGACCTGAGCCCAAGTTGGACACTCAACTGACTGAGACACCCAGGTGCCCAACTCTTGCTAGTGTTTTAAAAGCAATATGAATTGATTATACATATGCTGTGGAAAACAGAGGAGGAAAAAAATCACATATTTCCACTACTCAGTGAAAGTCTGTAATCATTAAGATTTTGATACTTCCTTCTAGGTCCCTCACCCCACAATACTTAGGTCTTTTTAAAATTTCGAATGGGTTAGGGGTGCCTTGGTGGCTCAGTTGGTTGAGTGTCTGACTTCAGCTCAGGTCATGATCTCACGGTTCGTGGGTTCAAGCCCTGCGTCAGGCTGTGTGCTGACAGCTTACAGCCTGGAGCCTGCTTCAAATTCTGTGTCTCCCTCTCTCTGCCTCTCTCCTGCTCACACTCCATCTCTCTCTGTCTCTCACAAATGAATAAATGTTAAAAAATTTTTTTTAATTTCTAATGGGTTAGACCTGTGCTATTTATATTTAGTAAGTTAGTTACTAGCCAATGTGGTCGTTACCTACCTGGAATGTGGCAAATCCATATTGAGATGTGCTGTAATTTTAAAGATAGAAATCCAAAGATGTGCCGAATTCTGAAGACTTGTAGAAAAAGAAGTAAAATATTAATAACTTTTCATATTTAGTATACATTGAGATAACACTGTTTTGGATCTCTGAAGCCAAATAAAATGTGAATTTAAATGAATTTCAGGGGCACCTGGGTGGCTCAGTCCATCAAGCGTCTGACTCTTGATCTCATTTCAGATCTTGATCCCAGGTTTGTGAGTTCAAGCCCTGCATTAGGCTCAGCACCTGGTGTGAAGCCTACTATTAAAAAACTGAATTTCATAAATGTTCACTTTTCAAAACGTGGCAACTCAAATTGAAATTTAACGATGTGGCTTGCATCCTATTTCTGTTGGACAGTGCTGGTTGAAATCATACAGAGCAAAGTTTTCTGTTTTGCTTTTATCGTTTAATGTGCTAACCAGCATGTTTTCTTCATAAGTTTGTACCTAATAATCCCCCCTCCCTTTTTAAAAATTTTTCTTAATGTTTTTTATTTATATTTGAGAGAGAGAGACAGCGTGAGCAGGGGAGGGTCAGAGAGAGAGGGAGACACAGAATCCGAAGACAGGCTCCAGGCTCTGAGCTGTCGGCACAGAGCACGACGCAGGGCTCGAACCCACGAACCACAAGATCATGACCTGAGCTGAAGCTGGTCGCTTAACCAACTGAGACACCCAGGCACTCCTCCCCCTCCCTTTTTAAAGTAGCTGCATAATGTTTGAGTGTATGTGATGCAGTGTATCGGGCGGTAGTTCATTCCAGTCCATTGCTAATTGGTTAATAGAGACTTAGGAATTTTTCCTAGGAGAGATTCCTGGACAGGAAGTGATATGAACATAAAACGTTCCTGCCATGTAGGGGGGTGGTGAATGGGGGACCCACGGGGTGCTCCCAGCACATCACATTTTCCTGGCCTAGCCTGGCCCCGGCGACTCTCATATTTGTGGCACACACCGGCGGTTACAGAGCTGGGGGAAGAAGCTGGCCCGTGAGCTAGGGTCTCCTCGAGCGTCATTAATGCTTAGACGCACACATATGTGTGATGAGCAACATCTCTGCCTACCCACCTAACAGCTTCCTGCCACGTAGGGAGGAGATCTGACCGTGTAATGATTGTCCGCAGTGACGTGTTTAAAGTCCTGGACGTGGGAACTGGGAAGAGTTGAAGGGTCATCCCTGTCCCCCAACCCACCCCAAACCTCTATCCCTCCCCTTCCCTGGTCTCAGAGGTAGAAGGCAGCTTCTCCTCACCCCCGTGTCTGTAGCCGGCGGTGGGGGGGTGCCAGGGTCCTCACAGAGGCAGTGACTTGCTCAGCGCCTCCCAGCATCATCCCCACTTCACAGATGAGGACCACGGGTTCACAGAGACTGAGGGGCTCTGTGACGATCCAGCGCTGGTAACAGGGACACTCATGGGGTTCAGACCTGGGCCTGCCGGGCTCCAAACTCTGCCTTCTGACTGCCTTTCTAGGGGCCTGAGCCACCTCTGGCAGACGGCTTAGCTCCTCAAGGCATTTCCCTTGGATCTGCAGAGCTCTGAAATGCGCCGGACACCCCGTTGCACCATGTCTGTCTGTCTGAGGGAGGAGCCAGGTGTGGCCAGGGCGGAAGCCAGTACCCTGGAGGCTGGCTGCAGGGGTGAGGCCCCTGGAGAGCCCTTTGCGGACAGCCAGGACAGCGTCTTCCTGCCACGCCCAGAGGTGTAGCAGATAGATGCAGAGTTGGGTGATGTTTGAACCTCAAGGTCAGAGCTGGTGGTACGAGGAGCAGGCTCATTTATATGTGGGATCAGACAGCTGAAGCCAACATGTTTCAGGCCGAGCTCTCGATCTCCTCCATCTAGTCACATAGACCTGTTTCCTTCCCCCTCTGCCTATCTCAGAGAAGGGTGGTCTTATCCACCCAGTCGCTCAAGCCACAGCCTGGGAGCCCGTCCCTGAGTCCCCCCAGCTGGCTCACGTGGGTGAGCCCTTAGCGAGGCCTGTGGGCCCTGCTTCGAGATCGGCAGACCCGTCCACCTGTCTCCATCCCAACCACCAGCGGCACGGTCTAGATCATCATCCTCTCTGGCCTGAACTCCTGCAGCAACCCCTTGCCTGTCCCCCTTCTTGGTCACTCCCCCCGCCTCATTCCACTTCCACACAGCAGCCAGAGCGCCCGCTAAGAAACACAAATGGGATCTTGTCATTTTCCAGCGCTTCGCATCTCTTTCTGAATAAACGGCAGATTCTTCACACACTGTGGCCTCTGCTTGCCTCTCTGACCTCATCTCGCGCTTGCCCTCCTCTAGTTTCCCTCTGGTCTGACCTTTGCACTTGCTCTTCCTCTCCCTGGAGTGCTGTCTCCTTGGCGCATCCTGGGGACATCACTGGAGCATCAAGACCACTGCCACCCCCTCTGAGCAGTCTTCCCTGATAACCTGATCGAAAGATCACTCCTCTCCTTTATTCTATACCAGTGCATCGCGGCTGATTTTTCTCAAAGACATGGACCCCTTTCTGGGGTTTATCTCGCTTATTTGTTGTATAGGGTGTCTGCTCTCCCCCACTGGAATACAAGCTCCAGGACAACCCACTGAGTATTGGGCATGATGTGACAATCGAGAGGAAAGGTGGGTCTCATCATTCCATGGTGGCTGTCCCAGGAGAGGGTTTGGTTCTGAGCAGGTGATGACACAAGTTACTTCAAGGGTTGGCTTTTCAGACTCTGCAGAAGCCACTTTAGGATCTCACAGTCCCAAAGAGCCACCTTCCCAGCTCTGCACAGCTGTCCATGGACCCGCCTCTGGGAGGACCCCTGGGAGGAGGGACAAACCAGTGCCCCAGGGAGGCCTTGGTCCTCTCTGGCACTTCTAGCACCCTTCACTCACCACGGAGTTGTGTTTCCAGGAGCCCGACCAGCCCTTCGCCGTGAGGCCTCTGTAGTCTGGGGACGGGCCTGCACCGTGACCGGCGTGCCCTTGAATGCAGAAGCGTTGCGAGGGGCAAGCGCTGAGAGGCCTCGTGGCGTTCACTGGGGTGGAGGAGAGAAGATTCGGGCAATTTCCTCATCTTTCCTCCTTAGCAGCTGTTAGTGAGAGCCAGACCCAGAGACCGCTGGGTTTGCACACAGGGAGCTCAAAATAGCTGTATGGGGAGTGAAAAGAAGGAGGCAGGGGGTGAGTGGAAGGCTAGGAGCAGGGGCTGGCTAGCGGCGATTTTCTTTTTCTTCTCTTTAATGTTCACTGGTTTCTTTTAGAGAGAGAAAAAGAGCGAGAGCTAGCAGGGGAGAGGGACAGAGAAAGAGGGAGAAGGAGCATCCCAAGCAGACCCCTCACTGATAGCATGGGGCCCGATATGGGGCTTGATCCAGTGTCAGCCCCCCACCCCCATGCTGGTCCCAAAGGCCCCTCCTGGGCACCCCACCAGGAGGGTGGAGGAAATGGGGTCTGGGCGAATGGGGAGAAAGAGGAGGGCGGCGGGGCTGCCCGAGAGTACCTGGCCAGCAGCTCTCCGCCTGGGTTTTAAGAATCACAAGGAACCATTGCCTGGGTGTCATTGTGTCTTCCCCAAACTCTCCAGACCCCTTTTCTCGATTGTTCTATTTTTTCCCTCTCAAATCTCAGATTGGTTCTTTGGCCCCGGGTTGGAGTATTCTGAAGGCTGGAAAGAAGGGCTGTTTCCATCAGCAACCCCAGGCCCCTGGGAAGGCGGCTGTCCCCACTGGGCTCTGTCCTTGAGTCTCTCCTTGAGTCTCTCCTTGTACCTATGGGGGGTGGGGCCCAGCGACACCCCCCGCCCCCCCAGTGAGAGCAGCTCCCTGGTAGGCGCCTCAAGGGGGCCCTGGGGTATGCGTATGGGTTTTTAAACAGTTGTTTGGTAACCCCACCCAGCTCACCGTAGGCCCTGAGGGGTCAGAAGCCACAGCTCCAAACAGCATAGAAACCCATGCGTTTCCAAAGCCAACCTCAGAGATAGACCCCTTTAATTTCCGAACTTCTCTTAAACAAACGTTTTGTCCTGGAGTAGTTCTAGATGTGCAGAGGTGCTACCTAGTTTCTGTGCCCCCCTCCCCGCCCCGCCTCCCCCTTCGTCAGCCTCCTGCTTTCTTGCAGTACACTTGTTGAAACTAAGAGAACGGCGTTGGGACGATCCTGCTAGCGAAATGCCCCTCTTTCTGGATGTCACCCGTTTTTCCATTAGTGTCATCTGTCAGTGCTAGGATCCAGTCCCAGGTAACACATTGTTCTTATTTACATACAAATGTATTTCCTTTTTATTCCTTTTTTTTTTATAGTTGCTGAAATGGGCTCATACAGTAATTTTTTTTTCAGTCTTAATCTCCTCTCCATGTGAGGCATGCAAATCCAGCTCCTTTCTAAGACTGGACTAGTGAAGAGAGGAGATTTCCTGAAGCTAGTGCAGCACTGACTGAGGGGTGCCCGTGTGCACACAGAGACACACACCCGGAGGGCATCAGCCTGCACCAGAAGGGTCCGTGTGCCCAGCCGCTGGCCACTGACCCGTGGAAGCCCCTTGGCAAGTGCCGGGAGAGGGAGCGACCGAGGAACAAGTGAAAGTCTTCTTCACAGGATGGAGGCTGGAGATGGAGGCTTTCTAACAGGGGCCTCCTCTCTCTGTGTCCTTCTGTTTGGTTTTTGTGTTTTGGAGAAGGGATCTAAACTGTGAAGTCGGACTGCCTTTTCCTTTCCAGTGCTCAGGGGCTGTTTCCTGAGGCCTCAGGCATGGCCTTTGGCTGGCGGGACTTGTCCCTTTGTCTTCTGAGTTCTCTGCCTATCTTGACCCTTCCAGGAAAGAGCTGACATAGAGAGGGAATGGACTGGAAGTGGCAGTGGCCTTGGGGTAGGAGATGCACTTCCCAGTTTCTGGTGTGGATGGAGGGGTTTGACTCCCCTCCTTCCCTACCCGAGTCCAAGTGCAGCCGTCTACATCTCTGGAGCCTGCTGTGGATGCTTCTGACACGCATGGCCTTTGGTTCTAGCTCTTGCTCCACGGTTTTCGGAGACAGACAGCTCCCGAGACACCCCTGAGTGTTAGCCCAATCGTCAGAGAGCTTCACCTAGAGCGAGGCCGTCCCATAGAACTTTCTGTGATCATAGAAGCGTTCTGTGCTGCCCTACCCACCGTGGTAGCCGCCAACTACATGTGGTCACAGAGCCCCTGAAATACTGTCAGTGCAACTGAGAAACCACAATTTACCTTTTATTTTATTGTGATGACTTTTAATAATGTAAAGAGACCTATGGCCCTTGCTGCCTTGGGCGTGCAGGTCCGCAGCCATCTCTGGCGGGGCCTCGGGCCCACAGCTGAGATGTGGAAGACACTTCCTCTGGCCCCAGGCGCTCACAGGCTGCGTGAGACCTGCTGAGAGGTGGCACTCAGTGCCCTCACAGAAGGCAGCTTGGGGTCCGTGGGCGCAAGCCAGCAAATTCACCCTGGGAGGTCAGAGAAGGACTGGCTGCCAGCGAGGACTTCCCTGAGAGCCAGGAACTAGGCTGCTGGAAGGGCAAGATGGAGGGATCAGTGCCTGCGAAGACCCTGAGGTCTAAGAGAAGTGGTGCAGACTCACAGGAAGTGTTTGCAAAGAGCTTGGCCTGGGAGGAGACTTGTGAGGAAATGGTTGGCTCATGGAGGTCTTGGCGTGTGGAGAGTAGGGGTTGGGGTTTTATCTAGAGATCTCTGCAGTGTGTGTGGGAGAGAGAGGGAGAGAGAACAGGAGAATTGTTCTAGGGAAACTCAAACCCCAGCTGGTGAAAAGGCTGGGTTCACCCTGAGGACACGTGAAAGGGGAGACCCTGTGGGGATGCGGGGTGCCACGCAGGGCAGGGCCCTGGGGACTGGCATGATCATGGGCCCCTCCTGCTCCCTGGAGCCCCACACTCTACTTCCACCCTCACCCCCAAACCTTCCACAGGTTCAAAATCTCGGCTCCGTGTTCCGGCTGCAGCTGGCGGGGAAATGATGTCACAGCCTGCTGGCGTGGAGCCATTTTGTTTCTGCAGCAATTTCCCCGTTGGAAGTTGTTCAAGGAAGTGGCGAGCGCTGGCTGGGGTCAGTCCCAGCGGCGGGCGGTGGGCGCTGCAGAGGCCGGGACTCGGGCTCCAGGCCCCAGGGTCCCCGGAGTGTGCCCTTGCTGGTGGCGTTTTCCGAACCAAAGATGGAGGCCAATCTGGTAAGGGGTTTTTGTTTTGGCCCCCACTGAGCAAGTTTCTCTTTCTTCTATGACCCTCGCGTTCCTGTGTTTAAGTCGGGCCTTCTCAGGGCTCCTGGGGGGCTCAGTTGGTTAAGCGCCTGAGTCTTGATATCGGCTCAGGTCATGATCTCATGGTTTATGGTTTCGAGCCCCACATCAGACTGCACTGTCAACACAGAGCCTGTTTGAGATATTCTCTCTCTCTCTGTCCCTCCCCAGCTCGCGCTGTCTGGCTCAGAATAAACTTAAAAAGGAAAATTTAAGTCCAATCGGGTCTTCTCTTGGGGATGGGGAAGAAGGCTACCCGATGCCCGTCACCATCTTGGTCTCCCACTGGCTGGGAGTGGCCATAGGTCCGTGTGGGCCCTGGCGGGTGGGCCGTGAGAAGCAGGAGGCTGTGTTCGCTTAAACCAGAACAGTGAGCTGGATATTTGGCTCCTGGGTTCAGCTTTAATCCGAGTTAGTCCTGCTGCCCTTCAGCCCGGCCTCTCTTCCTGTCACCCCAACTCTCTCCCCGTGGGAGCCAGAGGCCCCACTGTTCCAACGGCCTCGCTCTGTGGCAGCTGGGAGCCACCTCTGAATGTGGCACACGGCCTCACCAGCCTGTGTGGAAGGACTGCCCCAGTGTGTGGGCCCCAGTGGCCCCCTCGGCCTTGCTCTGGGACCTTTGAGGTCTCAGTACCCCACAGTGGGATGGAGAGACAGAGGCCCAGGGTGGTGGGCTGGTATGGCTGTGTCACCCAGCCAGTCAGGACAAGAGCTGGGGTTGGAATGTGGAAGGGAGGCGGCATTTTGTGTATATATGGTCCCGCGTAATCCTTACCCCTGGGGTGGGGTGGGGGGAGGCATCTCCATCCCCTTCTCATAGCTTAGCAAACTGAGATTCAGAGAAGTTGAGTGACCTGTCCGTGTCACACAGTGAACTTATAGCTGGGTCAGGATTCAAACTCTGGCCTCTGTGATTTCAAAGCCAGTCTTCCCTCCTTGACTCAGTTTCTTACCTAGAATAGCCTGGCCTGGGGTTGCCGTATGTAGTTGTATAGTTGGATTGATTTCTTTCTCTTTCTCTCTCTCTCCCTCTTTTTCCTCCCTCCCTCTATCCCTCCTCCTTTTCTTCCTCCCCTCCTTGCCTCTTTCCTTATTATCCATACATTCTACATCCGTCGGTCACTTTCCCATATTAATTACCGCCGGGGATTAATTGATGAACAAAGTACAGTCTTCCCTGGGGCATATAGGGTGGTGGGATGTACAAGGCTACAGACTGATGGGTCCCAAAGGAGGACAGGCTGAGACAGGGCGTGACAGAGCCGCCTGTGCTTTCTCCTGGCCACCCAGCCATGCATTCAGTTGGTGTGAAGTTGCCCCTGGTTTCTAGAAATCTGAAAAGATCAGAGCAGGACTGTTCTGGGTAGCCCTGTCCTGGTCGTATCTGTGAAGGGCCAGCCCACCTCCTCGATCCTTTGGATTGCAGTTAGACTGAAAAGGCCACGCGGGCAGGCACTGTTGGTCACTGTTCTGTTCCTGCTGCTGGGCTTGCCGAAGGTGTCCATGTTGAATGAATGGATTCAGATCAGATCATCCAGAGAGCTGTGGTCTGCTGGGCCGAGGTATCTCAGGAGCTTTCTCGTGTGGGCTAGTGAGGGGTGAACTGCAGGGTCTCTCAGGGGAGGTGACCGGGGGCTGCCAGCCAGATATCATTGGAAAAATCTTTGGGAAAATGATACTGGGAAAATACAATTGCCAGCCAGACATCATTGGGAAATTCTTGTGTCAACACCATGCTGTTTTCATTATTATAAATAAAAATCCCTTCTCTTATTACCCTTCTTTAAAAAAAAATCAGCATACACGTTTTGATGGCTCTATTCTCATCTATATGGTTTGGGGCAGGTAGCAAGATTGGAAATAGTTGCGAGTCTGGTGTGGGGAGGAAGACAGAAGCTCACTTTGCCGCTTGCTAACGGACGAGTCCCTTACCTCTCGGCCCCTCAGTTTTTTTATCTGTCAGTTCTCTAGCTAGATACTGAAAAGTCACTTGTGGTTCCTTCTACTTCCTTAATCTCCACATTTGATTGGCTAACAAAGCTGCTGGCTCTATTTCCAAATACACATCTCAAATCCATCCATGTCTCTTTTTCATTACTGTTGCCTCTGCCCTCCCCCCTCCCCCGACTGAGCTACTGCACGGACTTGTGCAGTAGCACTGACATCACTCTATATACTCTTGCTCTTGTCTTCATTTCATATTTCATCAGCCAAGAGTGATTTTTCTTAAAACCCAAATCTGATAGTCTTTCTTTTCTGAATACAGCCCTTTAGTGGCTTGTACTCAGCATAAAATCCAAGCCCCTTCACCGTAACCTCCAAGGCTCTGAAGTGTTTGGCGTCTGCCTCCCCCCTCTCCACTGTCTCCTGCCCCTCCTTGCTTTTCACCTTGTGTTAGAACATGTCCAGTTTCCTGTCATAGGCCAGGACCTTGTATGTTCTGTTTCCTCTGCCTGGAAATTTCTGTACTCCCAGGGCTAGCACCTTTAGATGTCCGCTCTTTGGACAGGCCACCCTGTCTAAAAGTAGACGCCTCCTCTATCCACCACATTATCTCAGCTTGTTCTTCCCTTCTTAGCATTTCCTCACAAATTTCAATTACATATTTTAGTAATTAAAAAAAAATTTTTAATTCTGTGTTTCCTGTTAGAATGTAAGTTCCCTAAAGAGAAAGACAACCTATATTGTCTGCTGTTGTATTAGTGCAGAACAAAGTGCTTGGCACAGGGGTGGTGTCCAGTAGCTGTCTGTTGAGGAGATGGAGGAAGCGGAGGGGGAAATAGATGGAGGAATTCCATGGGACCAGGGCGCGGTACAAGCTGTTGTGTTCTTCTACCACTGGTTACAGCTTTTCCATAGCAAGTCCCAGTCCTGACTGGCTTAAACTAAAGACTTTTATCAGCTTAAGTGACCGAAGTCCAGGGAAGTCTGGATGCACTCGGAGGATGCTATTAGGCTGAGCCAGGCCCACTCTGCGTGGCAGGCCATCAGGGGCACCGTCAAGGCAGCCAAGCCTCACTTTCTGCCAACATAGTGGTAGTGCTTGCTGTATAGAAGCAGAGCTTCTGCCCTAGAGCTGTAGCTGGAAAATCCCAGGGAAGGCTCTGAATGGCCAGGCTTTGGTCACGTGTTACGCCTAAATCAATCACAGGGCCAGGAAGACAAAATCCTCCTATTGGTCTGAACCGCTATGGCTCAGTCCTTTGGCAGCGAGCTGGAGAGTCTAAGGGTCTGAGGGTCAGGGCCATGTGGACTCGGGAAATGGATTCCTGGGGGAAAGTCAGCCCTGATGAGAGAAGAGGCGTAATAAACCCTGGCACTCCAGTGACAGCGAAAACAGCTGCTGATGCTGCCATTGTAGCCCCCTACCACCATCTCCACCCTCATTGGGAGCTCCCCAGGGGGCGGGGTCAGCTGGCTCTCCCCTGAGGGCCTCAGCGGGTCCAAGTGTGCCCCGTTTGCATCAGTGAGCAGAACTCCGGTGTCTGTGTGGGAAAAAAAGGGCCCCCGGGCTCAGAGAGGGTGCAAACACAAGGCCTAGACCCTGAGGGGCTAGCAGAGATCACATTTCTAGAATATAATCAGTGAACCTAGCCCCGAGTGATTGCTTTTTAAATTTTTTTATTTTTATTTTACATTTATTTATTTTTGAGAGACCGAAACAGAGCACAAGTGGGGGAGGGGCAGAGAGAGGAGACACAGATCCGAAGCAGGCTCCAGGTTCCGAGCTGTCAGCACAGAGACCTGTGCAGGGCTTGAACTCATAAACCGTGAGATCATGCCCTGAGCCAAAGTTGGATGTTTAACCAACTGAGCCACCCAGGCACCCCATTTTTCTTCTTTTTTAAATGTAGCTTATTCATGAATTTATGCTATAGTTCTATTTCTTTCTTTCTTTTTTCTTTTTTTTAAGAGAAAGAGTGCATACATGCACATGAGCAAACAGGGGAGGAGCACAAGGAGAAAGAGAATCCCAGTCAGCCTCCATGCCCAGCCCTGAGCCCCACATTGGGGCTCATCTCACAACCAGGAGATTATGACCTGGGCCAAAATCAAGAGTCAGATGCTTAACTGACGAAATCACCCAGGTGTCCCAAGAATTCTTTTTAGTTTTAAGTAACCTCTTCATCCAACATGGAGCTTGAACCCACAACCCCAAGACCAAGAGGCACACGCTCACCGACTGAGCCAGCCAGGTGCCCCTATGCTAGAATTCTTTAGCAAGTGTTCCCAGGAGATCTGGGACTGAGCTGTGAGCTTTACGTGAAGGGTCTCATTCAGTGCTCCCAATAACCTTATGAGATGACGTCTTAGTCCGTTTGGGCTGTAGTAACAAAAACAGCATGGAGTGGGTGACTTACAAAACAACAGGAGTTTATCTTTCACGGTTCTGGAGGCTGGATGTCTGAGATCAAGGACTTGGCAGATTCAGTGTCTGGTGAGAAACCACTTCCTGGTTTGCTGCCTCTGCCATGTCTTCAGTGGTGAAAGGGGTCCCGGGGCAGCTCTCCAGGGTCTCTTTTGTAGGGGCCACTAATCCCATCACGAAGCCTCCATCCTTTTACCCTAAGGGTCACTTCCCTGTGGTCATCTAGATGGTACGTGGTGTGGCCAGGATTCCTATCCAGGGTATCTGGCTCCAAAGCAGGGGTCATAATACACACACACACACACACACACACACACACACACACACACACACTAAATGCTCAGAGATAAGGGTACCTGGGTGGCTCAGTCATGGGTTCACTGACAGTGCTGAGCCTCCTTAGGATTCTCTCCCCACCCAGCCCCTCTCCCACTTGCACTCTCTCTCTCTCTCAAAAATAAACTTTTTTTTAATATTTATTTTTGAGAGAGAAAGAGATTGCAAGTAGGGGAGGGGCATAGAGAGAGGGAGACATAGAATTCAAATCCAGCTGTGCTGACAGCTCAGAGCCTGACATGGGACTCGAACTCACAAACTGTGAGATCATGACCTGGGCTGAAGTCAGACGCTTAGCCGAATGAGCCACCCAGGTGCCCTAAGAAAACCTTTTTAAAAAATAAATAAATTCTAAGAGATAACACCACGTGTATATTCTGAACTCTATGAGGCCTGAACATTCTTCCTTTATCAAAATTGTATTTCAGAGTACCATTTTTCAAATCTAACTACAAACATTCCTTGCAGAAAAACTTGAAAGTAAAAAAGTAGCTCCAAGAAGAAAACGAAATGCCTCCCAGCTCTACCAGCCACTGACAGCCAGCCCCTTACCTTCTTTTACCTTTTTTTTTTTAATGTAGATAAAGTTCATGGTTGTCAATGTATCATTCTAAGAGCTTTGACCACTGAGCTATGGTATTGATGGCCGTCCTGTATCCCACCTAGGGCTTGTGCTGTGGTTCACAGAACTCTTCCTGTGGTTGTCCAACCCACCCAGCCCCAAACGTGTGAGAGCTCCAGGAAGGTTGCAGGGGGCGGGGGTTGGGGGAGCTGTAATTGGAATGTGTGTGGGGGTGGGGGTTCCCCCAGATGATTCACTGAGAGGCGGGAGGTGACCACGCTCCCCATTGACGCAGGTCAAACTCTCTGGAGGTGAGCAGCGCGGCAGGGAAAACCTCTCTGTCCATGGACTGAAACCCGAGGGCCCTCAGTGCCTGGGTCCCCAGGCCCCTGCCCCAAGGCCCGCCGGAGCCTGTGCGTCTCAACCACCAGCACCTGCTCCAGGAGGTATGTGCTGACTCCCTGGCTCCCAGGCACAAACTATTTTTGGCTGCAATGACTGTCACTACAGTCATGAAAACAGAAACTCCTCTCCCTTCCTTGTCCTTCTCGGAGACACTGCACCAGGGGCTGGGTCTGCCGGGGACCCTGGGCTTGGGCCCCTCACCATGCATTGCCTGTGGAGCTGGGTGCTGGCCAAGGTTGCCAGGGGCCCGGGGACCCCACCACCACCCGCGGTCCTTCAAGAAGCACAGAGCCTGGACCGGCCCAGGCTGGAGGGTTGCAAGGTAGGCGCTGGGGTCTGGGATCAGGTGGCCCTTCTGCAAGTCCTGGAATGGGGACATTTGGCCATTTGGCTGGACTCCAAGTCATTGCAGTGCTTACTGTCCATAGAACATGTCTGGAGAGATCTAGATCATGATTTCCGCCTCACTGTTTTATTCCCTATCTTGCCTGGGGGAGCGTGGCTGGGGAACCCGTCAGGGTCTCACTGAAAGAGATCTCCCCCATCCTCCTAGCGAATGCATGGCTTTGGCTTGTTCATGCTTCTGGTGGGAACAGGACACCAGCTTGTTTTGAGGCTGCTGCTTCTGCAGGGGGCTTATGAGACCGAAGTTGTAACGACAGCCCCAACTCTACCTGTCAGTGCCCCTGGTCACCCAGGCCAGCAAGGCCAAGGCGGGTAGAGGCTGTGAGTTGCTAGCTTTAGAGTCCTGTTCAAGCTTCGGCGCCCGCTTGCTGTGTCCCAAGTGAGTGACTCAGCCCCTCTGAGCCTCACTTTCCTCCAAGCAGCTGTGCCCAGGCCTCTTCACTAGCAGTAGCAGTACCGGTAGCTGTTACTTTTATGACTAGCCGGGGCGCAGCTGGCTATGGAAAGAGGAAGCGCGCAGAGCAGCTTGAGTAAGAATCAGCGTGCCTTGGCCCTGGGCAGGTGTCAGGCCACATCTCGGGCCTGGGTGTTGGGGTGTAGCTGCTGGTGTGCTGCTATTGCTTTTTCTTCTTAAGTTTATTTATTTACTTAGAGATCGAATAGGGGAGGGATAGAGAGAGGGAGAGACAGAGAATCCCAAGCAAGCTCCATGCTGTCAGTATGGAGCCCGATGCGGGGCTCAAACTCCCAGACTTGAGACTGTGACCTGAGCCAGCATCCAGAACCGGATACTTAACTGACTGAGCCCCCCAGGCGGCCCTGCTGCTGCTTCTCTGAAAGAAGAAAAGTGTGCACAGTCATCGGTGGGTGTGGCAAGGGGTGGGCAAGAGCACGGGGCCGAGGATTCCTGCACACCTACTATCTTTTATGCCACTGAGACAGAAGGGACTTGCCAGCCCTGTGGATTCCGTAGGGCTCTGGGCCCATGAGGCAAGCGCATGGGCTGGCATTCCTCAGACTAGCTTAGAGGTGATTCTCAGGGCAGACCTCAGGGTTGGCCTTACCCTTGGCTCACCTCTTAGAGAAGCTCAGAAACTCTGCCAGGCATGAAACCTTTACATCAGGGTAAGAAAGGCCCATAATGAAAAACAGTGAGCTCTCCCAGGGGCCCAGCGTAGCCTGGTGACACACACTGGCAGGCGTGTCAGGACATTTAGGTCCCGGGTTTGGTGCTGTTGTTCAAGGGGACCCACACAGGTCCCCTCCCTTCCAGGGTCCTCCATAAAATGAGAGTTGGACTAGATTGTCTCTGAGGTGAACTCTGCCCTTTGACCTTGGCAGAGGAAGGATGTATCCTCTTCTCTCTTCTTAACCTCATGAATCTCTGTGAGCCCCTTTCATGCCCTCAGACCTTGGTAGCACCAGTGATGACCTCCTGGGCTTGAGTCCCGGCCCCCACATTGGGTTCCATAGGATTCCCATACTGTGAGGCCCATTGTGGCCATGGGGCAGGAGTTGTTTACAGGGTTTTGTTCTCTGGAAAACTACAGAGAAGGTGCTGCCTACCTCCGGGATCTCCTGAAAGGTCTTGGTCTCCTGGCTGAATGCCCGTGAGGTAGCTGGGAAACAACTCGGCCCCTGTTTTCCGGTGGAGCAGCCTGGTTCTCAGGTCTCCAGCCTGGGCTCCCTTCCTGTGGCCCTGTACATCCCCCACCCAGACAGACAGACAGACAACTCCAAAGGACAGGCAGTTGAACAGAACACTAGCACATGCCCCTCTGCTAGAGGGGTCTGTGATTTGGCTGGTGGCCCCGAGGTGGGGCTCACTAGATTCCAAGCAAAGCTGCTATGTCCTGAGGCCCTTGGGCCAGTCAGGGCTGCTCTGGTGCCATTGGCCTCTCTTTGTGTTGGCTGAACTCTGCTCCCGCCCTGCAGATACAGAGGAGGCAGAAGCAGGAGACTAGTAGACTTGTCTGTGAATCCTCTTTTTGTTTTTTCAATGTTTATTCATTTTTGAGAGAGACAGACAGACAGTGTGAGCCGGGGAGGGGCAGAGAGAGAGGGAGACACAGAATCCGAAGCAGACTCCAGGCTCCAAGCTATCAGCACAGAGCCTGACATGGGGCCCGAACCCACAGACTGTGAGGTCATGACTTGAGCCAAAGTTGGCCGTTGAACCAGCTGAGCCCCCCAGGCACCCCTTTGTGAATCCTCTTTTTAATGGTTTAATGGATGGGAAAGATGGAAGGAGCACCAGCAAGCCATCAAGATGGCCTCGCACAGCCACGCCCAGGCGCCCCTGTTGGTTTCTGTCAGCGCCTCTGCCCTTGGGAGAGCTGGGGTTTCCCATGAAGAGATACATTTCAAACCAGACCCCGCTCCTCAGTTCCAGCACCCCCTTCCCCTCTTAGAGGTGCCCCTGTGGGGAGGGGTATCCCCCCCACACCCTCACTCAGTAGCCTGTCTTCACCCAGCCGTTTGCCTGGCTCACATCCCCACCCACTGCCTGTCCTCCTGTCGCCTGCTCTCAAGCGGGCCTGCAGCTCCCCTCCCCCTCCCCCCACCAGCCCTACTTGTGCAGGGGAGGGACTTTCTGGTTTGCCTGTTCCCCAGAAATCAAGCATGTCACCTGAGTGTTCCAGTAGCTCTTTGCTGGCAAACCCACCCCCTGTCCCGCTCTGACCCCAATCTTACCTTTGAATGGTCTCCCTTCTGTCTGATTGTTTGAGAGCTTTCCACTTCTGACTTTGGGTTTCACTGTGGCGCCTGGTGGACAATAGGGTATTTATTTGTTTTCTTCCCCACAATCAACCAGCCTGGGGATAGAGAACCGCCCCTGTATAGGAGCCTGCCTGTCTCCTGTCTCCATTCGGGAGGTAGTGAGTCTTGAGGGGTAAGCCTGTAGCCCCGAAGCGTGTGTGTATGTGTATGTGTGTATGTGTAATACTGGCCGTGTCTGGCTGTTTTCAGACAGCAACTAGCAGGAGCAGTTTGGGAAGTGTGTGTTGATGACACAGAGTAAGGTGACAAAACGCAGGTGGCCTAGATAGCAGATGTGGGCCTCCTTGAAGCCTCCCCTCTGTGTGCCTTTCTGCAGACTGTATGCTGGCAGGGGCGGGGGGGCGGGGTGCTGGCCGGGGAGAAGACCGGTCAGCACGGACGGAGGTGGGAAGGAAGGAGCAATGAGGAGATGGAGCCCAACACAGCCGATGTATGTTTGTTGAGCGGCTGAATGACCCTCTGGACCAGGGGTTGCCAAACTGTGCCTCGCAGACCATGTCCAGCCCACCGCTAGTTTTTGTACGGCCTTGTGAACGAAGAATGGTTTTCGCGTTTTCCACTGATAGAAAAAAAGAGAGAAGACTGCTTGGTGACTTGACAGTTACATGAAATTCAGATTTCAGTGTCCATTATTCACATTGTATTGGGGTGCGGCCACACCCATGTGTTTATGGATTGTCGGTGGCTGTTTTGGTGTCTCAGGGTCCGACTAAATACTTCGGACAGACACAGTGTGGCCGGCTTTCAAAGATGACCAGAAAAAGCTTGCCAGTCCCTGCACTGGGTACCTCGGGTTTGTAGGAGGAAGGATGGGGCCTGGGAGGCACAAGACTGCTTTCCAGGAGGGTGGGGCCAGCCCCTGGGGTGATGCTGGTGGTGGTGCTGACAGCAGATGCTACCAGAACATGGAGATCTGGTCCCTGGCAGAGTTGGAAAGCACCAGTTTCCTCCAGAGGGCATCCGGGGAAGGTAGGGCCTTGACAGGGCATGTGGGGAGGAGACCCTGGGAGTCCTCCTGCCTGCTTTTGTCCCCGAAGCCAGAGCTGCACCCAGCTGGGCACAGGCAGGGCAGGCCGTGGAGCTAGGAAAACCAGACCTGTGATGCCGAGTAAACCCTGCCCTGGGCCAAGAGCTCACTTTCTAAGAGCAAACCGATGGGCCACCAGCATAGGCAGGGTCAGCTGGCTGGGAACAGGTAGAGACGGCCATCCCCCAGCCTTACCAATTCAGCCGTGTGGTCTTGAGCAAGCTACCTCCCCTCTCTGAGCCTTATCTCTCCATCTTAAGATGTTAGGAGGACTGCAGTGCTGACTCCTGTTCATCTGGCGCCCAGGAGGTGCCTAAGAAATGCTCATCACTTGCCTTGGTCCTTGACCTCCTCCTCGGTTCATCTCCTTTGACCTGTATTCCTCCACTTCCATACCTCACCCCATCGCTGCACCGTTGTTCTGAGGTGTTCGAGCCCAGACATACCAGTGCATAGGCCGGAGACAGCCACTCCCTGAAGATTCCACCCTCATTCCCCACTCTGTGGGAGCAAGGGAGGCAGGCACAGACCTCTCCTGGGACGTCTGTGAGCTTGGGCTAGGCTGGGATGGAGTCGAAGGAGTGTGGGACTCCTGAGAAGACAGGCAGGGGTTGGCCCCAGGGCGCCTTCTGAACCAGGCCTTCTCAGACATTTTCTTCCCTGGGCTACTTTGGCCAGACGTAAGGCCCCGTAGCCTGTCTTCTCTCCCGGTCCCTGCCCTGAGAAATTCTGATCTGATTGGTCGAGGTGGAACGTGGTCATCAGGATCCCCTTTAAAAGCTCCCCCCTGCCACTGCCGTGTCATTCTAGGGTGCAGCCAAGGTTGAGAGCCACTGATCTAACCCAGCCAAACCCACCTATCTTATAAATGATGAAACCAAACCCCAAGAGAAGGGGTAGGGACTGGCCCAAGGTCAGGGGATTCCACTGACCGAGTCTGGCCCTTCCTTCACTGTGCTGTCCAGCTAGGGAGTAGTGGGGAGAAGCCTTCCAGAAAGTGCCTGACTTCTCCTAGGAGCGCATATTTCTCATTTCCCAGGCCCAGGATAGGAGGAGGCTGGGCCCAGATCTGGGCCATTGACAAAGCCAGCACCCTCCTGGGTTTCTGCATGGAGAAACCAGAAGGCTGCCCGACCCAGGCCCTCGCTGCCTCAGCCCCACCTGTGCCTTCCAGAATTTCCAACTATTTGTTGTGTGAGTCTCACTGTCCCTGTCCCTGGGCCCCAGCCGCAGGCAGAAGGCAGAGAGGAACGTGTGGCAGGCCATGCCTTCCCAACTGGAGGCACGTGGGCTCCCAGCCTGGGCTGCCGCAGAAACTTCCTCGCTCTTCTCCTTTCCCCAACTGCCCACTGGCCGCAGAGGGGTGTGCAGGGCTCTGGGGTCTACCCCTGGCCTCTCTGGTGTGCCCAGTCCCAGGGAAGGGTATGTGCTGAAGGATTCGGGCCCTTTCCAGGAAGCTGGGGATGCCCCATGCCCACACACCAGACATCCGGGTTCCGCAAATGGACCTGGAGAGCTCTCGGCCCCGAGGAGGCTGCCACTGGCTTTACTGACCCTTCCTGTGCCCTCAGACCAGAAGGTAGATAGAAACGCAAAGCCTGGCCTTGCTTCTTGGGCTGCCTTTAACCCAGGCCTTCACTGGAATTCTGCCTTGAGTTGCACCCCCCTGCCCCACCTTCTTGTACGTGGTCCTCAAACAGGCATTGAGGCCCCTGGCATTTCCAGTCCTGACTGACCGTGGCGAGTGTGGACGGCTCTCACTGTTGGCCGGGACAGTCTTCTAAGTATAGACTCCAGGCAGCCCCGTGGCTGCAGTAAGTCCCAGGATACCATCTGATACTCAAACCTGGCCTCTGGCACTAGCTGCTACCAGCCGCCCCGGGGGAGGGGACAGCTGCGGGGGGCCCAGCCTGGCCCTGCCTGCTGCACCAGAGACCCGAACCAGCAGTTTAATTACCATGGACTGGCAGTGACCTCAGCACTCAACCAGTTCTGCTCTCCAATTATTCCCGGAAAGAAGAACTTCACGTCACCTACTGGAGAACGTAAAGTGCGACTTGAGGGAACAGGCAGAGGCAGGAAGCCAGTGTTTTCTGGAGCCGTTGCTCTGCCCTGTGTCCTCGCTGTCCCGCTTCTGTGGTCGCAGGCTGACCAGAGGCTGGCCGGAGTCGAGGCTTCTCATCCTGGCAGTGCCTGGGTGACCATGTCTGCCCGTCTTGGTTTCTAGTTCATATCCTCCTACTCGTTGTTTTCTTTTTTTAATTTGTTTGTTTGTTTTTGTAATCCCTGCACCCAGCGTGGGGCCCGAACTCACAACTCCAAGATTAAGAGTTGCCTGCTCTTGCCACTGAGCCAGCCAGGCACCCCTCTGGTTCCATATTTTCTTCTTTAGACAGAAGCTGGGACGGGGTGGGGGAGACTCTCAGCTCTCACCTCTGCTCCAGGATATGGGTCCTCCCCTCCAGGCAGATGGGAGGCCCTCCTGGGACCCTGCGGCCTCTCAGACCTGACGGGTTTCAGAGCAACTTTGCCTGCCGAGTCATTGGCAGGGGTAGGAGTGCACCTGCCTCAGTTGGTGAACCTGATTCCCTAATTCACTTTCAGCATAGAGATTGTCTGGAGAAGGTGTACGCAGTCAGGAAACTAGACTTGGCTGCGCCGGTCATTGTGGGTGGGCACGTCACATCTGCGGGGGAGGTTTGGGGGTGCAAGTTGCGTAGGGCCACTCCCAGGGGCCTGCGCCTGCGCTCGCCCGGCCTGACTGTTGTTTAGTTGGAGGTCCAGCTGCATGCTGGGGGGATGCATTCTCTTTGTATACTGGTTCTGCTGGTTCCAGCCCGTTTGCAGTGTGCACTTTCCCGTCTTGACTGAGAGAACTTCAGGTCTGAAATCACTTGTAGGTGTTGAAAGGCCACAGCACTATTTTCGTGGTGGGGATGCCTCCCTGAGAAGGCCTGGCCACCCTGCACTGTGTTGCCAAAGGCATTGGCTGCTGGGCCACCACCCTCCCTCCCCATTTGCCTACAGACACAAAGCCTTAGAAGTTCCTGATCAGAACTTTAGTGGGTGCCTGGGCATCTCAGTCGGTTGAGCGTTCAACATCTGCTCAGGTCATGATCTCACAGTTTGAGTTGGAGCCCCACGTCAGGCTCTGTGCTGACAGCTCAGAGCCTGGAGCCTGCTTCGGATTCTGTGTCTCCCTCTCTCTCTGCCCCTCCCCTGCTCAATCTCTGTCTCTCTCTCTCAAAATAATAAATAAACAGTGGGTTTCCAATTAATCTGGACCCTACCACTCTCGGATTTCTTTTTGTCCAGTAAAGAAGTGTTTCTCCTACTTCTGTCTCTGTTAAAAGATCCATCAAGAGGGCCACATCTCCACTGGTCTCATATCTTCCCCAGGCCTGGCCCTGAGGCTTGCGTATTTGAGGCCCTTACTCTATGAGGTGACTAGCTGACTGGTGGCTAGCTTCCCTAAGTGCAGCTTTCAGGTAGGGTGGGGTGATCCCTCTCTCCAGGTCAGTGATCCAGCCCTGCAAGGAGGAGGGGTTAGGCGATGAAGTTTTGGGGTGAGGGTGGGGTAGTCTGGAGCCGACTGCCAGGAAAGAATTCTTGAAGGTGTCTTTGGTGCAAAAAGGTGATTTCATTAAAGTCCAGGGACAGGACCCGTGGGCAGGAAGAGCTGTGCTGGAGTCCTCATGGGTAACTCACTATACACCCTCAGGTTGGGAGGGGGTCAGGGATGGAGTACGGCTCTAAGGAATTTTGGAAGCAAGCTTTCTGGGACCTTGAGGGGCTAGCCATTGCTAGGGAAATGCCACTTACTACTGTTTAATAAAACCTCAGTCATGAGACCCTTCAGATGCATATCGGGGGGACCCATAAGCTTGGAGCATGATTGCCAGCATAGATCTTGGGGCAGCTGAGATAAAGGAAGTAAACTTACAGGATCCTCGAGATCCGGATGATGTTAAGTAAAGGTTCCTGTTAGCTCCCAGCAAGGTGTCATCAGTGAGGCAGTTGAGCTCCTAGAAGGAGGTCACTCTGCCGGCTTCAAGGACTCATCAATGGGCTGTTGGCACTAAAGGAGGTTAGTTTTTCTTTAGCCTCAGCTTCCCACATCAGCACGGCGGGCAAGCACTTAAACCACCCTTTCCTTTGTTCTTGGGTAGCTGGGAGAGTCCACGGGACATTCCACCTGGGGGGGGGGGGTGTGCGCGCACGCGCGCCAGCTTGTATTTTGCCCTCAGCTTGCCCCACACTCCGTCATCATTAAGGGGCAAAAATGGAAGGAGCATCAGAAATGGTGACGCTGATGGTGTGCTGGCATTCACACTTCACAGAAGGGCGCGCACAGTCCACACCTCCAGAAAGCCAAGCTTGCCCTGGTGATGAAGTTTTGGGGTGATGGGTTTGTGGAGTGCGGAGCCAAAGGCCAAGGTTTGAAGACCTCTGGTGCGAAAAGGGGATTTTATCAAAACTTGGGTAGGAGGAGCTGTATGGGGGGAGGGGGGTTGCAGAGTGGCTCCTTCTCCCTCCGGAGGTCCATATGCTAAAGAGGACTCCTAAGATACTGGAGGCCTGGCTACTGCCCAACTATGGTCCTTTCCCCTCTGGTAAGGCGTTAACGGTAGGACGGTGGGGGGTCCTGAAGAAATGCTATACTCTTGTATTTGCCTCAAGTATTTGTCAGTGGGCTGCAGGTTAAGAGGAAATTTAATTTTACCTGCCATCTCCTTCTTGCTTTTATTCCCCACATCACTATGGAGGGTGATGTTGGGGCTCCAGGAAATGGAATTTATATATTTCTGGAGATAAGACTATTGATAAGATTGCCTTCTTCTTGTCATTTACTAAGATATTTACAAACTGATGGAGACTCAGTCCTGTATGACTGTGATCTCTATCAGTTAGCCATTTGTTTTCTTTCCTTTCCTTTGCCCTTGGGCAGCCTGAGAAGGATCACACACATCCCACTTTGGGGTGGGGGCGGTGCTAGCTTGTGCTTTACCCTCAGCCTGTCTTCTGCTCCCTCATCACCGGGAGAGGGAGGGGCAGCTCCAGTTCATGTTTTTAATTAAAAAACATTTTTTAATGTTCATTTATTTTTGAGAGCAAGAGAAAGTTAATGCGCACGGGGAAGGGTCACAGAGAGAGGGAGACAGAATCCGAAGCAGGTTCCAGGCTCGGAGCTGTCAGCACAGAGCCCGATGCAAGACTCGAACTCACCAACTAACTCACCAACCGCAAGATCATGACCTGAGCCGAAGGCAGGCACTTTACCTATCGGCTGCCCCACAGCAGCTCCAATTTAAGTGCGAACTTGGACACATGCCCCCACCCATTTTTTTTTTTTAAGGGAATGGATTTGAACACGTTCTTTCTCTTTTCTAGGGGGTTACTTTACTTGATAAAGAACAAAGAATTTCCATTTTACCGTGTGGTTTGTTTTTTCAGAAACCAGGTAGAAATTAATTCCTTGAATTTACTTCGAAAAACATTATTACCACTTCCCCCGCTCCTGCCCACCTCCCACCACCAAGGTAGTCACTGCATCCCAAGGTTTTGCCAGGTTCAGGAATGAGGGCAGGGAAGAATTGAGGGAGCCCTGGAATCCAGCCATCTAGGTTTCTGTTCTGGCTGGCCATACCTCAGTCTCTGAGGCTCAGTAAAGGTGCACTTGACTGCATGCCCTTGCTGATTTGTCCAGACTGTAGGTCCTATACAGAGCGCTGGTCACACCGCACTGGTAGATGGTCTGTAATAATGCATGTACTTACTATGTCTGAGAGCTGGGAACTTGGTGTGGGTGGGGAGAGAGGCATAGGAAGAAAGGAAGGAAGAAAATCCTCGTGTGCAGTACAGTTAGACTTGGGATTGGGTTTCTAGGCTGGTTTAGGAATCCCACTTGTGGAGACCTGTGGAGTCATCACGGCCCTGGGAAGATGCACATTTGGTGAGAGCCAAGGACACACCAAGGACACGCCAGGAAAAGGCCTCGTGTTGTTTTGCGCGGTCTTGTAAATGTCAGCGTCACTTCCATTTGTTCTGGACCGTATTTCCAAATTGCTTTTCGCGGTAAAATGAGGGGAAAAGATGTCCTGTATTTTGTTGAGTGTCCCTGAGGCCAGAAGAGGGAGACACGTTGATTGAACCAAAGCTGCTTCTCCCTTCCCCCCCTTATCTCCCCAGCCTCCTGTCTGTGCTGTTCTTATCAGCAGTTTCCTGTGAGGCTCTAGTTTTATCATCTGGAAGGATTTCTGACAACCAGGGGGTTTGCCCAGCGGGTTGGTGCTTTTTCATGTGTGTCTGTTTTTCTAAATTTTGATGTGAATCATTCTAAACAGCTGTCAATCAGTCTTGTCCACAGCCATGGATATTGAAGAAAATACAGACAAGACACTAAAGCGGGGGGAGGGGGGGATACGGCCAGACCCCAGGCATCAGCCATGGCGACTCCCCCCAGCATTACAAAGCCCCCAGGCCATCGCTCTAATGACTCATAGCCTATATCTTCGTCTGGTTTAGTTTTGACACCTGAGTCTAAGATTTATAGCAGCATGAATTGACAATAACCTTACTCTTTTGTTGTTGTTTTTTAAGTTTATTTATTTTGAGAGAGAGAACCCCAAGCAGGCTCCATGCTGTCAGCACAGAGCCTGACCTGGGGCTTGATCTTAGAATTCGTGAGCCATGGACTTGAGCTGAAATCAAGAGTTGGACACCACCCAAGTGCCCCAATAACCATTACTCTTAAAAATTTTTTTTTAATATTTATTTATTTTTGAGAGACAGAGTGTAAGAGGGGGAAGGGCAGAGAGAGAGGGAGACAGAGAATCAGAAGCAGGCTCCAGGCTCTGAGCTGTCAGCACAGAGCCCGATGCAGGGCTGGAACCCACGAACTGTGAGATCATGACCTGAGCCAAAGTAGGACCCTCAACTGACTGAGCCACCCAGGCGCCCCAACTGTTGCTCTTTTAAAAGAAAATTAACACAGCTGGCCAAAATCAATGATAATTATCTTAGATTCTCTGCAGGTTTTATATGAGTCATTTGATGTGGGATGTCTGGCCTTCCCTGATATAGAAAATCTGGAAAATATAGAAAGGGACCAAAGAAGAAGAAGAAGAAAATCGACTTCCCCTCCCCCCACCCTGTTCAGTAGCTCTTCGAGCTTTCTCTCTGACAGGCCATTGCAATGATCTGTTTTTCTGTCAGTCACCTGTGAGCCCCTTGAGGCTGTCCCAGCCTTCTGTGTGTCTGCTCCAGGCTTGGTACCTCATATGGCTCAAAGCAATCACAGCTGGAGGGGTTTCCTTCCTCCCTGATGAGGAGAAAGGGCACAAGCTTTGAAGTTGGGCCTTGATTCAAATAGTCACTCTCTGTATTGGTTTTCTGTGGCCGCACAACAAATAACCACATCCCCCTCCCCCTCCCGTTTATTAGCTCACCTTTGTGGACCAAGACTGGATGGCTGAGCTCAGTGGGCTCAGCCAGCTTCCCTGCGGGGTTCACAGGCTGGAAAAGTGCAGGTGTCAGCAAGGCTGGCCTCTTACCTAGAGGCCACCCACAGGCATTCAGATTCTTACAGCTGTAGGTCTGAGGCTCCCTTTTCCTTGCTGGTCAACCCCGGGGCTACTCTGTCCCAGAGGCCCCGTGTCCCTTATCTCCTGGCCGTCCTTCATCGAAGTCATGGAGCCCTTTTCACGCCTGAGCCCATCCCTTCCTCTCTGCCACCTTGAACCCTGGAAAGGCTTTGACTGAGAAATAAGGCAAGGGCAGGAAGTGCCTACACCGTGCCTGGCGAGGGTTAAATTATTTTTCCTCCTTCTCTTGGTAAGCCAATTTCATTTGAAATCTGTCTTGCCTAATTCAGATACGGCAGACTTGTAAAGGGCCATGTTATCTGAAGTTCTTATCATTCTACAAAGTTGTCATGATTCATCATTTTTCTGTGCAGAGGAATCTGAAGAAACAGGCGGGTACCATGCCCTCCTCATTAACTTTTCTGGGGTTTTTTTCTTCCTTCCCTCACTCTGGTCCTGAAGCTTTGGCGAGTCTATCTCAGCTGCTGTCTCTGGGAGCCCTTGGGCGGATGGGGGGGGTGGTGAGGGCAGGCTGCCTGTGTCCTCTGACAAGTGGAGGCTTCTGGGAGGCCCACCCGTCAGCACCTGTCCCCTGCCACTCAGCAGGGAGCCCAGCCCCGGCCACGGGAGGATGAGGAGGGTGCCAGGGCCGGCCTGACGGCTCTCTGCTGGTCTTTTCTCTCTGCCTCAGGAGATCCTCAACGAGCTCACTCTGGATGCCCTGCTGGACATGAACGAGGTCAAGGTGAAGGAGACACTGCGGCGCTACGGGGCCAACGCCGAGGAGTGTGGCCGCCTGCAGTGCGCCCTCGCCTGCCTGCGGAAAGTGACAGGTCTGGGTAGGTAGGACCGGCCTCCTCAGCGCTGCGGCCAGCCCCGTCGGCTCCCTGTCCCTCCGCCTGGGCTGGAACACCAGCCTGCCCTCCTCAGGCCTGCTGTCCTGGTTCCCTGGGGCCACTGCCTTTGCTGAGGCCAGTGATGGGGGTGGGGCAAGTGTGGCCCAGTTTCCCAGGCAGCTTGGAAAGGCCAGACTGTGTGTGACTGGCCTGACCTGAGCTAGAGGGCTTGCCGTCCCTATGGATCAAGCTAGTATGAACCCAGGGAGGCCTTTGCACATCCTTAGGGACCCCACCCTGGTCCCCTGGCTGGGCCCCGTGCGCCTTCCCCTCTTTTGAGCACGTCTGTTGGGCTCTGAACCCTCCAGTGGCCCCGGGAATTCCAGCCCCCTCCTCGCCCGAGCTCTCCCCCAGCCTGCCCCCTACCTTCTCCTGTCCCCATTGGCTGCCGGGCTCTGTCCCCCGAAGGCACAAGCGTGATGAGAGAAGTTGCATGGCTTTTGAGCTGGGAGTGTGTACAAAGTGTGTAATCCTGGTATTATGATGAGTTCCTTGAGAATTATTTGCAGGCTTTCTAATCTTGCCTTGGAAACAGCTTCGAATACATTCCCACTATGACACCAACACCAACGAGGCTTCAAAGGGAGCCTAATGAATGGAATTAGCCCCGTTTTTAATTATCTGAGCCACCTGTCTTATTTCTGGCTGCCTGAGGCTCAAGGAAGGTACTGAGGTTTACAGTCTCCTCTCGCCCCCCCCCCCCCCCCCCCCCCCCCCCCCGAGGGCACCAGGCTAGATTTCTGTCTCGGCCCTATTATCCCAGGTCCTCCTCTGCCTCGGAGCCTAGCATGGAGAGCCCCAGTCAGTTCAGCAGACCTCCACGCGCCAGGCCTCCCAGCAGGTGCCAAAGAATAACCATGAGGGAGACGTAGCCTGTCTTCACGTCCCACAGTTCACAGACGGGACTGAGTCCAGAGAGGGCAAGGGCTGACCCAAGGACACACAGCAGTCGGCGTACAGGGCTGTTTCCACGTTGTGGAAATTTATAACAACTTGCTGCCCAAACTGGGATTGTGGGGGAACTCATCTGCCTTCCATCCTTTTGCCCCAATTGTAAAGAATTGTGGAGGCGCCCCTGTCCGGGGGAGGTGACCCATTTGTATCAGGAAGGTCCCTGCCTGCCCGTCCTGAGTACCAAAATAGGGAGAGCATTGGCTCATTAAGCACGAATTCATTAGGCCAGGCACCTGACATGTCTGTGGCGACACCCTTCCCAGCGGTGCGGGAAGTGCCTGTTGTAGCTAGACCATCAGAAGCACTGGGTGAATTGTCCGGGTCCCACAGCTGGCACACACCCGGGCTGAGCTTTGGACCCGGGCTTCTAACTCAGAGGGTGCTTTTTCTACCATGCCGCCGAGGAGGCCGATGGGGTGTAGAGGGTCCCTCCCATCTCCTTCTCGTCTGGTACCCTGACGTTCCCAAGAGGGTCCTGGCCACACCCCACCCCAGTGGGTCTGCCCCCAGTGGTGGCCATACCTCAAGGGCACCTTCTGGGGTCTGGGTGGATACCATTATTGCCTTGTGTCTCAGATCATGTGGTCAGAGTCTCAGTGGCACCTAGAATAGTCTAGCTGCCGTAAAGATGGACCGTGGACTCTGCCTGACTGGGCCCAGCACTCTTACAATCCGTGGGACCTTGGTCTGTTTCTTAACCCCACTAGGCCTCAGTTTCCTCATCTGTACAATGGAGGTAATGACAACATTCTCTCATAGTGTTGTGAGGAGGAACTGAGTTAATGTCAAGCACTTAGACCAGAGCCTGGCATACATTAGTGTTCTTCTCAGTATTAGGCCTGATGAGTTCTATAAAATGTTGAAGCCACTTGCCTTGTGGTCACTGGTCTTAAGAAAGGTGAGCGAAGGATGGTTCTCTGTGTCCGCGGCTGGTGAACAGGGAGATCATTCCTCCCAACGCTTCCTACCCTTCGTCCATAGCGCACGTCACTAATCATGCCTGGGTTCTCCCTACTGAGTGACTCCAGAGTCCTTCTCAAGAGCCCCTGCCCGTTAGGTGGTGTTGGCATGTATATCAAGACCCAGTGGCCATCCCTGAGCTGGCTCAAAGCAGTGGATTAAAAATGGACAAGTTAGGGGCGCCTGAGTGGCTCAGTTGGTTGGGCCTCTGACTTCGGCTCAGGTCAGATCTCGTGTTCGTGGGTTCGAGCCCCGCGTCAGGCTCTGTGCTGACAGCTAGCTCGGAGCCTGGAGCCTGCTTCCAGTTCTGTGTCTCCTTCTCTCTCTGACCCTCCCCCTCTCATGCTCTGTCTCTCTCTGTATCAAAAATAAATAAAAACATCTAAAAAAATTTTAAAAATAATGGACAGGGCCGCCTGGATGGCTCAGTCAGTTGAGTATACATCTCTTGATTTCGGCTCAGGTCATGATCCCGGGGTCATGGGATCAAGCCCCAGGTCGGGCTTGTTTCCCTGGGTGGCAGACTTGGCCCTTCTTTCGTCCCCTGGGTGACAGACACGCCAGAGCCTCCTGTAGGCCACTGTATAAATTACAGTGTGAGTCGTGGCTACAGGTCTGTAGGAGCAAACACACGGACCGAGTATCTCACTCTGCCATGTTGATTCGTGAAAAGAAAGTCACTGTGTGGTGAGGTAAGAGGAAGGGTCCTCGAAGACAGAGGGAACGTACAGAGAAACCCCGAGAGTCACGAAGGCCACTTCTGTCCCCCATCCCAGATACACATCCGTGTGGGTTTGAGTGCCTCTGATGACCGAGAGCTCTTTACCTCGCAAGGCTGGGCCATGTTCGTAGGTTTTTGGAATGGACGGCCTCGTGGGAGGAGGCCTAGGGCTGCAGTCGGGGTCGAGGGCTGCCTGACCTCGGCCGTGTGTCTCTCTCTGAATCCCCGTGGTCTCACGTGCTGGGGAGGCTGCGGGAGTCAGGGTACAAAGCACAAAGTAGAATAACTCCAGTGTGGAAGTTGATTTTGCCTTGAGTGAAAATCTACCTTCTAGAACTTTCCACACACTGGTGAGAGGAGGGAGGTGTCTTTTCCTTCCCCCCAGCAGGGTCTCTGTAGATAGGCTCCTTTCTCCCTGCCCCCAGTCCTTCGGAGTCTCTTCAACCCCAAGTCCTTAGCGAGACCTCCAAGACCCCTCCTGAGCTGGGGCTGGCCCTCTGACTCCATCTCTGCATCTCCCTGGCTTGTCCTGACCTCTCAAGGCACGGGGAGCTCTGTAGAAGGTGCCATGTGTTCCCTGCCTTTGCACACGCAGTTCCCTTGGCCTGGTACACCTGCTTCACTGTCTTCTTTAGCTGGCTCAGGCCAGGTGCCACCTCCTCTGGGAAGCCCTCCGGGCTGTTTAGGGTCCTCCTCCTCATATTCCCTCAGTACCCAGACAGACTGTGCCTTTGAGCAGGAATTGCCCAGAGCCCCAAGGTCTCCAGGGTCAACTGTGCAGGCAGCCAGATCCTAATTGGATCTCTTTCCTAGCAAATTCCCAGGGAAGATTACTATTGAAGGTTGGGACACTCTTTTCCTGATGTTTAAATTTTCTTTAAAAAAATTTTTTTTATGTTTATTATTTTATTTTTGAGAGAGACACACACACACACACACACACACACACACACACACACACACACAGAATCTGAAGCATGCTCCAGACTCTGAGCTGTCAGCACAGAGCCTGCCACAGGGCTCAAACCCACAGACTGTGAAATCATGACCTGAGCCAAAGTCTGACGCTTAACCAATTGAGCCACCCAGGCACCCTGAATGTTCCTGACATGGAGTTGGTCCCCTTCACACATCCCGGGTTCCCCTTCCTGACTCTTAAAGATCAGTTACCACTTCCATTTCTGAGGTCACCCATTTTTGGATTGGGCGTCCCAGCTTGCAGCCCACAGACTTGCCAGTAAGAACCCCAGACAAGCCCTTCTCCCTCTGGGCCTCATTTCCCCTCTATAAAATGGGGACAGTGATATCTGTGCTGGTGCCCTCAGTCACAGATAACCTGGGCGATGACATGTGTGCACGAGAAGGCCTTGATAAAGGCTGGTAGCCCCAGCCTTCTGCTAAGGCACTGTGCAGCCTTGGACAGGCCATTACCCTCTGTGGGCCCTGGCCGCATACCCCGTGGATCCCTGCGGCTCCAGTCATCTGTGATGCAACTTCTTGACCCACAGGAGGGGAGCACAAGGACGACTCGGGCTGGAACGCATCGGATGCCCGGCGGGAGAGTGGCTCAGGGCCTTCTGCGGACTCCCTCTCGCCAGCCTGCCCGCCCTGGCCCCCGGGGAGTGCCCAGGTGGGCAGGCCGGGCAGCAGTGCCCAGGGCCTGCGCTCCATCTCCGTGTCCGCTCTGCCAACCTTGGACTCCCCAGCCTCCGGCCCCTGCGAGGGCCCCGCGGACACCTGTGTCCCCCTGCACGCCAGCGGCCGGCTGACCCCCCGCACCCTGCACAGCTTTATCACCCCGCCAACCACGCCGCAGCTGCGAAGGCACACGAAGCTGAAGCCACCGCGGACGCCACCCCCGCCCAGCCGCAAGGTCTTCCAGCTGCTGCCCAGCTTCCCCACACTCACCCGGAGCAAGTCCCATGAGTCTCAGCTGGGGAACCGCATCGACGAGGTCTCCCCAGTGAGGTGAGCGCTCCTGCCAGGCTGGTGCTCAGTTTGCCAGGTCTGCATAGGGCTTTCCCATTACAAAGGTAATACAGGCTGTAGTTTAAAAGGACACATAAAATCGACACGAAGTGTGCCAAGTGAAAAGTGCCTCTCTCGGTCCACTCTCCAGGCTACGTTACCAGTTTGGGCTGAATCCTGCTAGGTTCCTTCTGGGTATGGACGGACGGGACGGGGACGGACGGACACACACACACACACACACACACACACACACACACCCACACCCACACCCACACCCACACACACACACACACACACACACACACACACACACACACACCTTGTATCAGTCAGGATCAACCAGGTTATGTTGCAGTAACAAATAGCCCCTAGCTCTGTGGATCTTAAAACAACAAAAGATTTCTTTCTTGCTTATGCTACCTGTCTGTCATGAGTCGGCCTCACTCTAGGTCCCTGGCTGACAGAACAGCCACTTTCTGGGACATTGTCTGGAACATTCCACTAGGGCAGAGGAGGAAAGACTTTTACATGTTAAACATTCAAAATTAAATGCTCTTTTACTACAAATTCCACACACCATTTGTGACCCTACTCAAACAAAGGATCCGAGAAATGTCATTCTCCCATGTGCTCAGATGGAGAGAACTAGAATGTCTGGCTGAAATCTCTGATGACTATAAAATACCATGTACTCTGTTCTATAACCTATTTTTTTTAACTTACCTTGTTCTCTCTGAGAACGCCATGTCCCTATATCTTAAAATACGTTACTCTTTTTCTGTAGAAAATTTTCTTAATCTATATACTTAAATAGGTACTAAGTGTCACATGGTCCGAGGTGCAGAACTTTGTAGCTCATGCAGTCTGTGATCGTAGGGTAGACGGGTGATGTCACCCCCACCGTGCTCCCTCAGTCATCCCCGACGCCCTTTCAGAGCTAACCAGGTTATCAGTTTTGTATATACCTACAATTACTCAAACTACCTTATCTTTTTAACTTTTTCATATCATTTCATTGTATCGTTTAACGCTTCCCCTCCTGAGGGACGACCTTCAGGTCATTGTCAGTTTTCCTATTACAAAAATTGCCCTCATCGGTGTACCCTGTGGGTGGGGCAGAGGGGAAGGACAGAAGTTTCTCTGGGTGCCTCCTACCTTCCTGTACCTCTGAGGGCTGGGAACCAGGCTTTTCTCCTGACACACACTCTCCTTGTCTGGTCTTCGGTGGGCTTGCTCCCCCTGTCCTGGCGAAGGCTGTCTTGGGTTCCTTATGGCATGGGCCCCGGACATCTCTGACGGTTTTGAGTATGTCACCCAAGGAGAGAAATGCATGGTGTGACCCACCCAGACACCCCCAGTCAGCCTATCCTGCTGGGGGCTGGTGTCCCACCGCCTCCCCCTCCCCAGAAGGGACTTCTGCACCCCTTCTGGATCCTCTTCTCCAGAGGGCACGGTAGGAGTGCCATGTGGACACGCAGACGTGGGTCACTGGAGGGCATCTCAGTGGGTAAACTCAGTGCATCTGTTTGTCTCATTTTTCCCCGAGAGGAGCAGCATCCTCGGGCAGATGACACCACTCAGGTCCCATAGCTGGTAATCTGGGCGTCACCCCGGAGCTATGAGTCAAGTCCACACAGAACCACAAGAACCAGCACTGACCCTGGACCCCCAGGGAGCCCAGGGGGTGGCCTGGGTGGCCTGCGTCTCCCCCCCCCCCCCCCGCTTTCTTTGTTGCAGGGCCAGCGGCAGCCCCTGGGACAAGCTCGCACAAGGCACGTTCCCACCTGGCCCTCCTTGGGGACCACGTTTCTTTTCTCCTCGCCCTACTATCCAGACACTTCCCCATCTCCTGCCTAGACCCCGAGCACCCCTCCCCACAGGGCTCTGGACGCCTGAGGTGTCCCTGCATGCGGGTAGGTGATCTCAGAGACCATGAGCCCATTTCCTCAGTTGTGAGACCGAGCGCCCCGGATGGTGCTGTGTGGCTGGAGGCTTAGATAAACTGATGGACGAGAGCGTGTGGCGCGGGAGCAGGGGAATTGCTTCTGTGCCCACAGGGAGGCCCAGAGAGGGCACTTCTGGCCCTTCACGTTGAGCAGCTGTCCCCATAGTCACGCAGCCCGCCTGGCCCCATGCCCTAGGGGCTCAGTGTCCTCATCTGAGCACACTGCCCGCTCCCTCCTAGGGAGTGGTGCTCTGAGGGACACACCGAGGCTGCATGGTGATGTCATCCCACTTTTTCTCTCTCTTTTGTCTCCTGCAGGTTTGGTAAGAGTGATTCATTTTCATCCCCTCTGCCGCCCGGGAGTCGTGTCTGTCCTGCTGTCCCCGTCAGGGGTGGATTTCTTTGACCCTCTCTCAGTCCAGTGGGACTTTCTGCCATCCAGAAGCAGAGGTGCTGGGAACCACCCCCAGGAAGTAGCTCTAGGACAGGGTGACACGAGGCGGCTTCAGCCCAGCCAGGAGCTGCTCTCTGCAAAGCGGGGACCTTAACATTGCCATGGGCTGGGGTCAGTCCCTCCACAGGTCAGCACCCTGCCATCCCCACAGGTGACCTCTGGCAGGGAGCCTCGTCTGCTGGGCCGCTGCGGTAGCCCGTCTGTCTGGTGGCAAGAGGATGTTAGCAGTCCATAGGACCCAGCTGATGTCTGGGGACCCCCGTCTTCAGGAGAGGAATAACCCCGGGGGGGCAGGAGTGTGGCCTGGCTACTCATGCAGCGCCAAGAGATCAGGGGGTGCAAATGGGAATGCCCCTTGGGGAGAGGACGGAGGAGCCCAGGCAGCCCCAGATACCTTTTCCCGCCCCTCCACCTCCCGGATGGCAGCAGGTCCTTGTGTAGTGCGTCTCTACTGAGCCAGAGCAGAGGGCACCAGCCATCACCAGCTGAGGTGAAGCTGGCGAGCCCACCGGGGAGGCATGGGGTGAGTGAGGAGGGAGGCCCCTTCCCCAGGGCATGGGGGCAGACCCCAGGGCCCTTCCTGGAGCCCCGAGGAGACCCCAGCCCCTGCATCCCCGAGGGCGGCCTCATCCTGTCATCCTCCCGGCTGCTGTAGTAATGCAGGCACCGAGGCAGGGAGACTGGCCGCCCTGCTCGCCAGAGGCAGAACGGGGTCCTCAGGATGCGTGTTTTGTCTGGGTCAGGGGTGGCCTTAGGTGCTCCTGTGCTGTCCCCTCTCCCTCCTATCCTACGGCTGCAGCACATTGCGGGTCAGTCATCGGTTGAGTACAGACACATGGTTGAAATCACATTTTTCCATGGTCTGTTTCTACCTGTTAGACCCATGTGCTTTGATGGCCCTCATGATGAGGGCCAGGGAGGGGAGGATCCCAGATGGGAGTTGGGTCAAGTCAGCTCCAGGGCAGATGTGCCTATGGGTGGGTGGGGCTGTGTGATGGTAAGTTCCTGAATCATCAGGGAGCAGCAAAGGGCCTTTTGGTCCTGGTCACACTCCCTTGTTGGAGGAGGTGGAGTCAGAGCCTCCCGTGTGCCCTTCTCCATGTGCTCCGGTATGCGGTACTTGTGCTAAGTGAGCCAGGACTTAATGAGCACCAGGTGTGTGCCAGGCCAGCAATGGGGACAGCGGGGTGTAGGGATGTTGCTGACTCTGAGGACAAGAGGCAGCTAGAGATCCCCTGAACACCGTGTTCCTGACCTTTCTGGGGTGTGGTTCCTTTTGATAACTGGATAAAAGTTTAGACCCTCTTTCTAGGGAAAACCCCACCACGTTCTGCTTGCAGGGCAAGGGGTGCACAGGTGGAGGAGGGGCAGAAGCAGGAGGGGTGGGGGAAGGCAGGGGGTGCACAGGTGGAGGAGGGGCAGAAGCGGGAGGGGTGGAGGAGGGCAGGGGGTGCACAGGTAGAGGAGGGGCAAGAGGGGGGTACACAGGTGGAGGGAGCAGAAGCGGGAGGGGGCAGGGTGCAAGGTGGAGATGGGGCTGAAGGGCAGTGGGAGATGTGGGCTGCCCATGGATGGCCCGGTTGCTTCCTGCTGCTCCTCCGTCAACACTGGAGGAACCTGTTCTGATGGGGAAGCCCAGGATTAGGACAGGGAGAGCCCAGGGTGCCCTGTGGAAGGCAGATGAAAAACCCATCTTGGAGCTTGTGACCTGACACTTGCCAGTGGCTAGTGGGGCTGGGCCACCTGGGAGCATGGTAAAAACTCCCTTGTCCCTGCCCTCCCTGCCCAGGTCGGGCCCTGGTGGTGGCCCTCAGAGCAAAGTTCTCCAGGTGCTTCTGGCCAGATGGGTATCAGATGTGTTCCATAGCTGCCCAGTCTCAAACGCTCTGCCAAGGGCCACACGGTGCCTACTCACTAAACAGGAAGTGGCCAGAAGTAAGCCCTCGCAAGGCGAGCCGGTGGCCTGCGGATTCATCCGTGAGGGAGTGCAGAAGAGGGGTGTAGGCGGGACTCCTGTCCTCCCCTCTGCTCTGTCCGCTGCCCTTCAGGCCTGCCTCTCGCTGCAGCCAGAAGCCACACAGCGGTAGTTTCTAGACCATCTGTGGAGCCCAGGCAGTAGCGTGTGTAGGAGAAGCAGGCCAGGCATGAGGGCAGCCATGCCGCCCTGGCCTGCCCAGCCTGCCCCTGTTTCGAATGTTCAGGGAAACACTGATCTACTACATGGTGAGTCCTCACACCCACCCAGCCTGTGGTCTCTGATCTAGAAGGTCCGAGGCACAGGCTTCCTCAGCCTGCTCAGCCTGGCCTCTTTCCCTGCAGATCTCCCGTACGGATCCCCACAGATGGTACGAAGGGACATCGGGCTGTCAGTGACTCACAGGTAGGTCCAGCCAGGCTGGGGCGGGGACAGGGCACAGACCTGGGCTGGGACCTGTGTGTGTCAGTGCTCCCACAAAGTGGCTGCTCCACATTTCCTCATTTTGGCGGGGAGGGGTCTGTCCTGATCCTTGCTTCTCGGGGACTCTTTGCCTCTGGTCTGCCCATCACCTCTCTGGACATAGCCCTGCACCCACCCAGAGATGCTGCCTGTCACTAGTGGCCGTGTGGACTTGCTGGGTCCTCCCCTGTCCCTCCATGGGTCTCTTCCTCACCCCGCTGCAGGAGCACACAGGTCCCAGGACCAGGCTCAGTGTCTCCTGGAGGAGGAGCTGAGTGCTCCCCACAGGTCCTGCACAGGATCACGTGGGGCCTACACCTGGCCACACATCGGAGCCCTCGAAGCATTCAAACCCCAAACCCCAGGCCATGTCCCTAAAGTTCTCTGCTTAGCAGTCTGGATTTCTAATAACTTCTAGTCACGCCGGTGCTGGTGTGAGCTGGCGTAGGCTGAGATGGGCCTGTGCCGTGGACCCCCTGGAAGGCTTAGCCCTGACAACAGGTGTGTGTGCATGACCTCAGCCCAGATGACTGGCGGAGCGATGCCTCGGGATGCCTGTGCTCTGACTGTCCCTTGCTAAAGCCTTTTGGAAGCACCGTGGGGGCACACTTGTTGAGAGCTTTGCAACTTACCAGGGCCTTTCGTTACCACCTCCCCCCCGCCCCCGCCCCCTCCACCCCCGTGGAATTCTTACCCAGAGGTGGAGACCTGGCTGTGGCTCCTAGGGCTTGAGTAATTTGCCCGAGCTCATGCTGCCAGTGAGGTAGTGACTGTGTCCTCTGGATGGCGCCCAGACACCTCTGGAGCCCCATCGGGGCTGATGCCCATGGATTCTACTTGAATCCCATGGAAGAGAGGCCCCGGCTGACAGTCGGGACAAGCCATGCAAGGGAAGGTCCCAGGGCCTCCTTCATCAGTACCCAAGACTCCCAGAGTGATTTTCCCAGGATGTGAGCAAGCCTCCCAGCACAGGACGAGAACCCCACCCATTCTGCCTCTGCATGCCAGTAATCTCTCAGAGCCTCAGTTTCCCCCTCGGCTGACAAGACTTCCTTCCCCATCCTGTGATGAGGGTAAAATGGGGCGATGTGCACCTGAGTTTCATTGGTCCAGCACTGGGAAGCGCTTGGTGCACAAGCAGAGGCCCTAGCCTGAGAGGGGCGCGTGGCAGCCCAGATCTGGGGCACGCCAGGATCAGCTCTTTCTTTCGTCTTGGATGCACCTGCTTTCACAGAGGGTGTGGGCTGTGTCAGCTTGCCCCTGAGGGTTTCCCGACCTGCCGCTTCCTTCCACATGGGGCAGAGACTGCCCTCCCCTGGGGGCAACAGCAGTCCCCCCCCCCATATTGCCAGGCTCTCCAGCCCTGCTCAGTGACGTCACTGTCACGCCTTCTGGGTTTTTTTAAACCCACGTTCCAGGCCTCTCTCAGTAAGAAAATCTAAAGTGTTTTGGTCTAGTCCTAGTGGGGGAAAGCTGTCCAGGGTCCTTCCCTGGTCTGGGGAGGCTTTTACCCCCACACCCCACACCCCTTCCTAGCACGTGTCTCTTCTCAGCCCCGGACCTCACCACCATTTTGCCCTGTTTACACAACTTCCTGGTGGAGGTCATCTCTGATACCACCGAGCTGCTCCCCTGTCCCCACTTTTGTCAATAAAGGAGATTAAAGCCCCGAGAGAATATGTAGATCCCAGAGAGGCAGGATCAGGGCTCCTTAAAAGGTACTTTGGGGGGGGGGTGAGGAGAGGGGGCACCTGGGTGGCTCAGTCCGTTAAGCATCTGACTCTTGATTTCGGCTCAGGCCATGGTCTCACGGTTCGTGAGTGTGAGCCCCATGTTGGGCTCCATGCTGGCAGTGCGGATGGAGCCCCCTTGGGATTCTGTTTCTCATAAAATAAATTAAAACTTAAAAAAAAAAAAAGGCACTCCAGGGACATGGGGGCCTTTGTCCTAGTCCCTGGAAGCACCCATCTTGTCTGGATGGGGACCGTAACACTCGAGTGCACTGCGCATTCACACATGTGGTCGCCCCAGGTCCCTGAGAGGTGAGCATGTCGGCCATATTTGCAGAGGTTCTGAGGCACCCCACAGAAATGCATTCTGACCCCAGAGCCCATGCTCTTTCTCTTGTGCTCTGCTCTAGTGATCTCTCAGAGAAGCCCTGCAAGCTCTATGTTGAGGCCGCTGGGTCCGGACCCTGCTGCACAGCTTCCCAGCTGTGTGACCTCGGGAAAATCCCCTAACCTCTCTGGTTCCCTTGCCTGTGTACGGAGAATCTCAGACCTGCCTAACTCCCCGGGGGTGGTTCTAAGAACTGAGTGAGCTAATGTTTACAGATCCATTACAAACCGTTCCCCAAATACTGTTGCTATTTGTTCTGTTGTTACTACGATCTTATACTACTACGCTTTGAAAAATCTATTCCTCCAACAAACGTGAGTTCTTTCTGCCCTTAGGCCTCCCCACCCTGTAGACTGCCCTAGGCTTTTTCTCTGGCTCAACCCCCATCCTTCCTTCCAGTCTATCTTTTGGGGTTTTAAAATTTCTTAAGTTTTGACTTAGTTTGGGTTGTAATACATTCAGAATTCAAGAGGCAGAGAAAGGGGGGGTGCATGTGCAGCCTTCCGGCTGTCCCCAGCCTTCTAGGTCCCCCTGTAGGCGGATTTTGGCAGTTTCTGGAGATAATTTTTATACAAGCAAATACATGTGTATATTTTTTGGCCTCCTTTTTCTATTTTCACACAGATACTATGTATATTATTGACACTGTTCTACCCTTCGCTTTTTTTTCTTTTAAAAATGGAGGCATCTTTCGATTCTGTGTTTCCTTCTTTCTCTGTCCCTCCACTTTTCATGTTCTCTCTCCCTCCCTCTCTCAAAAATACATAAACATTAAAAAAAATTTTTTAAGTGGGGCATCTGGGTGGCTTGGTCAGTTAAGTGTCCGACTTTGGCTTAGGTCATGATCTTGCGGTTCGTGAGTTCAAGGCCCTCCCCCCTCAGGCTCTGTGCTGACAGCTCAGAGCCTCGAGCCTCCTTTGGATTCTGTGTCTCCCTCTCTCTCTGCCCCTACCCTGCTCATGCTCTGTCTCTGTCTCTCAAAAATAAATGTTAAAAAAATCTTTTTTTTTTAAAGTGGAGGCATCATTTCCATAGCTGAGTGCACGTTTTACATATGCACACACCCATGTGCACCAGCTGGGTGAGGGAGGATTCAGAGCATTCCGGACCACACCCCCGAAACTGGTCTGTGGTCCTTTCCAGTCAGTAACAATACCACCCAGAGGTGCCGGTTCATTTATGTCATCGTAGGTCACTTTTTCCTGTATTTGAACTTCATACTAATGAGTCATGTAGTATTTTTTCCCTGATAATATAATTTGGAGATCATTCCATATTTGTACACAAAAAAGAGCTTCCTTATTTTCTGGCCGCACGGTGTCCCATTGTGTGACTGGGCTGGCCCGTACACAGTCGGTCACCGATACACCAAAAGAACATAGATTTTTTACAGTTTTTTTTAAAGCTTATTTATTATTATTTATTTTGAAAGAGAGAGCAAGTGAGAGAGGGACAGAGAGGAGGGAGAGAGAGACCCAGGCGGGCTCCTTGCTGTCACTGCAGAACCGACACGTGGCTCTATCCCATGACCCTCAAGATCATGATCTGAGCTGAAATCAAGCGTCGGTCGCCCAGCCAGCCGGGCCCCCCACGCACCCCTGTTTATAGTCTTTTGCTGCTGCAGATACGCAGGGGGTAGTAACCTTGTCTGTACATCATTTGACACTGGCGGGGGTATCTGTGGGATAAACTGCTAAGATCAGAATTGTGCGGTGCGCACACTTGTCATTTCAGTCGCTGCTGCCACAGGGCGGCATTGGTGACCACACTGACTTTAGGAGCTGGGCAGTGGTGGCTTTGTGGCTGGGAAACCTGAATGCCCAGGGGAAAGGCGTCTCTCCCCCCACCCCTCCCCGGAGAGGGTTCTCATGGCTCCGGGATGGAACCCAGTGCCCCGGTTGCCCTGGGGCCCTGCCCTGTGCAGGCTCTGGTCTCCTAGCCACGTGAGCGTTTCTGGTGTCCTCCCCCCGCAGGTTCTCCACCAAGTCTTGGCTGTCACAGGTCTGTCATGTGTGCCAGAAGAGCATGATGTTCGGAGTGAAATGCAAGCACTGCAGGTGAAGAGCGGAGGATGGGCGAGGGTGGAAACACCACGTGTTAGTAACAGCCCTGCTGCTTGATTCTTGGCTGTCAGCTGAGTCCAAATTCAAGGGGATTCCTTTGAAAGTTCTTGAATCTCTTTGTGAACCTGTTTGGCACACCTGGTACGATCAGCCCTTTTCTAGGGAGGTTCAGGAAGCATCAAGCAAGACCTTCCCAGAAGAAGGGGAATCTGAGGTGGGCTTCGAAGGATGAGTAGAATTTACCAGATAGACCAAGGAAGAACGAGAATTCCAGGTCTTTTACTTTGTACAAAGTTAGTGGGAAATGTGGGAGAGCCATTCTGGAAACTCTAAGGAGTTCTGAAGTTTAGCCTTATGCTTTAGATGTAGAAGGGGACAGGCAGTGGTAAAAACAGACAGGTGGTGGTAGTCCCCGGAGAGGAGAGTTCAGGGAGAACGTAGATTGTATACAAACCCCACTTTCTTGTTTCCTACCATTGTGCTTTTTGGGAGGACACAGGATGAGGACAGGGAATGGTGTGGGGGCCGGAGTGTCTTCTGCTATCTGGCTACCCTTGCCCTACAGAGGATGGGCCTAGCGTCTTTGCTTCTGGACCATACTGCCCTCTGTTGCTTTGTGACCTGGGACAAGACGCTTGCTCTCTCTGGGCCTCATTTTTACAACAGGGAAGAGGATTCCAGGCCTCTTCATCTACCAGGATTGCTCCCAGATTCCGAGCTAGTGTGTGGAGTAAAAGCACTTGGGCTCCCGCCAGACGAGGTGACGGGTCCCTGCGGGTCCGTTGGGTACATTGTGTTTTCCCAGTGACTCCCCTGACCGCCTCGGGGACGCCAGAGCTTTGCCCCCAGCCTAGGTCTCCTGTGGCTCCCGGCTTTAAATTGGGGACCTCCCGCTCCCTTTTAAGTAATACCTTTCACGTGGAGAGCACAGAGTGACTTCTGAGCCCTGTGCGCTCCTACAAGTGTAGAGGGGTGTTGGTAGGGCCCTGTCAGCCCGTTTCGTCTTGAAGAACCCCAAGATGTGGTAGGGCGGATAGGACCAAACTGAAGCTTCCGGCCCTTGCTGGCCCTCTGACCATGTGACCCGTGCTGGAATGCAGCAGGAGGGGCTGCCCCTGGCGCCCCTGGCTAACACAGACATTCATTCTCCTTGGGATTCTTCTTCTTTGTCAGTTCAGCTCTGGCTCCAGCTTTCTGAATGAGGGTGGAGGGTCTCCTTTTCTTGAGAGAAGAGAGACGTGGGCCCCGCAACGTGTTAAATGGGTAGGACCTAAACTGGTCATGCTCAACAGTGGCCTCTCACACTGGTCCACGGGGGACGTTCCACACTTCGGAGCTCACGTTTGTTGAGGGATTTGTGACGATCAAGGCAGGCAGGGCACAGAACTGCCAGGTGACGCCCGGGGTCCCGTGGGTGCCCTGGGAGCCCCGCATGACCCTCCGGGCGCTGACCCTGCCTTCTTTACCAGATTGAAGTGTCACAACAAGTGCACAAAAGAAGCCCCGGCCTGTAGAATATCCTTCCTCCCACGTGAGTGTTCCACCTCTTCTCCACTTGCTGGATTCGGGGGCGGGGAGGGTCATTTCTGTGGCCTGCTCCGTTCTCTACTAACGGATCCCCCTTTTCAAATAGAACCCAGGCTTCGGAGGACGGAATCCGTCCCCTCGGACATCAACAACCCGGTGGACAGAGCAGCTGAGCCCCACTTCGGAACCCTCCCCAAAGCACTGACAAAGAAGGTATGCTGGGCTGTGGGAGAACCCCCCCTCCTTGCGCTGGGCCTCCCCCCATAATGCGGAGATCCAGCAGGGAAGGGGGCATGCAATCTGGGGTCCAGGACCAGAGGGTGGCCTTCCGGAACCCTGTCTTTCACTGTGCCCTAGACTTCACATTTAGGTCCAGATCAGAGTTACATGCCCCTGACCCGCTTTCTCCGTTGTGACCTAACATCCCCTGAGCGCTTACCCCGAGCTGGGAATTTTTTCCGTCGATACTTCTTCTGGCCCTCTCAGTGGTTCTAAAACTCACATACGGATCTTCCGTCCATTTACCACAAGGAAACTGAGGCTGGCATCCCTCGTGAGCAAGGGGCAGGCCCAGAGCAGAAGTCTCAGCGGCCGCGCAGCCCCAGGGCCCGGCCTTGGTCCCTGTGCGGCAAACATACCTTCAGAAGTAGCGTGTGAATGTGCAATGTCGTTCCAGAGCCTGGACACGTGTTTGCTGCAGGACACAGATAGTGGAAAGGAGCGTCTCGCAGACCTGTCACGGTCCAGGCACACGTGTGCGAGGCGTCTGCAAGACCGCCACACCTTGCCTGGCCTCTGTTGGAGGCTTCTGATGGCCTCTAATGGTGGCCGTGCCGCCCGTGGGCCTTCAAGTGTGCTGTGCCCCAGCCCAGGGCTTGGCATGCCCTTGCCTCCCCACCGAGGGGCGCATGACTGGCTTCTCCGGGGCCATGGTTAGCCTTCTGTGGCTTGGGCCGGCCTGGGTAGAGTTTGGGCAGAGAGAAGAGAAGCAGGTGACGAGACTGGTTAGATCAGGGACCCTGAAGATGCAACTTGGGGTGGGCGGGGGGCTGTACTGGGAGGGACCGTGGCCACGTCTCCTAGTCCAACAAGGGGAGCCACTGCCTCAGAGGTGACGACTCTTATATGCCTGCCCTTGTGTCCTCTCCTGTCATTGCATTTCCCCTAACAGTGGCGGTCACCCCACCCCAGAAATAGGGGTGTGGGGGCATAGGACCACAGACCTGAGCCCCAGTCCCGACTAGCCACCTTTCTTGTTTCTGCGACCTTGGGCAAATTCCTGTACCTCTCTGAGCCTCAGTTTCCTAGTTTGTAAAGTGGGGATGAGAGTGCTTGGTTCACAGGGTGTTGTTAGGGTAACGGACCGATGGGCATGAACTTGCTTGTCGGGAGCTGCGTGTGCTGTCCAGCCTGTCACAGATGAGCGCGCGTCTTCGGGCGGGATGCTGGGCCCCTGACCTGCCACTCCCACCCTGCCAGCATTGTTCTCTCCCCAGCAACACCGGGTGCACCCCCTCCTGCATGCACCTGCCTGGCCCTGACCCCACAGAGTTCTGGGTGGTGCCTTCTCTCACGTCCCCGAGGGCACTGACCGCCTGTCATCCTTCCCTGACCCCTGTTGATGGCCATTCTCATAACATGGGCTGACAGGTACTAAGTTCCCGTCAGGTGCCCAGCACTGTGCCGAGGGCCTGTGTTTGGCCCTTTATCTCTCAAGGGCCAGCCTGTCTTTCCACCCTCTTCTCCAGCCGCCCTGGCTCACACCGGCTCAGCCCACTCCCACTTCGGGCCTTTGGCACCCACCATCCCCCCCCGCCTGAGACACCCCCTCGGCATTTACAGAGAGGGTTTGCCCAGGCGTGGGCTGAGGGTCCCCTGGCTGATGGCCTGTCTCCCCAGCGGTGCTCTGGAGGCCAGAGCCATGTGATCTTGCTCCTGCCCAGTCCCTGGGGCCTGCACCGGCGCACGGTGGGCAGTGGGCAAACCTTTGTATTGAACATCGGACACATGAAGGACCGTGTTTGAAGCAGCAGCCGATACCCCCGTTTGGTAGAGAACCGCTGTGGCCCGGAAAGGTGGGGTGATTGGAGCAGAGTCACACAGGGTCCGAGGGGAGGCTGGGAGTGGGTTGGCCTTGTCACGCCTCCCCCTGCCCTGGCGGCCTGTCCCTGAGGAACTGAGATGGGCTCTCAGAGGACCCGGCTCCCTCCCCGACCTGTGTATGACACCATCCCTCACGGTGGTGGCTGTCCCCGCACCGTGAGGCCCACTGCATAGCTTTGGAAGGTTCTGGAGTCCCGTGGGCTCCCTAGAGACTTTGGGCCTGCAGAAGAAAAACCTGGTGAACTGAGCATTTATCTAATTTGGCCCCGACTTTTTTTTTAAGATTTATTTTTAAGTAATCTCTACCCCCAATGTGAGGCTTGAACCTAGAACCTCAAGGGCAAGAGTCACACATTCTCCTGACCAAGCCAGCCAGGTGTCCCTGGACCCAGCATCCTGACCAAGGAATTCCAGCCCTGTCCACCAAGGGATTGGAGTTCGGGTCTGGGAAGTGGGTCAGGGCCAGGGTCCCATGTAAGGTAGACCCCCGCCCCCACTCCATAGCCCTCTCTCAGCTGGTCTTTTGACCTTGCTAGGGCCCAAACCACTGGGCAGTCCTAGCCTGCAGAAGAGTGAGGGGAGCATTTATTAGACACCACTGGGTACCACACACTAAATAAACACCAGAGGCTGAATTTAATTCATTAAAAAAAAAACCAACCCTGCTCTGTGCTTGGCTCAGAGCCAGGTGCTGGGATATCACGGGTAGCGTCCCTGCCTTTGTGGGACACATAGGACATTCTGCAGAAAACCACCCAAGATGGCTGCCCTTGACAAAGTGTAGTTCAAGTGCGTGATGAAAAGTGCTTGCTTTTATGGTAGCAGAAGGAGGAGTTGTGTAGTCCTCACCAGGCTCCGGAAAGGCTCCTGGAGGAAAGTAAATTTGAGCTGGAAAAGGACGAGCAGGAGTCACTGAGGGGGATGGGCACGAGGTGAGGGTCTCTCTGTGCCGTCGTTCCCTCAAATATCAGGTAAAAACGGCAGGATGCCCTGGGCAGACCTCCTCATTTTTAGGCAGGGAGGGGAGGGTCCCGCCGTGGGGGGTGGGGACAGCTGGGCAGGGCGGCGACAGTCCTCACCCACCTCTGGTGTCTCTGGCCCTGCAGGAGCACCCTCCGGCCATGAACCACCTGGACTCCAGCAGCAACCCGTCCTCCACCACGTCCTCCACGCCCTCCTCGCCTGCACCCTTCCCGACATCGTCCAATCCATCCAGCGCCACGACGCCCCCCAACCCCTCCCCTGGCCAGCGGGACAGCAGGTTCAACTTCCCAGGTACCATGCCCTCGGGGCTTTTGTGTGCACTCACGGTGGGCTGGGAGGCCGCTGCTCAGCACAGCCCAGCAGGCTCAAGGTCAGCCGCTGCCGCCACTGAGCGCCTTTGCTGGGCGCCAGGCTCTGCAAAACTCAGGGGCGTTACCGTGTTCAGATCTGAGGGAGCTCTGATGTAGGTGCTGCTGTCACACCGTGTCACAGATGGGGACACTGAGGCTCAGGGGAAGTGGCTTGCCCACGTGAGCTGGAGCCAGGATCAAAGCGAGAGCACGAGGCCTGGGTTCTTGACACAGTCCCCTCACTGCTGTCCCGTGGGTGGTGTGGCTTCTCGCCGGCATCACTTGCTCAGGGCCGCTGAGGCCCCAGGAAGCAGGCCGGGCAGCACAGGGAGCTGAGGCCGGCCCAGAAGGCCCTGGACTCCATTGCTTCCCTGCTCTGTGGCCTGCATAGGCTACTTAAGGGGATGCTTTTGTCCCCTTTTCCATGAAGTAAGAGACCCTGTGAAGCTGGGGTTAGGTTATCCCCATTGTGCAGATGCAGACACTGAGGCCCAGAGGAGGTGCCTGCTACCTTGACTCTGCCACAGCTCCGCTGCCCTGGGCTCTGTAGGGACGGGGTCCCCCTCCGCTAGGCCAGGCCTGGGGGGGTCCCGTATCTCCAAGGAACGGAGTGCAGCCCACTTGCCTATTTCAGGATGAGCCTTGGCTTCGGCCACCCTGGCCGCTCCTTGCAGTCGGCCTTGGCCCTCCATGAGTTTCAGCGAGCAGAGCCCAGAGGAAGGAGCGGCCACTGGGAGGCTCCAGTTTGCTCTGGGCCTGGTCAGGCCTGGCTCTTGGGGCTCCAGGCCCGGGGCAGGGGTGCAGGGGGGTGGGAAGGACAGAAGCACAGCTTTTCTTGTGCCCAGACACCCTCATGCGGCCACAGGAGCCGGGTAGCCTCTCTGGGCCCTTTTCACCAGGGATTTCTTTTAGGGGTGCTGGGAGACCGAGATTTTGTAGGAATCGTTTCTCTTTTGCCTGTCCCTTCGCCTTAACTCACACCTGGCTAGCTGGCTCTGCCCTGCACCGTGCTGCGCACACCCCTCTCCACCACCCCCCTTCCCCAGGAGTGGGGCGATGGCCCATTTGAATGACCTGCTCTCCCATTCTGCTCCGTCATTATGCTCTGAAACTGGGTCTTTTGCCAAACTTCTAGTTTGGGTTTTTCTAAAAGGAAGGGCCTGTTTGAGAAACAACAGCCACAGAAAAGGTCCATTTTGTGATGTCAGCCAGCGCCTCTCAGCTTTCCCTGATGTCCCTGGGCTGGGCCCTCATTGTCCCCTGCACAGAGCCCTCACCCCCTCCAGGGTCTATTCTCTCCAGGGTCGTGGCAGTGCTCGGTGCTGGCCCCTGGTGGCTAACCTGGGGAAGAGCAGCTCCTATCGTCCTCCCACTCTGCCCCACTCAGTTTATGTGGAAAGGCTGCCTGTACCCGTTTTACGAAGTGCAGACCCTCAGTGCATACCCTTCAGAAACCCTTAAGAGAGGTGGGTTTTTGTTTCACTTTGGATGATGAGGTCGGGTCGCTAAAGCCTCATCTCCTCTGGAGGGGACTGTGGGGCCGAGTGGGTGGAGACCATTCCTCTGCACACGGCACAATTCGCTTCTCAGTACTTCGCCCTTCTGAGCTCATGCACATTTCCAGAGATGCGAGCCTGGGAGGCGAGTGCCATCAACCAGGGCTCTGCAGCAATGGGGCTGCGAGCTCCCAACCCCAGCCCTCCAGGGCAAGCCTTCCTCCCTGGAGGCACCCCCATTTCCTTCCAGTTCTTCTCCTTCCTGCATGGGTCACGCCGTTCTGCTGCACCCCATTAGCAGCCCGTGCCTGGGCCCCCTCCTTTGCCGCATTCGCTGTTCTGTGTGTGTGACTCACCTCCTCTTCTGTTTAAAGCTGCCTACTTCATTCATCATAGACAGCAGTTTATCTTTCCAGGTGAGTCCTTTGCATGGTTCCACTAACTGCCCCTTGCGGTGGCCCCTGTGCTCAGTCCACCTGGGCACCTGGGTGGTGCCCGAACCTCACATACACCTGTCTGGAGAGCTGACTGTGTATCACAGCTGGGAAACAGAGAGGGGTGGGTGGGCTTGAGGTGGGCCCTTCACAGCGGCAGTGAATTGTCAGGAGGCAGGAACAGACCTTTTTGCGGATGGCTTATGAGCATCTGTTAGATCTTCTCCTATACTGTGATGAGGAAACGACTTACAGAAACTGGAGACTACGACTTAACTTTCCTTACAGAAAGGGAAGCTGGTTTGGGAAAAGAAAAGTCTGCAGGCTTCACTTACTCGGGTTTCACCTGCCTGAGTGTTGCTGCCTCGCGCCATCTGCTGACGATCATGTAAAATGCAGCTTTATTACAAAAATTTTCAAGGCAGCAAGTTTCCATCTCTTCTGATTCCCTTCCAACAGAAATTGTTTTTGCACACCTACTACGTGCCAAGCTTTGCATTTGGCTGTATGAATGCTCCCAAGGGCTTTATGTGGTTAGTACTGGTTTCTCCAGTTGAGGATAACAAGCATTTGTATAAGTAATCTGCCACTTTAATTCTTAATTTAGCCATATGACGTCTCTGTGTGTTTAGACAAAGACTGTAGCTAATTGTTTTTCTCGTGGGTCAACTAGGCCTGTCTTGACGTCATGGTCTTTTGGTTAGTCCAGGCTTTTCTCTTTGCCAACCTAGCTCCATTAGGGAGTGATTTGGAGCATTTGTGAAATTCTTACAGGACTATTAGTGTGGCTTTGCCTGGGTGTGAGCTGGCTGGCAGGGGTCAGGGCCCTGGGGCTGGCCCCAGGAGGCTCTCTGCACTGCCTCCGTGGTTTCACACCCGTATTTGTTGTGGCTTTCCTCTAAGAGCCTCCTTGCTTCCCAGCTCAAGGACCACTGTACAGGGAAGTACTTCAAAGCATTGGGAAAACATGGCTCTCTTTCCAGAAGGATCTGTCTTGCTCTGAAGATATGTCGGGGAAGGAGAGGGAATGTATTCCTGTTAAACATGGACACATTTTGGAGCAGAATCGAAAATATGCTCTTTGTGTTTAAGGAAAAGCATGAGGCCTCAGAGATGCTGTTCCCTCCTACTCGGGGTGCTGTTTCTCCCCATCCACTATGCACGTGTTTATCGTCTGTGGAAATATTTGAGCAGTGTTGGAGGGGTAGGAAGGTCAGGCTGACCCTGGTAGTCTGTGGACACAGTGTATTGGTGTCTGGGGAGGCCTTGGCCAGGGCATCCGGGACCCCAGACACCCCTAGGAATGGTGGATGTGTGCATTTCCCTGGTAGAAAAGGCCACAGCATCTATCAGATTCTCCAGGTCTGTGAGCTCCTAGAGATGTTGGGATTCAGATGACCTCACAGTAGCCTTGGATAAAGCCTTAGAGAAAGCTTGATTGCTGAGTCGGGGGGCTCTGCATCCTAGAAGTCAGGGAGAGGGTGCTGACAGCTCAGCCACTGCCACCTACGGTCTTTCTTCTTTTGTGGACAAGAGAGGAGGGAATTAAGGGCCGCAGAAGCAGCCGCAGGTTTGGCCCCAGGCCGAGGGTCAGCCCCACCGGCTCAGTCTTTGGGTTCCGGGAGGTGTGGGCTGGGCATTTCTTCCTCTCCTCTGAGAGCTGCTCCACCCCTTTGCCCAAACCCGGAAGCCAAGGGGGCGGGGCCTCTGGCTCCTGCCAGAAATTCCCAGCCGCTGAGCCAGGCGCTAGGTGGCACTAATGAGCTATCTGCCTGGGCCTCCTTGGGCCACTGCTGGCCTCCGCGGGCCTCTGAGAAGGAGCCTTACTCCTTTGGGAGGGTTTTTGTACCTGCTGCTGCCTTTGAGCCAAGAAGCAAGGTCTGACCCCCATGGAAACAATACCCAGTTCGCTTTTACCACTTGTTTCTATGGACTCATTTGGCCACCTGGAAATAGGGCTAACGGGGGAACCTCAGTCTCCTCGCTTACCTGGAGTCCCTTTCCAGCACAGAGCTACAGGGGCAAAACCACCTGCCGTAGAGGTTGTGTCCCTGTTTCATTTTAGAAGTGGCCTGGAGTACACGGGTGTGGCGCTGGGTGGGGGGGGCCTGCTAGGGGAGGTGCCATTCCTCTGCCTGCACTTGTAAGCACCGTGTCCCCTGGGCAGCGGGGAGGGGTCTCATGCTTTATATTTGCTTTTTGTTTCCTGCAGACATCTCTGCATTTCCACAGGCAGCCCCGTCCCCGGACGCAGCAGACAGTACCCGGTAGGCATCCCCACCCTGTTCGCCTTCTTTCCTATGGGGACTTGTTAAAGCGGGACCCACAGCCCTGACCCACCCCCTACTCCACTTTAGGTCTCTGTCCCCCTGCTCTGGGCCAGGGGGCATTCTTTGGGCTAACCCACTCCCAGGACCAGTGACCTCAGCCAGAGGGCTTTATCTGTCTCCTGTTGGTGTAGTCAACATTGGGTAGGGATAGATATGAACCCAGAGCAGTCTTGTGACCCAAAAGAGATGGGCCAAGGCCACTCAGAGTTAGAGACGCCTACAAAAAAGTAGCTCCTATTTAAGGAGCCCTTTCTCCAGATTTGCTGAGCCCTTGACCTGTTTCTTCATACAACCCTCAGCCTGGGGAAGGTAGGTATTAAAGTAGGTGTCATCCATCATCCATAATCTACAGAGGAAAAAGCCCCTACAGAGAGGTTAGGAAATCAAGGGCGCCTGTGTGGCTCAGTCGATTGAGCCTCTGAGTCTTGGTTTTGGCTCAGGCCATGATCTCATTGTTCATGGGATTGAGCCCTGCATTGGGCTCCTCGCTGACAGTGAGGAATGTGCTTAAGCTTCTCCCTCTCCCTCTCTCTCTGCCCCTCTCCCACTCCTTCTCTCTCTCTCTCTCTCTCTTGCCCTCAAAATAAATAAATCTTAAAAAAAAAAAAAAAGAAATTGCATGAAGTCCCCTGGGAGTGACAAAGTCAGTTCTTAAGTAGAATTTCAGGTCCTGTGTTTGTGCTCAGAGCCCCTGACTGGGCACCAGATTTGAAAGGCTCTTGGTGGTCCCTGCCCACCCCCACCCCCACCCTCACCCTCAGGTTGGTCTAAAGAAGGCTGAGGCCAGAGAAGGGAAATGGGGTTTGGTCCTGTCTGCTTCCAGACAGTCTTTCCCGCAGCCTGTGGGTCACAGTGAGGAGGCCGGCCTGGTAGCCCTCCCTTAGACCTGGGGCGGGGGGGAGGGGATGCTGCCCAGCCAAGAGCAGAGTGACCCGTCCCCAGTGTCTCCTTGACAAACCGTGTCTTACTCTCAGGCTCGACAACCAGCCCAAAGCAGACGTGTTGGAGGATCACGAAGTGGAGGTGAGTGCGGGTGACTCGAAGCCCAGAGACGGTGCCCTCTCTCCCCCCCTCCTCGTCTCTGCACACATAGAGGTGCGGGAGCACATGGGCTCCAGGCCCTGGGGAGGGTCCACTCAGGAGCCCACTGCAGCAGGTGCATAGCCTGGAAGAGTGATGAGGAACATGAGCCGCCTTTGAGTTTTTTTTATTTTTCAAGTTCAAATGAGCCGTTAGTTCCCATGGTTTCCACCACCAGCCCAGAGGCCCGGGGCCCAGCCTGGGGGGCTCTAGTTCAGTCAGCCTGGCATGGGGTCAGGCATCTCCTCGATGTCAGAGCCCTGCCAGTCATTCTGATTGTAACCAGGGCCGAGAAACCAAAGTGCCCACCAAGCCTGGCTCCCAGCATCACAGTGGCATTGAGACTGAGTTACTCCTGCCTAGAGGACAGTCAGAAACTCTATGTTAAAGAAAGGCCCAGAAAGGATAAATGGGGTTAAGTTCATCTGTGCCAGGGGATGTTAATGGTCTTTCCTAGCGATTTGGTGTCATTCAGCAGTAGATCTTGGAGCATTTGCCAGAAGAAGGGCCTCAGGCCCCCCCTGGGTCAGGTGCCACGTTTGTGAGTGAGGACACTGGGGTCCTGTGGTCCTAAGTGACCCGCCTCCTGGCCGCGGCAAGCCGGTGCAGAGCTGCGGCTAGAGCACAGGTGGCCCGAACCGCTGCCCCTGTCTTCCCTTACCTGGCTGGGGCGCTGTGGGTGGGGGGTGAGTTGGCTGAGCCCATACCTGCTGCCCCGCTCCATCCCTTCCCCCTCCCTCCAGGCCGAGGAGACCGAGGCTGGCAAGTCCGAGGCGGAGGACGACGAGGACGAGGTGGACGACCTGCCGAGCCCCCGCCGGCCCTGGCGGGGCCCCATCTCTCGAAAGGCCAGCCAGACCAGCGTGTACCTGCAGGAGTGGGACATCCCCTTCGAGCAGGTGGAGCTGGGCGAGCCCATCGGGCAGGGCCGCTGGGGCCGCGTGCACCGCGGCCGCTGGCACGGCGAGGTGGCCATCCGCCTGCTGGAGATGGACGGCCACAACCAGGACCACCTGAAGCTGTTCAAGAAGGAGGTGATGAACTACCGGCAGACACGGCACGAGAACGTGGTGCTCTTCATGGGGGCCTGCATGAACCCGCCCCACCTGGCCATCATCACCAGGTAACGCAGCCCCCGGGACCCCCTTAACGTGCAGAGGTACAATGGGGAAAGCCAAGACGGGCTCCAGTTTCCCCATCACATAGCCCCACTGATTAAAAAATAAAAGAGAAAACGAAGCCTAAGAATAGAGAACAAGTGTTCCGGAAAGGTACAAGATGAAAGCTAGCCTCCTTCCCACCCCAGCGGAGTGCTTCTCCCCGGAGATGGATGTACTATAAACAGATCCTTACAACACCTTCTATCAAGATCAAGAAGTTTGTATACACTCAGGGCTGTAAACTATCCGTTCCTTTGTGAAAATAACACGGGTCCCACGGGCTCGCACCTGCTCTCTCCGCTCGAGTGCCATCTTTACCGGCCACCCCGCATTCCTGGCTCGTAGCTGAATTCCCTGGTGTGCTCGTACATGTTGAACCTCCGATGCCTCGGTGTGGGGAGAGGAAGCCCTCGCTAGTGTGGCGGTCAGCTGCTGGGGTGCAAATCTCTTCCCAAGGCTGATTTCAAGCTGCCGCCGCCCTGACATCCCTGAAAGTGGGCTGGGCTCTGACTGATCCCCGGATGCCCCCAGTGTATTCAGCCCACCTTCTTTTTTGCTGGGTGCTCTGCCATGTAGAACATCTTCATTTCCATATGTTGGTGAACTTCTGTGAGTACGTGTGCTGGGTGAGCGTATCCGAATGTGTTGCTCTGATGGGATTGTCTGTTTCTTTTTTTGTTTGTTTGTTTAATGTTTATTTACTTTTGAGAGAGAGAAAGAGCACAAGCAGCAGAGGGGCAAAGAGGGAGGGAGGCACAGAATCTGAAGCAGGCTCCAGGCTCTGAGCTGTCACCACAGAGCCCGACGCGGGGCTCGAACCCACAAACCACGGGATCATGTCCTGAGCTGAAGTCAGATGCTTAACTGACTAAGCCACCCAGGCGCCCCTGGGTATTTAAAATCAGGAACAGCAAGGGGGCACCTGGGTGGTTAAGCATCCGGTTCCTGAGATTTCAGCTTAGGTTTTGATCCTCAGGGTCGTGACTTCAGGTCCCACGTTGGGGCTCTACACTGGGTGTAAAGCCTATAAATGAATAAATATGCATAGATATTATAAGTAAATGTATAAATATTAAAAAATAATAAAAATAAATAAAAGATAAAAAACCAGAAACAGTAATAAGAGGTTTGTGAAGGTAGTTTGGAATATACATAGAAGCTTCCAGAAGAAACTAGAATTCGCTTTAATCCTATCAACCAAGAGTCTGCTCATTAATATTCTGATGACATTCCCTGTAGCCAGACCCTGTGCTTTGAAAGAACCTTTTCCCCGACCACCCCACCAAACAAATCACTAAGTAAAAATTAATTTCCCTTTTACCTGGTTACCAGAAACATAAACCACCAGAACTTCTGACACCAGGTTAGCCACCAAGGGAACATAATTCCAGCCTGAAACAGGACGACGTGATGATTTAGAGCGCCACACAGCAACCCCCAGGGTCCCATCCGTTTGTCCCTCCGTCTCTCTTCACCCACCCACGCCACGAGAATCGGAGTCGGCTTAAAGGGAATGCACAAAACAAAACATCCATCGCCCAAAAAAGTCACATTTTGGATTATGCTGAGGGCATTAGAACACAGACCAGGAACTATCAGTCACTATCCCAGACCCCTTGGCAGATGCTCAAAGTCTCCGCGGCCCTAAGAATCCTGTCTCCTTGGAGAAGTTTCCTAAAACTAGCTTCTTTGTGAGATACCTTCACTGAACTTTTGCCAGGAACAGGAGTAGGCAATACGTTCTCTCCAGGTCCTCACTCAGCCTGGGTTTTAGGAGTCCGTGCAGGAGGAGGCCTGAAAATGTGAGCCCATTATCCAGTAATCCTTCCGACACCCCTGATGCTCCATCCTCCTGCACGCTCCTATATTGTAATAAAACCTCTGTGCTCAGAAAACCACAAAAGATCACGAGCATCACTACGGAGAGCCCCCAGTGTGGTCTGGCCGTAGTCCTGAGAGGCCAGATCCTTCCCTGAGTTTGAGGGCACGTGTTCCTGCCTCGAATCCCCCAAGGGTGGGCTGCTCTGCGGTGCCAAGAGCCTTGGTGCACGGGGTTTCCTGATCTGGGGTGGCAGGCCTTGGGCCTCGGGGAACAAGGCGCACGTGTGTGTGTATGAGTGTGCCTGGCCAGGAAGGAATGGGCGTCAGGCTTGGTTAAGAACAAGCATTCCAGTGCCCACTGTCCAGGGGGTGGAGGGGGTCCTCCAGAGGCTGGGGGCCCAACTCTGTTCCCAAGGGCTGTCTGGCCCCACCCCTCTGTCTGACCCCACCACTCTCCACAGCTTCTGCAAGGGGCGGACGTTGCACTCATTTGTGAGGGACCCCAAGACGTCTCTGGACATCAACAAGACCAGACAGATTGCTCAGGAGATCATCAAGGTAAAGGGCTAGCTGGCTGGCCCCGGGGTTCCTGGCCACCCTCCGTCTCTTCCTTTAGCTGGAGCGCCTTGAGGGTCGCCCCCACCTCCTTCCCTCTGTCCATGTCGCATCCACTTAGAGCCAGGAGCCAGATGCCCAGTCTGTGATGACAGATGAATTGGAGCATGGCAGGCTTTAAGGACACGTGGCCTGAGTTTGAATGCTGGTCACACCAGCTGTGTGACTTTGGGCGGGTCATTGAGTCTCTCTGAGCCTTGGCTTCCACCCCGGTAAGAGGGGGCTTCCAACCTGGCCTCCCCCATTGGATTAGTGCTGGAGTCAAATGGGATAATCCGCTGAGCACGCATTGGGCACAGGGCATGGTGCTTGATGAGAGTCTCAGAACGGATTGAGGGTGGCGGGAAGCAGCCACGCTTTCCGCCCTCAAGTTTCCAAATCCACGTTTCGTGAGCACTGGCCCTCAGATGGCCTTTCTTGCGTCCTTCCTTTTTCGTTCGTTGGTTCATTCCTTCCTCCCTCCCTCCCTGTTTTATTAAGTTTTTTGTTTATTGGAGGTTTTAGCTTTTATTTACTTATTTATTTAGAGTAATTAAACACAAATGAAAGAGAGGCTTATTTACCAGTTGCTTTATTTAGCACCCAGGCAGGCTTGGATTAAAGCCAGACTGCTGTTGGGTAGGAATTCCTCTTTTCTTGTTTTTGTTGAAAAGCTTGCTCTTAGGGGCTCCCTGCAATTTCCTGTCTCCCATCTCTGCTCCTACCTTCCTTTTTCTCCCTCCCTTCTTCCGTCCATCATGCATGTGTGTGCGAGTGTGTATCTTTAGCAAGGAAAAGACAAAAATCACCAGTGACTTTTATGCACAAATCAAGATTTCCACGTGACACATCCCTGTGGCTAAATTAATGAATTAAATTTTAAAGGCTCTCCATTCAAATCTCACATTTATGCCTTCATTTGCAGTGTATTTCCTTTCGGAGGAGGTGGAGGGGGCGGCTGGGTGTCACACTTACGTCACACTGCCCCAGCCTTGCTGGGCCCTGCGCCCCACGGTCTCCCCGGCCCCCTCCCCCCACCTCCCGTCCTACACTGTTTTTCTCTCCTTATAGTCAATACACTGGGCATCTCTGTGTGACTGCTGACAGGCTGAGGTCAGATGGAGCCATCTAGAAGATTCTAGGGGCAGACGGGAGAAGTTACTCAAAGATTTTGGAGCCACAGAGCCGGAAGCCGCCCCCTTCCGCCTACTGGGAAGCTGTCCTTTCTAAGCCACTTCCTTTTCTTCTCATCTTTAGTATTTTGAGGTTCAAAATATATAGCCAATATATATTGGCTAGGTTTGTGATTGGGGCGGCCACTCTGGAGACACCATGAAATCATGAGAAGGGAAAGGATTTATGTTCCAGATCCGGGCATTTGTGGGTTTTTTCATTTTTTCATTTTTTTTAATTTATTTTTTTTATTTTTTATTTATTTAAAAAAATTGTTTTTAATGTTTTATTTATTTTTGATACAGAGAGAGACAGAGCATGAGAGGGGGAGGGGCAGAGAGAGAAGGAGACACAGAACCGGAAGCAGGCTCCAGGCTCTGAGCTAGCTGTCAGCACAGAGCCCGACACGGGGCTCAAACCCATGAACGTGAGATCTGACCTGAGCCGAAGTTGGAGGCTTAACCAACTGAGCCACCCAGGCGCCCCTAAATTTATTTTTTTAATAGCTTATTGTCAAGTTGGTTTCCATATAACACCCAGTGCTCTTCCCCACAAGTGCCCTCCTCCATCACCACCCCCCTCCTCCCCCGCCGCCGCTTTCAACTCTCGTTTTCAGTATTCAAGTCTCTCAGATTTTGTGTCCCTCTCTCTCCCCAACTCTCTTTCCCCCTTCTCCTCCCCATGGTCCTCCAACATTTTTTAATGTTTATTTTTGTGAGAGACAGAGAGAGAGAGAGAGAGAGAGAGGGAGAGAGAGAGAATGAGTTGGGTAGGGGCAGAGAGAGAGGGAGACACAGAATCCAAAGCAGGCTCCTGGCTCCGAGCTGTCAGCACAGTGCTCGACACGGGGCTCGAACTTACACACCATGAGATCATGACCTGAGCTGAAGTCGGACGCTTAACTGACTGAGCTACCCAAGCGCCCCACAGACCTGGGCACTTAAATCTCGTCTCTGGAAGCTGGCCTTTTGAGCCCATGGCACCTTTTTTGAAAACAAGGCCCAGAGTGGTACAGCCACTTGTCTTCGGTCATGTAACCGGTCCCTGTTCAGCCAGGGTGGTGTCTTTGGTCACTGAGGAAGGCTTGTGCCTTGGTTGGGTTTAGGAAATGGGCAGATACTCTGGGAGTGACCTTCTTGCATTCAGGATGGACTTTTGGGAGGGAGCAAGGCACTCTTTCCGGGAGCCCTCTGCTTCCACAGCAGGCTGAGAACTGTCCGCAATCCCCACGCCCTCTCTTGCCTTATAAACTCTTCTCTGATGTTCTCCAGACCCCCTCAGATGGAGCTGTAGCCTCAGCTGGGTTCTGTGCCACAGTCCGTTCAACCAAGGTTGACCTTGGGCGAGAGCGTGCCTGCGTCAGGTGGCCTGCGTCCCTACGCCCAGCCAGTGTTCACTTCTGCTTAGAGCAGTGGTGAGAAATCGCCCACCCCACCCCCCCTTTCACTTGATAGAGGAGGAAACAGGCTCAGAAGTCAAGTGTCCAAGGCCACACGCAGAATTAGAACCTGAGCCAAGGTGGGACTTGGCTTCTACACGGCATTGTCAGTCGGGACTCCGTCTGCCACAGCACAGATACTGGACCACCTGAATTCGGGGGCCTCCTGTCTGGGAATTCATCTCTGTTTCCCAGCCTGAGCCCTTGCTTGGCTTAAGGGTAGAGGCCAGTTGGTATAAAGCCTAATAGAGACTCTCCGGTCACCTGATTCCCGTATGACTTAATGTGCTTGGTATCATTGCTCTTTATATACTTCCAGACCCCCCAGCTCCCTACCGTCACCCTCTCCAGACCTTAGCACAGTGCCACGGTCAGCAGTGCTGCTTTACTGCTGGGGCAAGTGACATCCCCTCTCTGAGCCTCAGTGTCCTCATCTGTAGAATGGAGACGGTCCTACCGCATGGGACTTTGAAGACCTCACGAGGGGACATGGGTAGGGCGTGCAGCTCATTCCCTAGCCCAGGTAGAAGCTGAATCCTTGTCGCTCCTCTTCCCGCCCCCCCCCCCCCCCCCACTAACTTGAGGCTCGCTGTTTTCCAGGGCATGGGGTATCTACATGCCAAGGGCATTGTTCACAAAGATCTCAAATCCAAGAACGTCTTCTATGACAATGGGAAAGTGGTCATCACGGACTTTGGGCTGTTTGGGATCTCGGGCGTGGTCCGAGAGGGACGGTGAGTTGGGCATCTGGACAGAAGTGGGAGGAACTGGGCAGTGCCGGCCAGGCTTCGAGGTGCGGCTGGTGTCTGGCACTTGCTATGTTCCTGAAGAACAGCCCTCCCTACAGGAAGGGCTGGGTTTACTTAGCTCCTGTCCTTAGGGTTCTGGTCCCAACTCAGGAGTGGGTGACATTTGGGTCCCTTCATTCTCAGGCTGACCCCCACAGAGGCTGGGTCCCTCTTGCTCACATACGACCTATTTGCTCACCGACTTGGGCAAGGGATGAGGGTTCGTGTCCCCGGTATGAGGAAGGGCATCAGGTTTTATTTCCCCAAGCCTTGAAGGGTGGAGGTGGGGAGAAAGCCTCCTCTCCAAGAATCTGGGGGCCTCCGGGAAGGGAGAGTTCTCCAGTCAGGCTGGGGGTCGAGCGCCGGGCCGGGGTGTAAGATGCACGTGCGGACCGCTTTCCTGCGTGGAGACACTCGGCTCTCCTGGGGTGGAGCATCAGCTCCCTGCCAATCCCTCCTGCTGCTCTGCTTTCTTAGAAAAACCGGCTTGTCCCTCTTCTGTAACAATGCCCCAAAGCACCGGGGCCTTGGCAAAGTGCGGGACCGGCGTGCTGTTTTCTGGGCCACGCATGGGCGGTGTGCGCCGGGCTGCCTCTTGGCTGCTGGCTCACAGGCCCCCATGTCCCTGTTCTGGTTTCTTGGCCTCCAGGCGTGAGAACCAGCTGAAGCTGTCCCATGACTGGCTGTGCTACCTGGCCCCGGAGATCGTCCGCGAGATGACCCCCGGGAAGGACGAGGACCAGCTGCCGTTCTCCAAAGCTGCTGACGTCTATGCATTTGGGTGAGGAGGCCCCAGGCATCCCCCCACCCCGCTTCGGGGGCTCTGAGGCCAAGGGTGACCGAGAGAAAGGGCCCCAGGTGACACTGGGGCCAGGGAGGGGGTGGTGTCGTGCTTGAGTCCCGGCTCTGCCGCTTGTTGGCTGAGGAACCACAACCTTCACCTTCTCTTTTCTCGCCTGTAAAATGGGAAGAATAATGGTACCTCGTCTACGGTTTTATGAGGACTGAGCTAGGTCATTGCTGGCATCTGTCTCACCCAGTGCTGCGTGGAGATGCTGACCAGAGCTAAGGACCGCCCCTCTGGGAGAAACGGGGTCCTGCCAACTGGCCTCTAGTGCCCCCATGAAGCTAACAAAAGAAAAATAGAATAGAAATATAACGTGAGCCAGTTACAGAATTTAACATTTCCTCTTAGTCATGCTAAAAAAAAAAAAAGAAAAACATAAAATCTGTTTTAATAAAATGTGTTTAACTCAATATATCCAAAATATTTCATTCCAACATGTTAATAAGGATTTAAACATCAAGGAGCTGTTTTACCCAACGCGGTTTCCAAACCTCAGAGAGTGTTTTACACCCACAGCATGCCTCAGGTCCGCTCTCCACATTTCAGTTGCTCGATAGCCCCACGTGGCCAGTGGCCTCTGCACTGAGCAGTGGGATCTCATGGAGAAGGTCAAGATGAGTCCAGAGAGGTGGGGGAGCTCAGAGAGGCTGAGTGAGGGCCTCAGACTTTAATCTCTGGGTGTCCTTCCTTCAAGAGTTGTTTCTTCCTCTTACCTTGAACTATTACTTCCTGAGCACCTGTGCGTGTCAGGTGCTGGGCTTGGCCTTTGTTACTCCTCGGACAACCTTGGACGTAGGCATCAGCCTGACTGAGGCTAGACATTTGTTCAGGGTCTCTGTTCAGAACCTGTGCAGCCTCAGACCTCCCATCACAACAGATGCACAGGGCCACGGGTCCCCTTGTGCCTGGGAGGAGTCACCAGGATGCCATCACGTTACTTCTGGAAGCCTGGAGGGTGGGGAAAGCTGGAGGAGGATCTTGGGTACTCTGCTGGGGCTCCCGGCACTGTGGCAGCAAGAGCCCCTGGGTGTAAGCCGGGCTGAGCGGGTCAGGAGCTCACACCGCATGTGTGGTCCCCACAGGACTGTTTGGTATGAACTGCAAGCAAGAGACTGGCCCTTTAAGAACCAAGCTGCAGAGGCCTTGATCTGGCAGATTGGAAGTGGAGAGGGAATGAAGCGTGTCCTGGCCTCCGTCAGCCTGGGGAAGGAAGTCACTGTGAGTACCCACCTGTGCTTAGAGAGGGAAGCAGGGCTAGAGGGTGGGGGGCCGGCTTCATTCACTCACCTGAGAATGGGGACCTGCCCGGAGGCAGAAATGTGCTGGGCAGGCCTCTTTGCTACTGGCTAAAAGGCCCGTGTCCTTTATTACCCAACTGTGTTTCTTTATACAAAACCATTGTCTTAAAAAATAATTATAAAAAAAAATAAACAACTGGAAAGAAATAACTGAATTACGAGTTGAAAAGATAGTAAAACCCTATTACTTAATGAAAAGATGATAAACAGTCATCACTGCACAGCACAGACGGTGGGGCGTGGCTGTGGTGGCAGATCTTTCCCCAAAGTGTCCTTCTCGGCTGGTAAAGAACACATCGACATTTCCACGGCGTGTTTGTTGCCACAGTGCCAAATCAGGTGCTGACCTCTTGTTTCTGAATGCCTCTAATGGTTTCTCCACGTTGCACTTTATAAGTTTCCTGGCTCCAGCATAATGAGACGTAAAGGAACCCGGGACCAAATGTTTTCAACGCGGTCAGCTGTAACGGTGTTAGGTATCTGGGCGGCGTAACACTGGGAGACCGACTTGTGCTGGTCCAGGTTGAACTCTACCTAGGCTGTGACCTTCTTGTTGAAGCCTGGACAGTGCTGGCAGAGTCCCCTCTGCAAACTGGGACAGGCACCATGAGAAATGCAACCTGATCTTCCTTCAAGATCTTTAAAAAAAAAAAAAACCTTTTTAATGTTTGTTTATTTTTGAGAGAGAGAGAGAGAGAGAGAGAGGACAGAACAGAACAGGGGAGGGGCAGAGAAAGAGGGAGACACAGAATCTGAAGCAGGCACCAGGCTCTGTCTGAGCTGTCAGCACAGAGCCCAACACAGGGCTCAAACCCACAAACCATGAGATCATGACCTGAGCCTAAGTCAGATGCTTAACCGACTGAGCCACCCAGGCGCCCCTTCCTTCAGGAACCTTTAACAGATCTTAGTTTTTTTCTCCCTTGACTGGCAGCAAGTTGTTAGGGCATCTTTGGAATACTCATTATGACATTGGACTTGGTGTGCTTTATTCCTCACTAGTACATGCCATCTGTTGAAGTGCAAGAATGACACCAAAATGGGCGCACCTGGGTGGCTCAGTCGGTTAAGTGTCCGACTTCAGCTTGGATCATGATGTCACAGTTCATGTGTTCAAACCCCGCGCCGGGCTCTGTGCTGACAGCTCAGAACCTGGAGCCTGCTTCAGACTCTGTGTCTCTTTCTCTCTCTGCCCCTCCCCTGCTTGCCCTCTGTTTCTTTTTTTTTTTTTTCTCAAAAATAAACAAACATTTAAAAAAATAATAAAAATGACACCAAAATGCTAATCTACGTCACCAACACCAGGCTCTTCCTTGGCTAATTGAGATCACCTACCTGGGGTGTCAGGCAAGGCGAGGGGGTGAGGAGTGCCTCCCCGATGCTCTCAGCCACCTTTTCAGGCAGAACCACCTTTTCCATGACATGGCCTTGGACACCTTAGCAGGGCAGTGGTAGGAGGGGTCCGAGCTCCCGGCTGTTGGGTAGTTCAGAAAACACCTAAAGCACCTACTACCTTACAGTCTTAAAACAATTCTTTTAAATTTTTTTAAAATGTTACTTGGGGGAGAGCACAAGCAGGGGAGGGGCAGAGAGACAGAGACAGAGAATCTGAAGTGGGCTGTGCGCTAACTGGCTGACAGCAGTGAGCTGGATGTGGGGCTCGAACTTACGAACCACGAGATCATGACCTGAGCCAAAGCCAGACGCTCAACCGACTGAGCCACCCAGGTGCCCTTCTCCCCCACAGATTTTTCTAATGCATACCTTTAACAAAATCAAGCTCTAATAGGTATAGCTAAGTTTTTTTAAATCATGACCTTTTTTCCACATGACCTTTTATTATGCTTATTATTCTCAAATCATTGACAAATCCTTCTAAACCTGTCTACACTTCTGTCCTATGGCTTACACCATAATGTACCTACTTCTCTGTTGTTGGACATTTTGGTTATTTCCAATTTTTACCCATTACAATAAAGTTCTGAAGGACATTTTGTATAAACCAGAGTATGTGTACGTGTTTATCAGAAAGAACAAATAGCTGTCTTCTTGGCAGCAATCACAATTGTATTTCTGCACACTTAAAGTCTTAGAGCAGTGGTGGGTGAGGGCCTGGAGCAGAGTGCAGAGCCCGTCAGAAGACTCCCAGGGAGTCAGGACTCAGTGCTGGCTACAAGTCAGAATCATCTGGGAGCTTTTGTTTATTTATTTTAATGTTTATTTATTAGAGAGAGAGAGCATGCACAGATACGCCCACGCATGCAGGGTAGGGGCAGAGAGAGGGAGAGAGTCCTGATTAGGCTCCATGCCCAGCACTGAGCCTGACACAGGGTTCCGTCTCATAACTATGAGATCATGACCTGAGGCAAAATCAAGAATTGGACACTTAACCGACTGAGCCTGGGAGCTCTTACAAATATCGGGTCTAGGGCCTCCACCAGACAGAAAGATTTAATTGGCCTGGGTTGGGGCTAAGATCGTAATTAGTTGTTTTTATTTTTCATTTTTACATAAAGCTCCTCCTAATGCACACTCAGAGTTCTCTTCTGGAAGGATTTCTAACAGTGTGGGGTTATGTGACATTTGACACATTAGGGACAAGGAGTGGGGAAGTGGGGGCAAAGAGCGAATGTTCTAGCAGGAGGTGTTTGGTCAATGGCAATAAAAAGTGATTTTGAATCCTAGTCAAAAGCAGGAAGTCCCCTCTGGGAGGCCCCTTATCTCTGTCCCTCCCGGAGTAAACACTCCTGTAAGGTTACCACCATGCTGTGCTTTCTGTGCCAGGGCAGCCATGGTAAATTAGTGTGCACAGGATGACATTGAAAGGCCAGAAGGATTCTTAATGAAAACTAGCAGTCCCTTACCACTGGTCATCCTCCAAAAGACTGACTTCTTGTTCCATGACCCTCTGCCCCTTCTTCTCTGCTCAACTTGCACTAATTTTCCCTTTATTTTATTCTTTTATTAAAACTAATTTTGTGTTGCCATGATTAAATCTTCCATCCTGTGTCTATAGACATTATTTCAATAATTTAATAGAAAATTAAAATAAATAATATGAAGTAGATTGAGAAGATGGCTGAGCTGGTGCAGCCCAGTCCTGCCTGGTACAAAGTTAAGGAGTGGGAGCTGGTGGGGGAAGGGGGAGGGAGGGAAACCACCCTGCACAACGGTGGACAGGTGGCTCAGAACATTGTGGATGTCAGGAAAGGCTGGTGTGACACTTTGGCATGTACAGCGTGCTGAGAGAGAGAGAGAGTTCTAAATCACTCTAAGCCAGCTGGTGAGGGAAGAGCAGGACAAGCATGGGACAAGGGAACAAACGCAGGCCTTCTGAAGGGCTCCGACCTAGGGAGGGCTGGAGTTTACCGTGCCGTTAGCAGCGAGGTGGGAATGAATGTACCTTGCAGTGAGGGGACAGGAGGGCCCATGACTTGGCCAGCAAAGCTGGGGCAAAGGTATGAAGGGAGGGAAAGAGAGAGGAACTGGGTTTCAGTGGCAAGAGGAAAACAGGGAGAAAGGTCAAAGATCAGCCTCTATCTCTAGATAGAGGCTAAAAGTGAAAAGACAATAAACAGTATGTGCACTATTATAATAGATTGTAATTGCTATTAGATACTGATTAAGTAGTTTGCTGGGATTACATTTTCTTCTTTGTGCGCTCGTCTTTTTTCTTCCATTCTATCACTTACTCAAAGGCTCACCACAATTTTATTGGCTTCACATGTGGACCATGATTTTCCTCTGTGCTTTTAGGTCTTTTCTGTAGTTTCTAATTGCCTTTTTTTTTTCTATGAGAGAGGTGATAAATGCCTTTACCATATTCCTGGGGTCTTAAAGCTCCTATACAATGCTATGGAATGGAATTTGTTTCATTCTTTTCAGGGCCCACTGATTTCTTACAATTTGGATAGTGGAATTTTAGGTCTACTATAGTGTTGTCATCTTTCCATTTCTTTTCATTCATTCCTGGGTCAATACTAGAATTTATTATATCTCACGTCTTCCCATTTCTTTATTTGCACTCCAGCAAAATGAAAGTAAAACCTAAAGGAACTCCCTCCCAGTAGATGCATAGGAGATAGTCTTTGAGTCTGTACATGCCTAAACAAGTCCTTACTTTGTTTTAACACCAAGAGGTTCACAATAACCTCGCCTAACAACATGAAATTTTTGCTCTGCTATCTGCTAAGTGTCCAGTACATTGCTGAGCAATCTGGTGTTAATCTTAATTCTCAATCTTTTATAGGTGCCCTGTTTTATTCTTCCTGGGAACCTCTGGAGATCTTCTCTTTATCCTTATTATGTTGGAATTTCATTGAAATATACCTTAGAATAAGTTTATTTATTGGTTTGATTTTCTTTTTTCAGTTGGGCCCCTTCACTGAGCCTTTTCAGATGAAGACTCCAGTTTCCCTTGAAAGTTTCTGGGAAATTTTCTCTTATTATGATTTTTTCTTTATTATTTCATTTTTTGCCCTATAGTTTCTTTGTTTTCTCTTATGGAAACTCCCATTAGACAGAATTTGATCCTTGGTGAGCTTCTGTGTCTTTTACCTTTTTTTTCTTTTCTTTTTTTTTTTTTTAGAAAGAGAGAGAGGGGGAGAAAGAGGGAGAATCTTAAGCAGTCTACACATTCTGTGCACAGTCTGATGTGAGGCTCTGTCCTCTGACCCTGGGATCATGATCTGAGCCAAAATCAAAAGTCAGACACTCAACCGACTGAGCCACTCAAGTATTCTTTTACCTTCTTCAATACTTTCTATTTCCTGCCTATAATTGAGTACACAATCTTGGGAATTTCCTGGGCTTTATCTTCCAGTACTAATGTTTTATTTCAGAAACTATATTAATTGCGACCACTTCCTTATTTTGATGTGTTTTTTTTCAATTGCACCTTGATCTTGTTTTATGGGTAGAGTAGCTTACACACACGCACACATAGTTTTCTCCAAAGTCATTGTTTTGGTCAGTTTATCGTTGACCTCTTCCTCACCTAGCAGCCAACCCCCTGAGGTGTAGTTGTAAACAGAAACCCGAGCTGCCCAGGCTACGTAGGTGAGCACTTCCTGCCTGGTCCTGTGTGCAGGCCTGTCTTCTCACAGGCGCTCTCCTGAATTGAAAGGCTGCAGAGTGTGCTGTGAGTGTGCAGATCCTGAGAGTAGGCAGCAAACTACCCGAGTCCGAGGGACTTCACTCTTAGGAGGTGTTCGGGGCGGGTGTTCTGCTGACTCCAGGACTGCCTTCTTTTTGAACCTGGTAGCGCCAGCCTCCATTCCTGGAACACCGCGGGCCCCGCCTCCATCGCGGTCCCGCCCCACAGTTATTCTGAGCCTCTTGCATTTCTTCTGCTTTCTATTTGAAAAATCTACAACCCCGTTTCTTTTTTTTTTTTTTTTTAAGTTTATTTATTTTGAGCCAGACCAAGACTGTGAGTAGGGGAGGGTCAGAGAGAAAGAGAATCCCAAGCAGGCTTTGCACTGTCAGCACAGCATGAAACCGTGAGATCAAGACCTGAGCCAAAACGGAGAGTCAGACATTTAACTGACTGAGCCACCCAGGCCACCCCATTTCTGGTCTCTTTCCTATTATCTGTTTATTCAGCTTTGTTCTTGCGACTCCAGGACAGTCTGAGAAGGAAAGAGGGGGGACAAGCTGGTGCCCTTTGTTTTCAACTAGAAGCATAAGCTCTTCTGAGATTCAGTTATTTCTCTGAACTATTCCAGAAATGGCCGATCTTATTCTTTTTTTTTTTTTTAATGTTTTATTTATTTTTGAGAGACAGAGCCTGAGCCGGAAAGGGGCAGAGAGAGAGAGAGACACAGAATCTGAAGCAGGCTTCAGACATGGGGCTCAAACCCACAAACCGTGAGATCATGACCTGAGCTGAAGTCAGATACCCAACCAACTGAGCCCCCCAGGCACCCCCGAAATGGTCAATCTTAATATCGGCAGGATGTTCAGGGGACACCGGGTGGAAGGGATCCTATGCTGCGTAGCCTAGCTGTGCCTTCCTCGCTCCCCACCAGCTCTCACGCCACTAATGCCACCTCCACTTGTAGGAGATCCTGTCTGCCTGCTGGGCTTTCGACCTACAGGAGAGACCCAGCTTCACCCTGCTGATGGACATGCTGGAGAAACTGCCCAAGCTGAACCGGCGGCTCTCCCACCCCGGGCACTTCTGGAAGTCTGCTGAGTAAGCCCCCCCAACCCCCGTGGGCCACCCTTGCCAACCAGCTTCACCTGGTGTCTTAAAGGGCCCCATCTGCTCTGTCTGCCTATGACTTTCAGGACTATACAAAGCAGATTCACCAGAAGTGACCAGTCCCCTTGCCCAAGTGATACTAGGGTCTTGTTTGTTTCAGAGATTCCTTTTGAGAGATAAGCGTCTCTAGTCCTCTTCTGTGAAAACCCAGCATCACTGTTACCACAACGGTGCTGACACTGGGCCCAGGCTAGGCCTGGAGAAGAAGATTCTGTCACAGAAGGGGCCAGACAGGAAGCCAGAGCAGCGTGGGTGTTACAGCACCATCAAAATCAGCAAAGTGGCTGTTACGTAAAAGGGTGCAGACTCGAGACCGGTTTCTGGCCCCCAAATCAACACCTGTTATGGGGACGCCATGGCCTGAATTTATGTGCTGCTCTGACGCTAGAAGTCCATCTTCCTTCTGCTCAATCGCACAGCCTTTTGTACCCTCTTGGTACGGGGTGGTCTTCACTCCTCCGCTCTGGCTCGTTCCCTTTGTGCTCCGCTCTGCTGGCTCTCTCTGCCACTCAGAAACCCAGAGCAAGGCTGGCAGACTGGTGAAGGGGGCGGGCTTCTAGCCGAGGGAGCTGTGTTAGGTCTGCAGGCCCCCGGGGTTTGTAGCACACCCAGCAGCAGTGCGAGGCTGTCACCGCCCCATGCATGCTCCCCGCCCCAAGGACTCAGCTCTGCCGTCTGGTCCAAGAGCAGCCCCAACGCGTACATCAGGGGGCTGGCCATGCTCAGTACAGCTTTACCTGTGCGTGCTCACCCTTGAACCTCGCAGCTTTCCCATATCATGAAATCTTCTTTTGGTGTTTTTTTTCCCCAACCCATTTAGAAAGGTAAAAACCATTCTTAGTTTATGGATTATACAGACTTTGGTTGGGCAGGCCCTATGTGACAAGTGATATGAATGGTTTTAAACTTCCTTTTTTTTTTTAATGTTTATTTATTATTGAGAGAGACAGAGAGAGCATGAGCAAGGAAAGGGCAGAGAGAGAGGGAGACACAGAATCCAAAGCAGGCTCCGGGCTCCGGGCTCCGGGCTGTCAGCACAGAGCCTGATGCGGGGCTCGAACTCCTGAACCGTCAGATCATGACCTGAGCTGAAGTTGTATGCTTAACCGACTCCGCCACCCAGGCGCCCCTAATGGTTTTAAGCTTTTTGAAGGCAAAGCGCACCTCCTAGAAGTGCACTCCCCCAGTGAGTCCCAGGAGGTGAAACACATAAAGCCGAGCTGCCCTTGATAGTTGTGGAGGCAGGAGCCTGTCCAGGTGGCCCATGGGGCACCTGCAGCCACATCGCTGAGCCCCGGAGAAGCTGCACCTGATCCCACATCTGCTGTCCAGGTGTGTGGTGGCAGCAATACCGTCTACAGTTCTAGAAAGGGCCCATTGGTAAATATTTTAGGCTTGTGGGTCATATGGTCTCTATCACATGTTCTTGGGTTTGTTTTTTGGTTTTTGTAGTTTTGAGGGTTTTTGACAAACCTTTAAAGCAGTCCAAATCTTTTAGTGGCTGGATTTGGCATCTATATAGTTTACTAGCCCGTCCCATCTGAAACCAAACCAAACTGGGGCTCAAGCTTCAGGTGACGGGGGTGGGGGGCGGGGAACCCAGCAGGGTGACCCACCTACCAGAGGATGCAGGTAGAAGTCCATGAAGAAATACGGTGAACTACTGATTCGGGTTACTTGTAGGGACACCGTAGAGGAGAGACAGTGTAGGGCTGGGAATACTGTCTCTTAGAATGACAGGTTAGCTTCAATGTTTTGCTCTTAAGATGAGTCAGGCTCTGTATCAGAATGTTGCCATTAGAAGTGTGGGTTCCCTCCAGCATTTGCTGAGTACCCGCCACACACCTGGGGAGACCAAAGGCCAAGGCCAGGCTGAGCCCAGCAAAGCGTTTACAGTGTAATTGGTAAATAAAGGAGGGAATGGTTATAACATGCACAGGGGCCTCTCTGCCTACCCAGGGGGCTCAAGAAAGGGTCCCCAGAAAACTGGGGAGGGGTCACTAGAACTTGGTTTTGAGCAGGAGCTCTCCTGGCAGAGACCCGGAGACTAGGGGTCCCCTAGACTTGCAAGAAGTTCAAGGATCTGGTTCGTCAGACCTTGGATGACTTATTTAGTATGCTGGGCGCTGGCATTCGGAGATATTTCCAGATTCCCTAAGGGCCCCATAGCCCTACCTTCTCCTTTCACAGGTGGGAAACGGGAGTCCCAGATGGGCATCATTCCTGCCCAGGGCCATCTGGTTTATCCTAAGAGGAAAGAATGCCAGCATCCCCGAATGAGTCTTAGTCAGAACTTCCTGTTCAGGATTTGTTCTTCAACATACTCAGTCTCTAATTCTCATTTTCTCTTTTCTTTTCCATCTGTCTTGTTGCTTTTTTTTTTTTTTTCGGGGGGTGGGTGGCGGGTGTGCTGGCCTGTTCTGTCCCCTCTCCCCTTCCTGCCGTCCTGACTCCTGCGGCTCCTCCTCCACCGGCCTGCATTGGGTGCCCGACTCCATCACCCTCCGGACCGCACCGTTCCCACCCTTGGCACGATGGTCACGGGGCAACCCCCAGTCGCTGGCGGAGCCGCTACTACGGGAAAGGACGTTATGGTCACCTGGACTTTAAGAACTCTTTCCCAGTTCTGGAGGAATAGTGTGTCTTCTCTTATCTCCTGCACTCTCTGCCTGTTTGCACCCTGCTTCCTGTTCTGTCTCTGCATCCGGCTTCCCCATTTTTGCGTGTTTTGTTCGCATAAACCGAAGTGATGTTCCTGCCACTGAAATGGCCACAGGCAAGGGTCCTGCTGGCCTGTGTGTCTCTCACTGGGCTGAGAGAAGACCCACAGCCCGTGGCAGGGCCTCTGTCCGCCCCAGTGTGGCCAATGGTGGCGTGTCCCTGGGTGGGAGCGAGCTCAGATTGGTGGTCCAAGTGCAGGGTGCCCTTTGGCCAGAGCTTAAAGAAGGGACTGCAGGAAGCAAAAACAGTGAACCATTAGGAAGTCACTTTTGATAGGGGCTGAGGGCTGGTGGGCACATTGGCCAACCTCTGTCTCAACATTCTGTGACTGTGTCCCAGTGGAGTGCGGGACAGGGGCTTTGTGCCATGTCCCTTCCAAGCTCCCTGTGCTGCCAAGCCGGGAACGAAGTGGGGACGTCTTTCTCCCTCTCTGCAGGGAGAGAGGGTCCCCTGCCCCGTACCTCGACCAGGCCTCTGCCGCTGCCCCTGCCCCTCCATGGGCTCGGGTTCTGACTCGGTTCTCCCCTCTTCTCTTTCTTCCCATAGGTTGTAGGCCGGGCTGCCTTGCATGCACCGGGGCTTTCTTCCTCCTAATCGACACGCAGCACCGTGACTTCTGCTCAAGCTCAAACTGAGATGCGGGCACTAACCCAGGGGACGTGGTCTCTGCTGCTCCGAGCGTCTCTCCCGAGACTTCTTCTTTCGCTTTGTTTTTGAAACTGACCCCCACCCCTCTTCACGGCCTCTGTGTGCCTGAATAACTGCTGCCCACGAGGGTCCCCTAACACCTCCCGCCCCTCCCCTTCCCTCCTGCCGGAATTGCCTCCCGGACGGGACTTCATTCTCTAACCCTTCTTCTGTGGGGCGGCACTGTTTGCGTTTGGGTGGTCCTGTCTCCCTACTAACACCTCAGCGAGATACCTGCCCCCCACCCCGCCCCCGCACCCCAGCACATGGGCCTCCCTCTGGCTGTGCTGCTCCCACAGCACAGCAGAGAGGGGTGGCGTGGCTGCCGACCCGCAGAGACCCTGTCCAGCAAGGAGCGGGATGACTTCAGAGCTGCCGGAGGCCAGGCCCCTCTGGTGGGCCGAGGGCGGTGGACACCAAAAGTCCCATAACCTGCAAGGGCTTTGTCCTCAGAGATGCGCTTAGGAAAGTCATCCCAAAACAAAGCAGGGGGGCAGTGGGCGGGGCGCTATCACCAAACAACTTCACTGATGAGAACAAACCTTCCGCCCCCGGTCCTCACGATGTTAGCTCCCTTTACATCTGCTCAGTGGGGACAGAAAGTACCAGACCCCAAGCCAGTGTTCATCAAAGGTGTGGCTGAGTGGCCGTACACCCTCCCCGTGCTGCTTACCAAATGCACATTCCTGGGGTCCCTCCCACACTCGAGCCTGGGTCTCTGGAGGCGAGCTCTGAGAATCTGCATTTCAGTTTGCTCCCCATATGGTCCCTGATGCCTGGGACCCTGTCCCAAAGGCGTGTGTGGCATCCCTCTCAGGACTTGGGGGCAGGTTTCTCTCCATGCCTGCTTGTGCTCAGAGCAGAGCTCTGCTGGGCTGCAAGTGACAAAGGACTTCTGACGAGCCCACAGCAGTGACTAGTGCCAGGACTCTGAGACTAATAGGCCCCCTGCACCCGCGGGAGGGTGTGTGGCTGAGTCTTAGCACCCCGGCCACGTGTGACCAGGCGCAGCCCAGCTGAGGCCGTTGGCATGCAGTCACCCGCTTCTTGCTGGGGCCGGGTCCTCCGCAGGGCTTTCGAGACTGACCAGCTCCCTAGCTGCCACCACCCCACTTCTGATCAAGACCAGTGAGGCCGTAACCCTTCTTTTTGTTCCTCTTCGCAGCATTAACAGCAGCAAAGTTGTACCCCGGTTTGAAAGGTTTGGCCTGGGTGTCCTGGAGCCCAGTAACCCAAAGATGTAGCCAACCTGGACAGTTTTTCTGCCGATTTCTTTCTTTCTTAAATGCGTTCCTGAAACCTCCAACCAACCTCCGTGAGAAAAGTGAAAACACTCTCCAAGACTTCAGTTCACCCTCCTAAGTGCCGCAAACCAGGAGATGAGTCATCAATTCAGACCATTCACCCACTGCAACACCCGGGGGGAGAGGAGCTGCACCTGCTGTTTCTTAAAGTGACATCACCAACAACCAGACCCACCCTGACCGGCAGCGGATGTTTACATGTATGTTTCTATGGCGTGAACTCTGTCTCCCAGCAGGTAATAATAAAAAGTGCTCTGCAGCAATGTGCTGGTACTGCTGGCCAGGATGGTGGAAGCGACCTTCCCTTCTGGAGACCCCCCCGTTGGCAGTGAGGAAGAAGGGAAGAAAGGCATCGTGACTGTGGCTGCTCTCGAGGTGGGCTCGGGGCCGCGAGGTGTGGCCTGGACTCTGCTTTGGCCCGCAACCCCATCCGTGGGGGACTGCCCTCCATAGGGGTCTCCCCGTACCCGCCCGAAGGGACACGATCCCTGTTTCCTCTGGCAGAGGAAACCCCGGCTAGGAACCAAGCTGGATTATGAGTCAGGATTCCTGTTCCCAGAGAGGTCAGGTTCCCCTGTGGCCCCAGCGACCCAGCCTGCACCAGCCGGAGCAGTAGAGGCAGCCGAAAGCCAGACGTCTGGACCAACCCAGTGGTCGGTAGGCAGGCTTCGCACTCATCCCAGCCCCCAGCTGACCTCTGAGCTAAGGTGCTGAGAGGAGAAGTGGCAGGCAGTGGGGTCCCTGAGTCCACCCTCCCAGGCACAGGGTGACCTGGCTCTTCGGCCAGCCCATCAGCTGTCATGCCAAGGTTCCAGAACTGCCCACCTCTTCTCTCCCAGTCGTTCGCAAAGCCCTGGCCACTCTCGACTCTGCCGCTGTCTGCGTCGAAGCTCTCGGCTCGGACGGGAGGCCTGTGCCCCCGACGCCTCTCGTCTAGACCGCCAGCCCCCAGACTTCAGGGCCTCCGTGGGCCAAGTCGAGGCCACTTGCATGTGTACGTTTGCACCAGAAGAAGGGCCTTCACTGGGGGGAAGTCGTTATGTGAGAGCATCCTGCCTCTTCATTAGAGGCTGTCCCCTAAAAAGAAAAGTTCCAAACGGGAGAGAAGCCTTCGGTGGACCTTCCGCCACATTGGGCCCCACCCCAGAACTGACCAAGGGAGACGAGAAGTGGTTGGATTCAGACCCAGAACCTGTGTCCGTGCTCTGAGCCAAGACAGGGAGGCAGGTAGACCTCCCATCCCTTTCATTTAGATTCCCCTAGCAAAACTCCCAATCTTCAGAGCCTCCCCTGGGGTCTGGCTACAGTGTCCTGGGAAGTGGGCCACTGCCTAGAAGTTGGAGGGCCACCTTTCTGTCTCTGGGTCAGGCGCCCCCTGGCCCGGCCCACACTCGCTCGGAGAGCACGGCGGTGCAGCAGGCAAGGAACCCCAGGCTCCCGCCACCCATCCGCGCCGCAGACCCAAGCTCCCTACCCTTCCCAGCCAGGGAGTGTGGGGAAGACAGAAGCTGTGAACCAGCCAGACTCAGCCCCAGGTGGCTCTTCCCTCCTCCGTGAGACCGCTTGTTTCATCCTCTCGTCCCTTGACCTCCCCGTGGGCGTCACTTCCGCAGGTCAGTTCAAGAAGCTGGCCTCAAACCCCTACCGTGTCTTGTGTGAGTGCAGGGGCCCACAGTGAGCGCACAGTTCCTGCCCTTAAAGAACCGACACTGCCAGGAGCCTTGAAGGTGAGCTGAGGCCCTGAGGACACCCCTGATTTTCTTTGGGGCACTGGACGGCCTCCCAGCTCATGGCCCAGCCTCTGCGCTGCCTGTCATTGAAAAAAAAAAAGTGTCTCCTTCTGTCTCCTTAAGTGACTGTTAATTGAGGTCAGGAAGACGTGCTTGCCGTTCTGTGTCCTCTCCCCGTTGGGCGCAGGAACACAGGAAGGACACAGATACTGTGAGTCCAGCGCTCACAGCCAAGGGCCTCCTTGGCGGAAGCTCTGGGGGCTGTGGAGTCCGGGGGGGAGGGGGGGGGCGGTGCTGAGAGTAGAGCCCAAGCTTTGGTCCTTTACAGCAGGCCCCCAGTCCCCAGTGTTCCCCGCTCCCCCAAACCGTGGGGCCCGTGCCCCTGCTGCCTTTAGCCACCAGAGCCACAGTCCATCCAACTCGAGATCTTGGATCCTAGCAAGTGCCCATTAGTCGTGGGCAGCGTAGCAACCTTTGACCTGAAATCCCCGCGATGTACGCTGGAATCCGCCCCCTCGTGGCACTTCTTCTCGTGACCACAGGGGGCAGCCGTGCGCCCCGTGGGCATGTACTGCCCTTGTTCCGTGTTGACGTGGGGGGCGGGGCGGAGACACAAATGTGAAGCCTTTTAGGGAGCTCGGTTAATGCTGCAGCGTTAGCCAGGATTTCATCAGTGTGTGTGTAAAGCTGGCGTCTTCCGTGCCCACAGGCACACACCTGCTCTTTTTTTTTTCTCGAATGTGATGTAAAATTTGTACAGTAAAAGTTTTTATATTTTCTATCAACTGCATTTGTCTTCCAGAAATGCTATTAATTTAAATTAAAATGGTTAGTATTCATGAACGTGCTGTATCAGTTTTTTGCCACTGGCAAGAACACATCCTTTGTGCCAGGCCAAGCCTGGGTGTCTGGAGTTTGTGAATAAAATCGTACCAAGGTGTCTGGGGCTTGTGTCTACTTGAGTCAGCTCCAGATGGCTTTGAGGGGCTGCTCAGATGGACGGCAAGGGGGAGCAGGAATGGAGGGGGGGCGTCAGGGTGGTTGGTTGGACCCCCTCAAGGAGCCCCTTCTGAAGAAAGAAATCCATGGACCTTGTAGGCAGATGCAGGAGTGGAGACAAAATGGCATCGGGGCCCAGGATGCCCAGAGGAAGGTCACCCTCCAGCAATAGTCCAGCTCCTGGGCAGACCCAGAGCTGCTCAGTGTCTCCGGGGCTGCAGGTGCCTGTGCCTCCTGGATGCCGTGGGGGGTGGGCAGTGGAGTGATCATTTATCCGAATCTTATTTCTAGGAGCGTCTCTTCGCTAGTCCTGTAGAGAGGTGCTTTGGAGGTTGGAATAAGTAGACCAGGTGGGGGGAAAGAGGAGCCGGCACGGGGGGCGCCTGGGGGCTCAGGCGGTTGAGCATCCAGCTTTGGCTCAGGTCATGATCTCACGATTCATGGGTTCGAGCCCCAAGTCGGGCTCTGCGCTGACAGCTCAGAGCCTGGGGCCTGCTTTGGATTCTGTGTCTCCCTCTCTCTCTGCCCCTTCCCCGCTCATGCTCACTCATGCTCTCTCTCAAAAATGAATAACCATTAAAAAATTTTTAAAGAGGAGTCATGGCGTTCGTGAGGCCCCTCCTCTGAGCCAGGGAGGTACTCTCCATATATCAGCTTCCCTTAATCCTCACAAGAGTGCCACGAGGCAGGAAATGTGATGTTTCAGCCAAGGAAACTGAGGCACCAAGAAGTTAAACTGCTCACCCGAGATGACACAGCTGGAAGGTGGCTAGCCCAGGACTCGGCCCATGGCTTTGACCCCAAAGCTTCCTCTCCACAAGAGCCAAGGAACATACCAAGTTAGACATTTGCTGAGCACCTGTGCCCGGAGCACAGCACCAAGTGCTGAAACACAGATAAAAAGGTGGTACTGCCCTTGTGTTAAGAGGTCCTGCAGTCTGCCCGGCAGGCTTCATGGAGGAAGTGGCCTTGGAGCTGACTTTCAGGGTGAGTAATGTGCCTGGTGTATAGAAACAAGAACCGGACATTTTTGTAGGAACAGCATCTGCAAAGGCTCAGAGGTCTGGGAACACAGGGTGTGCTTAGGAAATCATGAATATTCCAGCTGTTGTAAAATGGAACCGGCGAAGTAGATTGGAGCTGGGCAGCACCCTGTAGGTGCCAAGCCAAGGGGTTTAGACTTTAACATGGCCACCTGGGGAGCCATTGAAAATTCTTGAGCAGGGGAGGGCCATAATTAGATTTCTGTCTTAGGTACATAGGATGGACTGGAGCGGGCCTAAAACTAGAGGCAAGGGGACCATGACCTGAGCTTTGGTTGGCTGTGGGGGAGAGGTGGGCATCCAGGGTATGTCCCCAAACATCTGCCCTCCTGCTGATGGGGCCGGTCACTGAGAAGCGAGCCTGGAGATGAGCTGAGAGAGGGTCGTCCGCAGCGTGCCTTCAGGCAGAATTCGCTGTGGAAATGAGCGGGGAAGGGGGGACAAGGAAAACTAAAACTGCGACCTCATTCTTGAGGATCCAGTGGTAAAGCTGAGGGTCCCCAGTTCTGGAGATCTTGTTGGGGGCTTATCTGTAACTGCCGTATCGGGCATGTTTTCTCTCGCTGCTGCATTTTTAAAATCTTTCTTGAGAGGCCATTTTTGTCCTTTTTTCCAAGTCACATTGGGAAATTTTTATTAACTTAAATTGATGTTATTAATTTTGCCACGTCCTTAGTGGACATACCTTTATATGATATAAGCCTACAGGTTCTCATCAGTACCACAGATCATGAAAACTTTACATGCTTTCATGTAAATCTGTTTTGTACTGATTAAAACAATGTTCAAATAACAAGTTCCTTCACTGAATACTTTAAAAAAAATTTTTTTAATGTTTATTTTTGAGACAAAGAGACAGAACATGAGTGGGAGAGGGGCAGAGAGAGAGGGAGACACAGAATCCAAAGCAGGCTCCAGGCGCTGAGCTGTCGGCACAGAGCCTGACGCAGGGCTTGAACCCACAAACTGCGAGATCATGACCTGAGCCGAAGTCGGATGCTCGACCAACTGAGCCACCTAGGCGCCCCCACATCTGGCTGATTCTCAAAATCTCTGGCTCTTGCTTCGAGACCTGGGTCCCCTATAGGATGATGGTGCATCCATGGGAGGTGCCATGTCATCCCACATTGTATTCTTCCCCGGGGGTCCCCAGATACAAAAGAGAATGGGTTCGTTGTTCCTAGCTGCTCAGCAGGCAGCCTCCAGCCCCCTGGTCCCTGCCACCCCTGGTGCTCTGAGCTTCCGAATCCCCGAATCCCCATTTTGATTATTGATCAAAAATGAAACCAGGAGACAGTTTTGGCAGAACTCTCCTCACCCCTGAGGACACAAAACGCAGAGCCACGTGGGCCCATGTTCCCTGCAACAGAGCTTGGGTGCTGTGAACGGAAGCCCATCCTAGGAAAAGGCACGCGAGAAATGAGGCGGTGGGCACAGTGGTTATCGGCACAGGCTTCAGTGCAGCACCACCTGGGCAGAATCCCCACGGGGATACTTTCTGGCTGTGTGACCTTGAGCAAGTTGCTTCTCCTCTCTGTGCCTTCGTTTCATCCCATATAGAATAGGCCTAATCAATTGCACCTACTTCGTAAAGCTGATGGGGGAGTAAATGTAAGGCACCCAGAGTGCTGCTGAGCATGTAATTGATGCTGTACAAGTGTTAACTGAAAAACAGACGGGCGCCTCCGTGGGTTAAGCATCCAACTCTTGGTTTCAACTCACGTCATGATCCTACAGTTCATGGGATCGAGCCGCAGCGGGCTCTGCGCTGACAGTCCAGAGCCTGCTTGGGATTCTCTCTCTCCCCCGCCCCCTCTCAAAAAATAAATAAACTTCAACAACAAACAATATCTGAGAGGCACCTGGATGGCTCCGTGGGTTAAGCGTCCCATTCTTGGTTTCGGCTCAGGTTATGATCTTATGGTTTGTGAGGTTGGGTGCAGAGCTGACTTGGATTCTCTCTCTCCCTCTCCCTTTGGCCCTCTGCATGCACGGGCATGCTCTCTCTCCATCAATCTAAATAAATAACCTTAAAAAAATAGGGGCCCCTGGGTGGCTCAGTCAGTTAAGCATCCGACTTTGACTCAGGTCATGATCTCATGGTTCATGAGTTGAAGCCCCGCGTCGGGCTCTGTGCTGACAGCTCACAGCCTGGAGCCTGCTTTGGATTCTGTGTCTCCCTCTCTCTCTCTCTGACCCTCGCCTACTCACGCTATCTCTCTCTGTCTCTCAAAAATAAAACCATTAGAAAAAATTAAACAAAAAACTCTGAATACTCCCTCCTCTGTGCCCATCAATTCTCCCTGTACCCCAGAGCCCAGGAGAGACCCCGCACTTGTTTCTTGACTTGTGTCCATCACTGCATCTTCCAAACATTTCTGGTCCCCAAGCTCTTCCAGAATCACTGTTCCCCATCAGGAGGGGAGGTCTTGTCCCTCTCCTTGAACTTGGGTGGGGCCCCGGGATTGCCTCAGCGGGTAGAATGTGGTGGAAATGGCACGGCATGACGTCTGAGGCTAGGACAGGACCCCGTTTCCTCCTGGCTCCCACTCTTGGGCAGAGAAGGGCTGCCCCACCTGGCCCAGCTCAAGTTAAGCTTTGTGCGCCAGGTCAACACAGTCATTCTTTTAAGCTGCTAAGTTTCGGGGTAATTTTATGCAGCCATAGGTAAGCAGAACACAGGTTAGATGGCTAGATGAAGCCACCCTGTGGCGTGAGCTCAGCAGGTCCTTAGCTGGTGGCCAGTTACTCAGGTCGTCCCTTCAGCAGTCACCCAAATGTCGGGAGTGGCTGCTGGCGGCGGATGGAGGAGCGCGCAGACCGAGGGTCCCGGCTGCTGCTCATTTCATGTGTGGTGTGGACATTTCTCTGATCCTTAGAGTCATCGATTGTTCCGCACAGCTGCCAGGAGCTTGACCAGAGGTGACAGACGTCAAATCCCGGGCCCAGTGCCGGGCAGACGGCAATCTGGTGTTGGTAAATTCCGACTCCTTTCCTGGGGAGCGTTCACGGTCAATGAAGAGGGACTTGCTCTCCAAAAGGAGAGTAGAGAAGGAAGGAGGGGGAGGGAAGCGCCCGGGCTGGGCCCAGGAGCCACAGCCAGACCAGGCTTCTTCCGCCTCTGGCAAGCGCCGCGGGCTGGCAGCCCGTCCATTGCTGTCTTCGGCTGGTTTAGGAACTGAATCCAGAGGTGGCGTCCCCGAGAAGCTTTAACTTGAAGGCTCCTCTATGCATACGCAACGGGCTTGCATGGCTGTAGGCGTTTGTAACATCTGCAGGACCTAAAATGTATATTTTAAAAATGTGTATGGGGCACCTGGGTAGCTCAGTCGGTTAAGCATCCTGCTTCAGCTCAAGTCATGATCTCACAGTTCATGGGTTCGAGCCCCGCATCGGGCTCTGTACTGACAGCTCAGAGCCTGGAACCTGCTTCCCATGCTGTGTCTCCCTCTCTCTCCGCCCTTCCTCTGCTCACACCCTGTCTCTCAAAAATAAATAAATATTTAAAAATTAAAAAAAAAAGAAAACGTTTACTTATTTTTGAGAAAGAGAGCCTGAGCAGGGGAGGGGCAGAGAGAATCCCAGGCAGTCTCTGTGCTGACAGTGCAGCATGGGGCTCGATCCCATGAACTCTGAGATCCTGATCTGCGCCAAAATCAAGAGTTGGTCACTTAACCTACTGCACCATCCAGTCGCCCTATGAGAGCTAAGATGTATGAAAAGAGCTGATTAACACTACTGTCTCCTTCCCCTCCGGCTTCCCCTCTATCATGCCTCCTCTTGAGTCACGTAGTGTTGGAGAAGCCATATGCATTTTGGGGATCAGGCTAAGAGAGAGTCGTTGGGTTGGTCATATCTTCATGTGGTTCACAGACACTTACACTAATGATTGAGTTATTCTTCGCTGTCCCAGCTTAGGAATGGCTTCTGGCACCAGCTCCCCAGAGTCCAGGTATGAAGACGAAGGCCCAGAGGCCCAAAGGAATGTGTCCCATGTTGCCTGGTACCCAGCGGAGTGGAGAAAAAACAGACCACTGGAAAGACAGAATTATCTTTCTACTTCCTGTGTGGAAAATCTGTCAAATCTTCCTCACACAAAGAAACAAAGAGTATATATATGGCCCAAAAGGTAGGAAAGAATTATAGTGCTGAGAAATCAATAAAAAATATTATGTTTCCGGATTTTGTGATGTTTGGGCATTTGTTAATTGCAATGATTTAAATATTTGTGTCACCGCCCCCCCCAACTTTGCATGGTCACCTTCACCCATTTTGCCCACCAAGAGTTATTTATGGAAGTGGTGGCGGTTTTCATTTATGGTGATGACATGAAGTTTGCTTTTAAAATAAAAGCATCTAGGGGCGCCTGGGTGGCTCAGGCAGTTAAGTGTCTGACTTCTGCTCAGGTCATGATCTCACGATTTGTGAGTTGAGGCCCCGAGTCCGGCTCTGTGCTGACAGCTCAGAGCTTGGAGCCTGCTTCAGATTCTGTCTCCCTCTCTCTGCCCCTCCCCCACTTGCCCTCTGTCTCTCTCAAAAATAAACATTAAAAAACATAAAATAAAAGCATCTAGGGATGCCTGGGTGGCTCAGTCGGTTAAGCGTTCGACTCTTGATTTTGGCCTCAGGTCATGATCTCACGGTTCATGAGTTCAAGCCCCCACATCAGTGTGGAGCCTGGGATTCTGTCTCTACCCCTTTATGCCCTCCCCCACTCGCACTCTTGTTCTCGCTCTCAAAATAAATAAACTTTTTTTAAAAAGGAGAAGAAAAGCATCTAGGTTTATTTAAAAGCAGTTGGGAACTAAGACTAGTCCCAGGTTAGTTGCACAAGGACTAAAGGCGGAGGCCGTGGTGTGTCTGATAATGAACTGATAGGTCTCTAATCTGGCTGCTCACCCGGGCTCCCCCTGCGGAAGTTCGAGCAGTGACTCTGAGTGTGCTGGATTCCACGGTGCCCCATCCAATATGGCTCCTTATTCCTGCCGGCCACGGAAGGGTTATCACCACGCTTCAAGCTCAGCCCAGCGCTACTTCCTCTCTGGCCTCGCCACCCAGTAAGATAGGTGAGCAAACAGACAGGACTTAGGGAGCACTTGCTCTGTGCCAGGCACTGACTTAAGTGCCTTCCCAACATTAGCTCAACTTCCTAATGAAATAAGGCCCAGGAGTCGCTCCACCTTACAGATGAGGAAACTGAGGCTCACAGAGCTCAAGGAGCCTGCCTGGCCTCACTCAGCTGCTGTGCCCCTCGCTTCCTTCACAGCACATCAGTGCACCGAATACCTTGCATCCCCACCAACCCTAATGATTTAGGAACCACTGGAAGGAAAGGATGATGTCCTCTCGGTCTGTGGTCCCCAGAGCCACGCTCGGGGCTGGGTATGCAGCAGGTGCTCAGCAAATGCTCAGAAATGCTCATCTGCACTTCTTCAAGGGTGTTTCACTTTCCTCTCACATCAGAGTCCTCGGTCTCAGAGGACTAAGAGGCTGCCTGCAGGGCCCCTCGCTTGTGTGGGCTCTGGGAAGGGCCCTAGCCATGCGTGTATTTGGTCACCCGTTTTAGTGAAGTAGGGATTCATTTTCTTAAACATGCTCCCCAAATTTGTAATTCGGGTCCCACAAGATCTGCATCAGGTGCCCGTTGAAAATGCAGTTGTCCAGATTCCCCAGCCCCAGGAGGGATTCAGGGCTCACGGAAGTTTGAGTATCACCATGCTAAATGTTTCCTCCCCCCTGCCCCCCTTCTGTGCTGGCTGTGTTTGTTTCAGGGCTCCGAGGAGGGCCATTGTTCTGGAGTGGCCATACATACCCGCCTTGTTTTCAGAAAGCTGTGGATTCCTGTAAGTGGAAGTTGGAATAGTTTCAATTCCTTCTCAGCTGGACAAGACCTGGGCTCTGCCAATGAGAGTTCAGCTGGAGCAGGGGGTGGGGGAGGGGACCAAGCAGGGGGGGAGGGGGGGAGCCTGCAACCAATCCTGTCTTGACCCGGTCCCTCCCCTGCCTCATGAAAGGGTCCTCTCTCCTTTCCCTTCGGAGCTAAGCCTACACGCACCCCCCCCCCCCCCCCCCCCCCCCCCCCCCCCCCCCCCCCCCCCCCCCGCCACCATGCCTTCTAAATGTGTGTTCAGTTTTGATTCCTGCTCTGGGAAGGAGTCAGGGTCAACCGCCGATGTGGAGGAAGGTCAGGCCTGGGGTGAAGGCGGGACTCACACTGGGTGCCCTGCAGACACCCCATGGAAGCCTGGCAACCTTTCATTTACCCTGCAGTAACCCCGGCACGACAGCCCATTGAAGCCTCAGAGCCTTCCCGGGGAGGAGACCAAGAGGAGAAAAGGGGAGCTGGGGGAGGGACGTCCCGAGGCAGTGGGGAGGCCTGCTGCCGGAGGGTGTCGTCTACACAGCATGAAATGGAGGTGATCCCAGCCAGGCTAGATCATCGGAGGGGACTTCATATTGCACGGTCTCTTCGCCGGGATGCAGTAGTGCCCCCTTATCCGCGGGTCGGTGACTCGCAGGCATTGGGGTTCAGAAGCCAACCATCCTCACTGGGACCTATTGTCGGGAGGTCTAGGGAACCTAAGGGTGTGCCCCGCCTCCCTTCAGTCCCTCGCAGGCATTTCCTTGTCTCACGTCACCAGGAGAGGGCGGAGTGTGTAAAATATTTTGAGAGAGAAACCACGTTCACCTTTTATTATAATATACTGTTGTAATTGTTCTATTTTATTATTGCTATAACCCAATGTATCGATTCAGCTTTAGCATGCGTATGTATGTACAGGAAAAAACGTTGTATATCTACAGGAGTTGGTATATCTAGGATTCAAACATACCTTTGGGATCCTGGGACATAGCCCCTGACGAAAAGGGAGGAATACTGTATATGATATCTTTCCTTTGTTTTACTTATTTTTTAATTTTTACTTATTTTTGAGAGACAGAGCATGAGCAGGGGAGGGGCAGAGAGAGAGGGAGACACAGAATCGGAAGCAGGCTCCAGGCTCCAAGCTGTGGGCACAGAGCCTGATACGGGGCTCAAACTCACACACCATGACGAAGTCGGACACTTAACCAACCGAGTCACCCAGGCACCCCATATCTGTCCTTTAAAAAAAGTTACTTAGTTGCTTGTTTAGTTAGATCTAAGCCGAGAGTACCGTATAGTGTGACATATAGGATGTCTTTCTGGCTGAAACACACAGGGAATTGAGTTACTTGGGCCTCTCTCAAGCTATTTTTTAGAAATCGAGGTACACTTTGCATACAGGCGGAAAGTATAGGAGGTTAAGTGTGCAGCTAGGCGAGTTCTGACCGGTCCACACACCCAACGTGTGTGATCGTCTTGAGACGGAGCATTTCCGTCACCACGGGAAGATCCCTCCGGCCTCCTCCCAGTGGCAACCGCTGTTTGATCTCTTTCCTCGTAGGTTCCTCGTGTCTCGTCCAGAACTTCGTAAGAAAGGGACGCACGCAGTGTGAACATTTTGTGCCTGCCGTCTTTTTCCCGCATAATACATTGGAGACTTACCTGTGACACATTTATCGGTAGTTCCATTTTGTAACTGCATTCTGTTGTCTGACTTCGTCGTGTCCGTCTACTGGCCTTTTGATGGCTCCTTGGGCTGTAGTGTGCAAAGCTGCTATGAGACTCGTACGCCGGGCTCGGTGTGGACACATGGTTTTATTTACTGTGACTAAACCCTGAAACGTGCAATTTCTAGGCCGTGAGGAAGGTATGTTTCACTTTGGGAGAAACTACCAGAACAATTTCCAGCGTGGCTTGAAGGACTCGACTAGGATGTGACGAGGGCTTGCTTTTTTATCCAGTGTTATAATCTCTGCCTTTTGATTAGAGTGCTTGGTCCCCATCCATTTAATGTCGTGGATCTGGTGGGGTTTAAGTTGACTACTTTGTGACTTCTCTTCTATTTGTCCGGCCTGTGCTTTCCACTCTTTTTCTGATTTCTTTTGGGTTAATTAAATGGTGGCATTCGTTCAATTCCATGTTGTCTTTTCTACATGTTCTCTTTTCTTAGCCAGCCTCTGTTTTATTGCTTTAGGGGTTGCTCTAGAATTTACAATACCCACCACTCAGGAATGAATCCCAGGTCTGTCTGATTGCAAAGCATGTGATTTCTCCCACCCAACTGACGGGAGGAGCTCTCGAACCCTGTGGCCACGGGCAGGTGCCCTGGCAGGAAGGCTGGAAGGATGGGGGAGGGAAGGGAGGTTAAATACATCCATGTAAATGTATGTAAACTGGAGTTTACCTACAACACCCGCGAGAATTTGATCTTTTCATCCCACACCGAATTCTGAGGGAGATCCTTGGACTTTTCTGAGGTTTGGAATTGGGTCTGAGACAATCTTCTCTAGATCGTAAAGGACAGGGCCCCTCAACCTTTGCCTGGTTGCACAAGAGAGGAGGAAGAGGCAGGACGCGGGCTAACCTTTGTGAAGCACCATCACCATTGCAGAAGCTTCTGGATTCCTCACATGGAAGTTGGTGTGAGCTACAAAGCTATACCTCCAACTGCCTGCTGAAAACCTTCTAGGCTACTGAAGGGAAACCTGCACACCCCACGGCACGGTGATACCCACCGATCCCCCGCTTCTGTTCCCCCTGACTTTAGTCGTGGCAAAAGTGAAAACAGCACAAATCTCCATCAAAGGAAGGACAAACGGATGCGTGGCGGTGTGGCCGTACAAAGGGATGCCGGCCGCAGAGAGAAGTCTCCCTCACACAACGCGAGGGAAAGAGGTCAGACTCCGAAGTGCACGTGCCGCCTGAGTTCATTTCTACGAAGTTCCTAAAGACATCAAACTCATTTCTAGTGACAGAAACCAGAACACTCATCACTCTTGGGGCTACCAACTGGGAGGAGTCACAAGTGAGCCTCTGGGGACTCCTGATGTCTGCAGTGCTTAGAGAAATGTGCACAGACACAAAATTTTTCACGCTGTACACTAAGGATTTGGCATTTTACTGTATGTAGTTTCTTGTCTTTTTTTTTAATGTTTATTATTTTTGAAAGAGAGAGACAAAGACAGAGAGGAAGCAGGGGAAGGGCAGAGAGAGAAGAAGACACAGAATGGGAAGCAGGCTCCAGGCTCCAAGCTGTCAGCACAGAACCTGACGCGGGGCTTGAACTCACAGACCTCGAGATCATGACTTGAGCTGAAGTTGGCTGTTCAACCGACCCAGGGACCCCTACTGGCGCCTCAGTTTCTACCTCAGTTTAAAAATCAACAATTTCTAGGAGCTCCCCATGGCTCTCAGAACAAGGTGTGGACTTCCCTGTAAGGCCTACTGGCCCCCTGGGAGCGGGCCCTGCCTTCGTGAGCCGGGCCCTCCTCTCTCCCCCTGCTGCCCATCACCTCCGTCAGTTCCTAAGACTGGTCACACTCTCTCAGCTCCAGGATTTTGCCCTTGCTGGTCCCCTTGCCCGGGAAGGTCTTCCGTGACCTTTCGTCCCCACAATCCCTGGCTGCGAGCAGGCCTCTCCCCTTAGCAGAGGGGAGACTGAGTTCCCGGGAACCTCCCTGCATTGTTCTCTCTCTCCAGGCCCTGGCTCTGCTCTCCTCTCCCCTGCCCAATCCTCATCTCCTTCTGTGTCGGCTCCTCTGGTCTCTCCAGGAATTCCTGTTCTTATCCGCCCAGCAGGAAGAGCTTTGGATTCAGCCCTGCCAACCACATGGAACAGGGACGTGGCCACCAAGCATCAGTTCTTGGCCCAACCGTAGAGACCGTCGGAGCCACCTTTCTAAAAATCTTAATTGTGGTAAAATACACATAACATAAAATTTACTATCTTAGCCATTAAAAAAAAAGTTATTGAATGTTTATTTTTAAGGTTCATCCATGTTGCAAGCACGTGACAGAACACTCTTTTTAAAGGCTATATAATATTCCGTTTTGTATCTATCTATCTATCTATATCTATCTATATACATTAGTTTTTGTAAGTTGTTTATTTATTTCGAGAGAGAGAGAGTGTGTGTGTGAGCAGAGGAGGGGCAGAGAGAGGGAGAGAGAGAATCCAAGAAGGCTCTGTGCTTGATCTCATGAACTGTTAGATCATGACCTGAGCTGAGATCCAGAGTCGATGCTTAACTGACTGAGCCTCCCAGGCGCCCCTGTCACACACATTTCTTCATCCCTTTATCCAACAATAGACACTGGGCTTGCTCCCATCTCTTGGCTGCTATAAATATAGATGCATAGGTACCACTTCAAGTCCCTGCTTTCAGTTCTCATGGCATATGTGAACTGCTAATGTTGGGTCATGGCGTAATTCTACGGTTAGGGTTTTTTTTTTTAGTATTTATTTTTGAGAGACAGAGCATGAGTGGGGGAGGGGCAGAGAGAGACACACACACAGAATCCAAAGCAGGTTTCAGGCTCTGAGCTGTCAGCCCAGAGCCCAATACAGAGCTTGAACCCACGGGCCACGAGATTGTGACCTGAGCTGAAGTCGGATGCTTATCCGACTGAGCTGTCCAGGTGTCCCTGTGATCAGTTTTTAGGGAAGTATCAAACTGCTGTGTCGCCTGGGTCTCAACCTATTGATATAGGGATGCTGTGGGCTAGAAATGCCTGGGCCACTCGCCTGACCCCACACCACTTGTGGTGAGTCCCCCCCACCCCCTGCCCAGATATTTCTCCATTGGAGCCGATGTGGTGGCCAGACCCACCCTTGTGGTTCTCTCATGACTGCAAGACGCACCTCAGCACCCACCATCAGGGAACTTCGAAAGCCCAAGGCTTGTGACTCACAAGTCCCGGGTGTACACTGCACATGGGGGCCGCGGAGGGAGGCTGCAGGGCGAGAGCACGAGCAAGCACGAGCACAGACCTGGAGTCCTGCCTTTACTGGGGTCCTATGGGCGGTGGCTGGAAGGGAACTGGGGTGAAGGAAGGAAAGCAACCTCGCTTGTGAGTGAGTTGTTGAGGTTTCGAGATGCTGGAAGCTAGAAGCTGTCTGATAGCCGTTGATGCCTTTATTCGAGGGGGGCGTCTTTGCAATGGAAACCTTGGCAATCAGACGCTTAAGGTCAGGCCCATAGGCCACTTTTCCTTAGTGGCCTCACCATTTCACCTGTGCCAGTCTCCTTCCTCGTCGTCTGCGTCAATACCTGTCATCTCCTCGTGCTTTGATAGTGGCCGTCCTCATGGGTGGGAGATGGTGGACTCATATTTTGAACTGATCCTTTGGTCTACAGTGCAGGGAACAGAGATTCAGACAAGCATCCGGGACCTTGAATAACGGAGCTCTGAAGGAACTTTCCCAAGGGCTGCCTCTCGTCTCCTTAAGACCATAGCTAGGCCCTGGGAATGGATGGCGGTGACCACATAGCACTATGCAGTGCTAAGGTCAAATGTATCTTAATTTTTTTTTAAATGTTTATTTATTTTTGAGAGAGAGAGAGACAGGGCACAGGTGGGAGAGGGGCAGAGAGAGAGGGAGACACAGAATCCAAAGCAGGCTCCAGGCTCCGAGCTGTCCACACAGGACCTGACTCAGGGCTCGAACTCACCAACCACGAGATCACAACCTGAGCAGGAGTCGGACGCTTAACTGACTGAGCCACCCAGGCTCCCCCACCCCCACCCCAGCACTGTGTCTTGAACTGCCTCCCTTCTATCTTAGGTAGTCTGAAAATGCAGTGGTCTTTGAGTTTGGCTGCAGGCACCCCCCCCACCCTCACAGGGCAGGAACACCTCCAAGGTGCGTGGCGATACCAAAGTGCTTGTGTGTCGGACCTCTAGCCTCTAGGTGTCCCTGTGTCTCCCTGGGCTGTGGGGTTTTTGGGGGGGTTATTAACAGTACTTATCGAGATAGTGTTTATGTTGAGTGAAATGCATGGATCCTAGTTTGCTCGATGGGTTTTCCTGTATGTCAACAGTTGTGTGACCGCCAACCATATCAAGCCCCAGGAAACCCCTAGCGCCCAGAAGACTCCTCTGTGCCCCTCCCAGTCGGTGCTCTGGGTGGGTCATTGCTCTCCTGACCTGTTGCTGGACTTTATGTAAATGGAATGGCCACAGCATATCAGGGAGAGAATACGAGCGAGCACATCCCTGATTTCTTCCAATCAACCCCGAGGTTCACTGACGTAATTCCTTTTGGGGGATGGGCATCAGGCTCGTCCATTGCGTGAATGCCACAGTGTGTTTTTCCTTTTTCCTGTTGCTGAACCTTTGTGTTGTTTCCAGTGTGCAGCTGGGAGCGTGAATGTACTCGTGTTTTCTTCTGCTCCAACTGTTGTCTGCCCCTTATATTTGGTCAAATTCTGATTGATCCAGGAATATAACGGGGACAGGAGGTGGGCAGGGGGGACAGAGGGTGGGTAGTGGCCTCAGTCTATGGGAGCATCTCAGAGAAGTCAGTCCTAGCAAGTTCTGGGGCATCTAGGCAAGGTGCAAGAGGAAGAGAGGTCCAGAGCCGCGCATGGCCCTGGGGCAACTTTGACCCAGCCGGTGCCTGGAGGACCTTAACCGCTCTTCTGCTCTTGACCGTGGGCCATCTCCCTAGTGGGTGCAGGGACCCACATGACTTCACGTAAGCTTATTGTCACCTCCTCTCACCCCGTCCTCTGACAGCCTTCCCTGCCCGTCTCTGCTTCAGTCAGTCATTTCCCTTCGCTAGGTGCTAAAGACATATGAAATTATGTCTCCAACACTCGTGTCACTTGGAATGGTCTAATAGGTTCAAGACTTCTGTTCTTTCCATTGTAAAGCCCAGTGGGGAAGAGGGGGGAAGGAGAGGGGAGAAGAGAAGAAAGCTCCTAGGGCACCACTATAGTCTAGGGTAACAATTTCCGTTATCATAAAAATGTTTTATTTCTTTTTGAGGTGGGGGGGTAGGGACAGAGAGAGAAGGAGACACAGGATCCAAAGCAGACTCCAACCTCCGAGCTGTCAGCACAGAGCCCGATGTGGGGATCGAACTCACAAACCATGAGATCATGACCTGAGCTAAAGTCAGATGCTTAACAGACTGAGCCACCCAGGCTTAGAAAAACATTCCTGTCTACATGATTGTGGTTTAATATGAGGAATGGAATTTTTCTTTCTTTATATATTTATTTTATTTTTTGAGAGAGAGAGAGTACAAGTGGGGGAGGGGCAGAGAGAGAGAGAATCCCAAGCAGATTCTACACTCATCACGGAACCAACACGGAGCTTGATCATGACCCGAGCTGAAACCGAGAGTCCAACGCTTAACCAACTGAGCCACCCAGGTGTTCCAGAAATAGAATTTTCGAAGGCAGACATACTTTTTGAGAACCCAGGTGTCCTACAGCTTAAGTTGCCACTGGTAAGCTATTCGATTGTGGGCATGTCCTTTAGACTCTGAGCCTCAGTTTCTCTGCATGTAAATGGGTATAGGCAGCACTTCCTGCCACCACCCTGCGCACAGGCGATGCCCAGCACACAGCCCTGCGGTTTTCTGGGTCCTGTGAGCAGGCACACTCAGGAGACACGGCCACACACTACAGACAGTGTCATCTAGAAACTTGTGAAGTCAGTGTGGTCAGGCTCTTTGCATCTGTATGAAGCAAACACTGGTGTCAGAGCGGAACACAGAGGGGAGAGGAAGGGCAAAGGTCACTGAGGTGAGGTGTGTCTGCTCCCTCCTCCCTCAGTGTACCCCCCCCAACACCCTCCTCCCTTTCTCTTTTTCTCTAGGCCATTTCCTCAAGCTTCTGGCTCCTCCCTATTGAGTAATCGTAGGTTTGCTTTAGTTTCTATTTCCTGGTTATCTCCTCCCAGTGCAGAGGCCTGACTGCCCGGCCGGTGTGAGGAGCAGCAGGGCCACGCGGGCGGTGGAGAGATGGCCTTAAACTACTCCCAGCCTCCCTACCTGAACCCGGTGAGTTCCGGCACCACGGCAGGTGCTGGCACAGGCGGTGTGGCCCGGGCC
>NC_043716.1:17532039-17580932 GCF_006229205.1 Suricata suricatta | reverse complement strand
CTGAGTCACATCTGTAAAGCCCCCTTTGCTTCATAAGGTGACATAGAGGAGCCACGGAGTCCAGGGATTGCAATGTGGACATTTGGGGCCGTGGGGAAGGGGGGTAATGACTCAGCCCACCAGACCTCGTCAGAGCCAACCAGCCTGGTCAGTTTCTTTGAATTCATCCACAGATATCTTATCCCTAAGTAAGTGCATGCATATGGCCTCTCCCACCCCTGTGTTTTATACACGTGGGGGCCATTCTCTATCAGTTCCCAAAGAATTTCCTTCTTCACCTTCGTTGTGTGTGTGTGTGTGTGTGTGTGTGTGTGTGTGTAAGCTACATTGTACGGAAACCCCATGATTTGCCTCACCATCATCCTCTTGTCTCACTTGTAGACTCTTTCCGATCCTTTGCTGTTCTAACGCTGCAGTGAATAACCTTGTCTGCACGATCATGCGCAATTTGAAATAATCTTGGTTTTCAGAATGTAGGGACATCATTGAAGACACACTGAAAGTTCAAAACTTTTCTGGGGAAATCCTTGCTTAGGATTAACCTATACGGTCCCGTCCCCACGATCCCAGCCTCTCTTCTGTGCGCCAAGGACCCCACCTAACCACACTCTGCCTTTAGTGCTTTACACTTTAGTGTGAATGTGCTTAAGTGAAGGATGCATGCTTGCCAGGAGTGTTCACTTTTTCCATTTTTTCCCCCTTTCTTTTTCTTTAATGTTTATTTATTTTTGAGAGAAAGAGTGCGAGCAGGGGAGGGACAGAGAGAGAGAGAGAGGGAGACACAGAATCCGAAGCAGGCCCCAGGCTCTGAGCTGTCAGCACAGAGCCCGACGAGGGGCTCGAACTCACAGACCACAAGATCATGACCTGGACCAAAGTCGGACGCTTAACTGACTGAGCCGCCCAGGCGCCCCAGGAGTATTCACCTTTTAAGCATTGTGTCTTGTGACGGTGTGAAAGCCTCTGAAGAGATTCGGGGGCCTCAACAAATAAATGAGGGGAGTATTTTTCAGAGAAGTCTGCCACACTGGGCCAGAGTGGTACCGGCCCAGACAGAGACAACAGAGGGAACTCAGAGGGGCAGAGATGGGATTTGCTCGAGGTCACCAAAGTGTTTAATGGCAGAATGCAGACCTGACCGAGGAGCCACAAAAGTCGCTTCTTTCAGATGGCCATGTAGCAGTCGGTCTGCATGAGGCCCCGGCCTCACAGCTGCTCACTGAACAAGGGTGGGTCTGGGAAGGCAGCGGGCTGAAATTTGGCTGGTGGGCATTTGTTTGGCCTGGACAGTGTGCGTTAACTTGTTGCTATAGAAAAATTTTTAAATGTGGACAGAGTAGTATCCTAAACCACACGTACCCATTACCTGGCTTTAACAACTCACGATCTATTTTGCTTCCTCTCTACCCAACCCTTCACAATCCTTTTTAATCCTTTAATCCTACATAATCCTTTTAAAAAATGTTTATTTATTCTGAGAGAGAGAGAGCAGGCAGGGAGGAGCAGAGAGAGAGGGAGAAAGAGAATCTCAAGCAGGCTTTGCGCTGCCAGCACAGAGTCCAACTCGGGACTCGATCTCACGAACCGTGCGACCATTACCTGAGCCAAAACCAAGAACCCCAGATGCTTAACCAACTGAGCCACCCAGGCACCCCCAAAATCCTTTTAAAAGAATTCTGCCCCTAGAAATTAGAAAGTTTTACAGAAAAAAAATTCCAGATTTCTGTCTTCTAAAAATGTGGCAGCTCTTGGGTCGCCTGGGTGGCCCAGTCGGTTGTTCCGACTTCACCTCAGGTCATGATCTCGCAGTTTGTGGGTTCGAGCCCCGTGTCGGGCTCTGCTGACGGCTCGGAGTCTGGAGCCTGCTTCTGACTCTGTGTCTCCCTCTCTCTCTGCCCCTCCCCTGCTCTCGCCAGTGGCCATCCTGGTCAGAGCTGAGCACACACTCCCCTGTGAGACGAGGGAGGCGACACCTCGTCTGCAATCCACCCCACCATCCCTCTCGCCTTACCACCCTCCGCGACATCTCACTCACACACATCACCGCCTGGCTCCTGTAAGCATTTCAGTTTTTCTGGGAACTGACCTCGGGGAGACGTTGGGGAAGGCATGAGCGACTTGATAAGTGTAGAAACTGTTAGGGAGCTAGAACTCCCTCCTAGTCTAATTCGGGTTATACCACCGCATTAGTTGGAGTTTCCGTAGTGTAGTGGTTATCACGTTCGCCTGACACCGAATTAGTTAAGAGGGATTCTGGAGATAAGCTTTGACAGCCGTTAAGTCTGTTGACAGTTGAGAAAAAACCAGTTTGGGGGTTTTGCTCAGAGAGTCCAGCATGGAAGCAGGGGGGCGGTAGAGAGGCGCCTGCTCGTTGCCAGTGTCTTCCATAGACGTTTTCTTACTCAGTCATCAACCTACACAGAAGGAGGGATTTATCCCTATTGTTACAGGCGAGGAAAATGAGGCAAAGAGAGGTTCAATAAGCTTCCCAAGGTCACTCAGGTAATGAGCCGCAGAATTAGCATTCAAACCTGGAATACGTCTGTCTCTAAACTGATGCATGCCAGGGCACCTGGGTGGCTCAGTCGGTTAGGCAGCTGGCTTCGGCTCAGGTCATGATCTCACGGTTTGTGAGTTCGAGCCCCCTGTCAGGCTCTTTGCTGACAGCTAGCTCAGAGTCTGGAGCCTGTCTTGGGATTCTATATCTCCCTTTCTCTCTCACCCTCTCCTGCTCACTCTGTCTTTCTCTCTCTTTCTCAAAAATAAATAAAACATTAAATAAAATGATGCAGGTGCCACGATAACCGTTTCTCCTTCAAAGCAGCCCAGGAACGAGCATTTGGCAGAGCTGGTGCTGAGGGGCCCTAGGAGGAGTGCTTTGGAGGCTGCCGAGGGCCTGGGGAAAGGAATGGGGAGCCAAGAGCAGAAGTAGAACAGGGGGCTGCCCCATGGCTGCAGAGAGCATCTGAGGAGATGGGCTACCTGAGGTGGCTGGGAAGGGCAAAGTCATGGTCACCATAGTTCTATGGGTGGAGAGAGCAGGAGGAGGGGAGGATGCTTTCTTCTTGGCCCTGTCGGGCGAGTGGGAGGTTTATCGTCCCTTGTGCCTCTTGAGTCCCCGGCCAGGGCTCTGGGCCCTCTGCTGGGAGCTTGACTTGCGGTCCAGCAGCTCCCCTGGCTCCTTCTCATCTCGGGGTCATGTCCACGTTACTTCCTCCTCTTAGAAGCTGTCCCTTTCTCTGAGACTCTCAAGGGAGGCCAGCGCCCCCATCACATCCTCTAGAGCGCCAGGGTCTCCCTGTCACGATCCTAGAATGTGTGTGGGACCTCCGGGAGTCAGGGCCAGCGGATCGTGAGGCTGAGACTTCCCTAGCGCATGGCTGACACAGCTGGGCGGCCTCCAGCAAGTGCAGGGGGTGGGGGGAAGGAGGGAGGGAGGCCCACCAACTGACTGGCATCTTCTCCCTGCAGGTCATCCCCTTCTCTGGGAAAATCCAGGGGGGTCTCCAGGATGGACTTAAAATCACTGTCACTGGGACCGTTCTTTACAACCAGGGAACCAGGTACCTGGAACTATTTTTTCTCTCTCTCTAACCGCACCCCTTGGCAAACCATGGCCCCCTCAGCTCAGGTCGGTTCACCCAACACCCTCCGAGCCACTTGTGCCTGGCTCAGGGGATCTTCAAGACACCATCCGCCAGGAGCATCTGAGCACCGTTACCATAGCCTCCCCGTAGACACAGGGCTCACAGAGGCTCATGGGAGCAGGCCAGCCCAGAAGCAGATAATTATGTTCTGGGATTGACCTTTCTAAACAAAATAATTTTTTTTAATGTTTATTTTTGAGAGAGACAGAGCACGAGTAGGAGAGGTATAGAGAGAGAGGGAGACACAGAATCCGAAGCAGGCTCCAGTCTCCGAGCTGTCAGCACAGAGCCCGACGCGGGGTTTGAACTCATCGTGAGAACATGACCTGAGACGAAATCAGACACTTCACTGACTGAGCCACCCAGGCATCCCTGGGATTGACCTTTCTACACCGTAACCCAGAGCTGCAAAAATATCACTTCCTTTATTTCTTAAACTGCCCCTTCACTACTTTGGAGCTCTCTTTTGTCTGATACAGAAATGTTTGAACTTAACCATCAGATGCCCTTTGGTCTCTTTCAATTTCAAGGTCTTTTCTGGAAAATATGAAGTCAGTTAAAAATACAAACACCATTTAAGTGCTGTTTCCTGCCCCCCTTTCCTCTTTCCCGAGGGGGGATTTCTGAGAACAGGAAGGCATTCCAGATCTTCCCAGAGGCTGGAGGCCCTTTGGAAGCTCAGGCGGCCCTGCCTAGGCTCTACCTCAGCCCAAGTTTCTGGCCCAGTTTTCTCATGAGGCCTATGACCATGGGGGCTGTCTGCTGAGGTCCACGGTCCCACAGATGCCCCCCTGGACCCACGGCTCTCTCTCTGAAGCCTTTCTCTGCCTCAATCTCAATGTCTCCTGCCCACTGTGGTCCTCTCATCACCTGGCACGGGGCCTGCGACCTCCTGGGTCCCTTCACATTGCTCCCAGGCCCAGCTCTACCTCAGCTCGGCATCTAGGTTCTAGAGACTTCCTCCACCAGGGTTTCCCTGCCAGGTGGACATGCCCACGCTGACCCTGGGACTTCTCCAAGAGCCCCAAGCATCCCCAGGAGACTGAGGGAAGCGAGGCACCAGGATCCCCCTAAACCCTGCCAGCAGGGAACTTTGGGACCTCACCTCTGACCCTCCCTAGTTTCTCTCTCCCTCTCCCTCTGCCTACCCCTCCCCACCACCAAGATGGCTTTCTACTCCCATCCTGTCTAACAGAGACTGTCCCCACCTTTTCCCACGAAGCTTCTGCACTCCCCCTTTCTGGGGGCAGGAGTTTTCTTTTTCTTTCTTTTCTTTTTTTTTTTTTTAACATTTATTTATTTTTGAGAGACAGAGCATGAGTGGGGGAGGGGCAGAGAGCAAGGGAGACACAGAATTCGAAGCAGCTCCAGGCTCTGAGCAGTCAGCACAGAGCCTGAAGTGGGGCTTGAACCCATGGTCTGTAAGATCATGACCTGAGCCGAAGTCAGATGCTTAACCGACTGAGCCACCCAGGTGCCCCAGGGCAGGAATTTTCTAAGGACTATGGGCAGGAAGCTGGAGGACCAAAAAGGGAAAAATACACCCGTAGACATTTCAGAAACAAAATTCTCCATTTAAAGAGACATACAGACTTAGGTTTGCTCCTTCCAGAGTCGCTGGCAGCCTCCTTTGCCAGAGGGAAGGCTGACTCGGCTCAGGGCCTCGGCAGTTTCGTGTGAGCCCTGCTGGCCGAGGGTTCTCGGAGCTGTCTGGTGTTGAGGATGACGTACAGAACTCCTCCAGCAAGAAGTCAAGCAGCCTCTGCAGGAATTCAAAATGATTCTCAGGGGCCGGTTCTGGGCTTGGTGGGTGCCTGGCCCCGTGGGGGAGGTGGTTGACAGGAGGGCACTGTGAGTTAGCTGGGGAGCCCGGAGTGACCGCGGGAAGCAGGCGGTGCGCCGCGCTGGTGCTGAGTGCAGGCAGGGCTTGGAGGAGGAGAGCCTCAGGCTGGAACTTGGTTTTAGGACCCGAGGGAGCACTGTCTGGAAAAGGGCAGAACGAAGGTTTACCATGCCCCTTTTGGGAGCCAGGCTCCTTGGAAAGTTTTGATTCCTCACCTCAGAGCCGTAGAAGTACCCAAAGGCTTCTTTGGAGGAGAGAGACAGGAATGGAAATGGACTTGGGTGGGGACTTCTAGAAGACCACCTCATTAAGCATCCCCAAAGGAAGTCATTCACCTCCCTGGGTATGGCGACTTGAGGGTAGTGTGGTTGAGAACCATCACAGATGACAAGCAGTGCGGAGCTGGGGTCACCACTTAGGGCCACCACTCCACATGTCATGCGTGGGACACATGCCAATGTCCAGTGACAGACATCCAGAAAACTCTCATGCCCAGAGAGTTACCATTTACTCTATGCTTTAGAAACTAGCTTTGGAGGTCTTTTCCATCCATTTTGTGTGGTCTTTAAATTTGTTTTCTCCTTTCCCAACTGAGCCAATGGGGGCTGGCCTCTGAGTATCCACTTGGTGTGAAAGTGTCCACATTTTTTTCTTTACCCCTGTTCTACATATTTTTAGAAAATCATACTATAAAGACAACATGCAATACTTGCACCAAAACACATGAAGTCCAAGTTCGGCACATAGAAAGGATGGCAACAAACTGAATGAACATGGGTCCAAACCTGCCATGCAGGTTGTATACAAGTTAGCAGACAGACTCAAGTCAAGGGCGTGAGCCCCCCCCTCCCTCCACTTGGCAATAAGCCTGGCTACACAATCTCTTTCTGCCTAGGTTTGCTGTGAACTTTCATTCTGGCCCCAGTGACAAGGACATTGCCTTCCACTTCAACCCACGGTTTGAAGAGAGCGGGTATGTGGTCTGCAACACGAAGCAGAATGGAAGCTGGGGGCCAGAGGAGAGGAAGATGAGTATGCCATTCCAGAAGGGAATTCCATTTGAGCTCAGCTTCCTCGTGGGGAGCTGCGATTTCAAGGTGAGAAGCAGCTCCCCTTGCCCGCCTTCCTGCTGCCTACCTCCCCTACCTCCCAGCCCCATCGGGTGTGGTGAGCAGCCGTCATAGGTCACATGAGCCTTTCAGTGATCGTGTGAGCAGTGCCATTCTACAGATGGGAGGACCTGCCTTGTATGAACGTTAGCAAGGGCCACAGTCTACCCACACACCTTCACCTGCGTATCTACAAGGGCATCGGTGCGTTTTTTATTCAGGAAATAGAAACTGGACAAAGCACATGGCACTTTGGGGCCTTGTGGGTCTTTAAAGTTCTAGTTCATTCCATTCCTTTGCTGTAGGCATTCCTCCACTGCAGGTCCCTGATAACATTTGGTGTTTGCTAATGTTGCCGCCTTTGTCCAGGTCTTACTAATGGCTTAGCTTTATATGTTGCAAATTACGTAAGCAGAGTAGTATCTCTGGGCTCCAGTGATGGGTGGGGGTGAGTGTCCCTGTGTCTGTCCTTCTCTGTGTGAGCCTGGGTGTTCCCGTCCCCTCAATGTACAACCCGGGGGGTTGCCTCTCCTCTGGTCCCCATGAACATGTTCGTGCATATGTAAGCAGCACCTCAAGTGAGCTAACATTAGAAGGATAAACTGATTGCAATAAACAAATGACCATAAGAACAAAAAAGCCCAGTAGAGCTCAGTAGGGATTGGGTTCTGATGGACTTTGGATCATAGGCAATGTTCTCCCAACTGGCATAGCTCTGAAGGCTGGTGTCCCTGACCCCCATGGGACACATGTGGAAACCAAACACAGGTCCTAATCTCTGGGGGCAGGGGGCTCGGGCCCCTGCCCTGGCCTGAGACCCCTGTCCTGGAATACGCCCTTGTCTCCGCAGGTGATGGTGAACGGGAGCCACTTCGTGCAGTACTCCCACCGCGTGCCCTTCCACCGTGTGGACACCCTCTCCATCAGTGGTGCCGTGCACCTGTCCTCCATCAGCTTCCAGGTCAGATTGTCCATCTGGCCCCTGTATCAGGGCTGAGTGTGGGGCCCTGGCTAGCTGCACATAGGCCCTGCTGGGAGGGCCCGATGGTAGCAGCCAATTTCCTACCCTGGTGACTCTGGGGACACACCTCCAGCTCCCCTGCCCTGTCCTTCTGTGTTACTTACTGTCTTTGCCCAGGACACTTGCTTCAGTCTCTCAGATGCTCTCTGGCCACCGCTCTCTGTCACTCTCTATTTCCACCATGCTCAGGAGGCCATGTGGCTCCAGAAGGAACCCAGGCTTGGGAACCTGACCGAATCTAGCCCAGATGCCCAGCTCTGCCATTATCACCAGCTGTGAGATCTTAGACAAGCAGCTGTGCCTCTCCTAGCCTCAGTTTCCCCAACTGTGGAAGGGGCATGGTCACTGCTGCCCCCTGAGTTTATTGTGTGAATTCAAAGAGGTCACAAAATGGCCTGCATGGGCCCACGGCAGGGTCTATTGGACCCTCTCGGTGTTTTAAGATTTTCAAATGTGTTTCGGGCATCTAAAAGGTGCAGAGAAGAAGTGTTGCATTCTGGAAATGGGTGGTGGGGATGGATATACAACCATGCAAATGTACTTAATGCCCCTGGGACTCTCCACTTAAAATTGGTTGAGATGGTAAATGTATGCGTATTTCACCACAACTGAAGAGGAAAAAAAGGTGAGGGAATAAAAGCCAGTATTTCTGGGAGGATAGGGGTGTGCTGGGTGCACCTTCCTGCAGGGCCCCAGGAGGCTGCTGTCACCACTTTCAGTCCTTGTGCTCCCTGAGGTGAGAAAAGCACACAGTAGGCCCTCATCAGTACCAACTCCTCTCTCTCTTGTCCTAATGTCTTATATTCCTTCCCTCCCCAGCTCTCTCCCTTATTGGCCTAAAGAAGAGAACCCCGGGGAGGGGGGCGGGAGGAGGGGAAGGAGAGAGAGTTGGAGGAGAGCTGGGGGTGAGTGAGGAGGGAGCTCACTGGCCTGCTGGCCCTCACTGGAGCCCTACCCTCCCTCTGCCTCTCCTATGTGATCTTGAACACCCTCTCCTGCCCGCCTGGCTTCCTCCCTCGGGCCCAGGCCCCTGCCTGTCCGTGCTTCCTCTGCCCCATGAATGCTTTTCTTCATGCCATGGTGCCTTTTGTTTTAACAGAACACGAGAGCAACCCCCATCCAGCCTGTCTTCTCCGGGGTGCAGTTCTCGCAGACTGCCTGTTTCCCACCCAGGCCCAAAGGGCGAAAGCCAAAAGTGAGTTCATTGTGAAGGCCTTGGAGGCCGAGGACTCAACAGGAAGGACAGAGGCCCCGTGATGCCTACCCAAGTCTTCCTTGTCACCTCCATACCACCTGGCCCAGAACTGGGGACCTGGGAGTCCCCTCCTTCCTTCCCCTCCTTAGTCTGCCTGCATGGCATCCACACTTCTCCCTTACAAAGCCGCTGCCTTTCTTGGGCCAGGCCATCTGACCTTTGACCACAAGGACCCTTGTCTAGCTCCCCACTCACCCCGCCCCCTGCGACACCCAAATCTGACTGCATCCTCTCCCTGCTCAAACATCCTAAAGGCTGCAAGCCCTTCTAAATAAAGCCCAACATTCCCAGCAGGATATGCAGAAACCACCTCGCCCCCACCCCAGTCTTGCCCCAGCCTATTACCTGGCCACGCCCCTTCACCCGTGAAGCTTAGGCAGCCTCCACTACTCACTTGAGGCCCTCTGGGGCCACAGGCACCTGCAGTCCTGGTGCCGAAAGTGCCCTGTGCCACCTCAGCCCAGCCAACCTCTAACAGCCCTTCAACGCTCTGCCTAAATGCCACTCTCTAGGGGCATCTTTGCTGCTTGCAACATTGTTGGATGCCCCACCCCCATGTCCCCATGGACTTTGTATATATCTGTGCTATGCCAGTGCCCGTGTCCTGTTGTGACTATGCCTATGTGTCTGTCCCTGTCCCTCCGCCCCCTCCTTCGCTCCACCCACAAGCCCCCTGTGGGCTGGGATGGTGGGTCGTTCATTAGTGTCTCCCCAGCACAGTGCCTGAGCAAACAGTAGGGACTCAATGAATGTGGAGTGTGGTTTGCAAGCCAGTGGAATGGAAGACCAGCCAGGGCAAGAACGGTCTGCTGGGTGGGGACAGGGTCTAGGACAGGAAGGGAAATGGGGCCTGGCCCCTCCTTTGGCCACTGGAGCAGTGGGACTGGAGGAAGGAGTGCGTCTCTACCAAGGCTTTCGGTGTCGATCATGGGACAGAAAGGCCACGTGCCTCACGCCATGCTGACTTCAGGACTGGTCGAGCTTCGAGGAGTTTTGCAGGGCAGCCTGACTTTGGCTCTGGCCCGGGGAAGATGGGGGGCGGGGGGTGCGTGCTAGATACATCAGCCCAAACTGTGTAGTAGCATTTTGGATTTTATCACTTACTACTAGGACAAGCTTGGGCGAGCTGCTCCACCTTTCTGACCCTAGTTGCCTCGATAGCAAACCAGGAGCTGAGGACACCTCCCTTGTCAAAGTGCCAAGGCCAGACCTGGCACACACCGGCCTTCACTAAATGTTGCACCTTCCGGTTGAAATATGGCCCCAGAAGTAATGGCTTTGTCTCCGGGAGCTAAGGGAGGCTGTGTGGTCTCTGTGCGACCCATCCTCTTCTCCCTGTAGCGGAGCCAATGCAGATGCTCCCCCTCCCCCAGCCCTGACCATAACCCCAACCCCAGGGATGGTGGGGGAGAATCTAGGCTCTGCAAGGCTTGTCACAGAGCAGGAAGGAGGTGGGTGTGTGTGAGAGGCATATCTTACTAGACTTTCTGCCTGTGTCTTCCCCTCATGAAACACTGAAGTAATGACTATTTGATTTTTCTCCTCCTCTTCAGCCTCCAGGCATGTGGCCGGCCAACTCGGCTCCTATTGTAAGTCTCTTAATTTCTCCTGGGTCCTCTTCATTTTGTTTCTTCCTGTGGGTTAAAATGAGGAGGCAGGAAGGCGCCTGGGTGGCTCAGTCGGTTAAGTGTCCGACTTCGGCTCAGGTCATGATCTCACGGTTTGTGGGTTCGAGCCCCGCATTGGGCTCTGTGCTAACGGCTCAGAGCCTGGAGCCTGCTTCGGATTCTGTGTCTCCTTTTCTTTCTACTCCTCCCCTCACTCATGCTGTCTCTTTGTCTCTCAAAAATGAATAAACATTAAAAAAAAAAACTTTAAAAAAATGAGGAGGCAGGGCTGGGCACCGGGCCTCTCCCACACAGTGTGGCCCTCCCTGGGCCATCTGCCTGGCTGTCGTGGGGCCAGGGAAGGCGGGGGGCCGGAAAGTGGGGTGGGGGAGTTGGCTGGCCCTCGTGAATTGGGAAACAACCTGAACTGCCACCTGTCTGCTCAAGCCCCTGCCCTCTTTGGTGAGCAGCCACGGGAGACCGGGGCCACACAGCCACTTGTTCCTCTTGTAAAGTGAGGCTGTGCTACACAAGGTCCCCTGAGAAGAAAGATGGGCTGCGGGAGCAGCCATATTTCCCATCCAAGTAGAAGAAGAAACCTTTGCCCCTGCCTCACCCCCTTGAGAGGAGACACACATCCATCCGCCAGTTTGGGAGGGTCTGGTGGGGGCCATTGGGCTGGTTACTCGCTCAAGACCGAGTCACCTCCTGGGGTGTTAAGTGAGGCCCTCTGGTGGTAGGTGGTGGTCTTCACACCGGTGAGAGCCGGTTCAAATCTGGATTTCTTCCTTCCAGACCCAAACTGTCATCCACACGGTGCACAGCACCCCCGGACAGATGTTCCCTGTAAGTCTGAAAGCTCTGGTCAGATCACAGCCCCACTGCGCCCCTTCACCAAGGACGGAATTCTCTAGTCCCTGAGTCAGGAAGCAAGTGCAGCACAGGAGGATAGGGTTTGGGGCGTTGGGCCTCTGCCCAGGAGGCAGGTGAGAAAAATGTCCCTGGGGAGGGCAGAGATTCTGGACCGGGTCTCCTAGGGACCGTCCTGCTGTCACTGAGAGGAGCGAGCAGTGGTCCCAGCATCTGGCAATGAGGCCCCGCGTCCTGAGGACAAGCCCCTGGGATGTCACTACGGGTCACAGGCTTAAGCTTAAGCTGCTGCTTCTCCGCCTTGGACGAGAATCAGACGGGAGGCCTGGAGTCAGTGCGGCTGCCTTCAGGCAGGCGGCCATGATGTCAGGGAACACGGCAGAAGTTCCCCCAAGGCTAACCTGAGAAGCCAGGGGCCCCTGGAAAGTGGTGGTGAGGGGAGGGGCGTGTGGGAGTACACTCCCAAACTGAACTTCCTGGTCTCTTTCAACAGAACCCCGTCACCCCACCCATGGTGTACCCCAACCCATCCTATGTAAGTAGTTTCTCGGGGCGGCGGGGAGGCTTGTTGGAGCAGGGCAGGGAGGGAGGCGATGGGCGGCTTACAAAATTAAGGCAATCCTTTAGTAAGCCGAAGTTCGGAAAACACCCGAGTGAATGAAAAGGCTGTTGAAAGGAGCTGTCACCGTTAAAACGGTCCCTTCAACATGAGCATACGCTAGGGCTGTCCCCTCTCAGCCTGAGCCTCCTTTGGTGTCTGAACAAAAAGCTCTTTTCCTGACAAGCCTGTTACTTTGAGGACCGCTGGAAAGTTTTCCTTTGGCATTTACTGAACCAAGTAAGGATATCTTGTGCTCTTTCTTGAAAATATATTACACACAGAAGTGGCTGTCAAACTCAGTTGACAGTCCAAAGTCATTGAAATGGGCACAAAGCACCTCCTGCGGGCTGACCTGCCCCCCTCCCCCCTTCCCAATAGTCGCTGCCTTTCTTCACCTCCATCCCGGGCGGGCTGTACCCCTCCAGGAGCATCATCGTGTCTGGCACTGTCCTGCCCTGTGCCCAGAGGTAAGAGAGGGCTCTCAAGAAGGATCTTGAGGTCATTCTGGTCATCCCCCTGGCTCTGGGCAGGATTGGGAGGGGTAGGGAGACTCAGAGCTCAGCGGGCAGAAGAGGCTCATAGGAGCTGCCCACCCCCAGATTCCACATCAATCTGCGCTCTGGGAGTGACATCGCTTTCCACCTGAACCCCCGTTTTGATGAGAACGCCGTGGTCCGCAACACGCAGATCAACAGCTCTTGGGGGGCTGAGGAGCGGAGCCTGCCCCGAAATATGCCTTTTGTCCGAGGCCAGAGCTTCTCGGTAAGGTGCCACGGCCTGGAGGGGGTCGAGGGGCCCACAGAGCAGCGGGTGGAGGGCGTCTGGGGGAACCTCGAAAGATAGGGGAGCTGATGCCTCTGGGGTAAAGCCTGGGCCTGGAAGAGAAAGCGCCTCACGGGTGCGGCTATTTTTGTTTATCTTGTACTGTCTCGCACAAGGGGGGGGCAGTGGTGCCTCTGCTCACCGATGAGGGGACAGACTCACAGGTGCAGGTCACTCGCCTGAGGTCACACTGCCAGTAAGTGCCAGGTGGGGTTCAAGCATGAGCGGTCATTCATTCACTCACTCATTCAACAATCACGGACAGATCATTGGAAATAGCAATTGGTCTGTGCAGAAAGCAAGACAGAATAATGGGATCAAGTGAGCCCTGGGGCAAGCACCACACTGTCCCTGAAGGGGACAACTCTCAGAGGAGGCCCTAGGGCAGCTGAGACCTCAGGGACAGAAGCCGCCCGCCTTGCAAAGGTCTGAGGGGGCATTCCTGGTGGGTGGCGGAGGGGGTATCTATTACTGCAAAAGTAGAACAAGGGCATGGCCTGTCTAGGAACAGGGAGGCCACGGGCTTCTGGCTAAAGCAACACCAGAGAGCTGTGGGTGGTGCGGCCGGAGGCCCGATCACACAGAGCGGATGTTCTCGACCCCAACTATGCATTCAATTCACCTGGCCCCCTCCCAGCCTGGACATCTGTATTTTAAAATGTACTGTAATACTCCCCACCCCCACTCAGGTTTAGAGGTGACTGACGTACGGTCTTGAGAGCCTTGGAAAGGAGTTTGGATTTCAGGGCAGTGTACTGGTGTGTTTCAAGCCAGAAAGCAGTATACAAGGATTCATAAGTAGCTGTGTGACTTTGGGCAAGTGATTTCACTGCTCTGGGCCTAAAATATCTAAAAAATGGGACTAATATGAGGCACTTGGGTGGCTCAGTCAGTTAAGCATCCAACTTCAGCTCAGGTCATGATCTCGTGGTTTGTGAGTTTGAGCCGTGTTGGGCTCTGTGCTGACAGCTCAGAGCCTGGAGCCTGCTTCAGATTCTGTCTCCTTCTCTCTCTGTCCCCCACTTGCTCTCTCTCATAAAAATAAACATTAAAAAATGTTTTAATGGGGCTAATAATAATATCAGTCTCATAGAGATGTCAGAATGAAATGAAAGGACGTCTGTGACATTAGGCTTAGGGGAGTGCCGGGGGCACGGTAAGCATGCCGAAGGTGTCAGCTGTCCTGATGACGTTTTCACAGACGGGGTCTCGCTGCCTCATGGAGCACATTTGGGGTGGGAAGGACAAGTCAGGAGGCTGTGTGGCGGGAGGGCAGACATGGAGGCTGGCTGGGTGCAGCCACTAGGGACATGGATGACACAGGCTACCGTTCCTGGCCCCTAGAGGCTTGGGGTCGCTGGGAGAGTGAAGGTGGGGTGGGTGCCTCTACCTGAGACGCACCTGACCAGGAGCACTCGGGTGGGGGAAAGCAGGGGAGGCTTGCTGGTGGGGGAGAAGCCCCCTGTATAGGGGCAAGAGGGCAGGGGGCAGCGTGGTGAGCGCAGAGGAAGGGGGAGCAGGGCATGTAAAGGCACAAGGGGAAGAACAAGAGGGCATGGAGGGAAGGGTGTGCCCGCCCCAGCTGGGGGTGAAGGCAGGCGTGAGACTTGCTTAAGTAACGTGTGAAGAAGGCAGGTAGGTGGAGGGAGACGCGAGCCTGCATTTAGGTTTGAGGACTTTCTGAGCGCAGGGCAAAAATGTGGCCTCTGTCCAGGTGTGGATCATGTGTGAAGGCCACTGCCTCAAGGTGTCCGTGGACGGTCAGCACCTGTTTGAATACTACCACCGCATGAAGAACCTCCCTGCCATCAACAACCTGGAGGTGGCAGGCGACATCCAGCTGACCCACGTGCAGACCTAGGCGGGCTTCCCGGGGGTAAGGGCGGGGGCGAGCTGCCGTCCACCTCTGCTCATCACCTCCACCGCCCTGTCCCTGCCCCGGCCTTTCCCAGCCAGCTGACGATCTAGGGGCTTGTCTGGAGAGACCGTGACCTTGTCTGGCTTTGCTTCAGGTTGCAGCCACCCTGGGGGGGGGGACGAAGGCAGCTGGCGGGGACCGCCTTCCTGAGGGTGGTGCCTGGGGCGCCCCGCTCCTTCCTTCCGGGGAGAGGAGGGTGGTCTCTGCAGGCTAAGCCTTATGTTCGGTCCCCTTGGCAGAAAGAGACCAGGCCTGCACCTCATCTGCCCCTCAATCACATCCCCCACCCCCGGACCCCATCAACTCCACGCCAGCCCCAAGCTGATCATTCTAGTGGGAAGCTGACTCCTGGGCCCCTCCCTTTAACCTTGCCTTGCACCCGACTCCAGCCCTCCCGGTTCCGGGAAAGATGCCATGATGACACTCTCCTGGTCCCCACCATCCAAGAGGTCCTTTCCCGGCATCTTTCAAAGAAAGAAAGACAAGGGTGCCTGAGTGGCTCAGTCGGTTAAGCCTCCGACGTCGGCTCAGGTCAGATCTCACGTTCGTGGGTTCGAGCCCCGCGTCAGGCTCTGTGCTGACCGCTAGCTCAGAGCCTGGAGCTTGCTTCTGGTTCTGTGTCTCCTTCTCTCTCTGCCCCTCCCCCTCTCATGCTCTCTCTCTCTCTGTATCAAAAATAAATAAAACATTGAAAAAAAAAGAAAAAAGACAATTGCTTATTGGCACACGTGCACGGGACCACGGCGGTTATTGGACGTGCTTGAGACGTTCTGGAGGCTGTGGGGTTGGGGAGGTTCTGGGCAAGGGCGGTGGGAGGAGAGAGCACGGGCTCACTCTGCTGGGCTGGGTCCCGGCACCCTCGCCTGCTCCCAGTGGGTCCCGCACACACCCCGCACGGGTGGGACAGAGCGGGCGGCTGTGATTCCGGAAGCTCAGTCACCGGCCAGCCCAGCGAAGGGCCTCCCTCTTCAAGGGCTGGGCCGGAAGGCCAGATGGCTTGTCAACACCCAGTGTCCCGGCGGGGGGAGATGGCCGGTGTGGTCTCGGGAGAGGCTGACTCAAGGGGACACCTGTGTTGCACCGTGGGTCCCGGCGTTCAGGGTCAGGGTGCGGTGGGGAGAGCGGCTCAGCCACGGTGGGCGCGGGGGCCGGTTCTGTGCCCACACCATGCCAACCCATCATGCCAACTCCGTCAGGAACTCAGTGCTTCTGGAAGCAGCTAGGGCTCGGTGCGCCGTCCTCAGACTCGCAGCAGCAGCGGCTGGGAGCTTGTTAGGAAGGCAGGGCCCGGAGAGAATCAGGTAGAAAGCTCCAGAATGGGTCTGCGAGGCGACAAGACCCCGATGGTTTGTGTGCATCTCCAAGGAGAGAGGCGCTGGTCTAGGTGGCTGCGTTCTTGACCATGTTGTTCAGGTGCATTGCTGGGACACTGCGGGCTGGCTTGCCCCTCTGTCCCCTCCTCACCCCATCTGAGTTGGGGGAGGGGAGAGGTGAGCCCAGAAGCCAATGAGACGTGTCTGTGTGAGGTAGGCCAGGTGTGCCCCATGTGAGACATGCCCGTTGTGAAGTGTGTCTGTGTGAGGTGTGCCCCGTGTGAGATGTGTCCCGTGTGAGGTGAGCCCCATGTCAGGTGTGCCTCATGTGAGGTGTGTCCCATGTGAGGTGTGCCCCGTGTGAGGTGAGGCCCGTGTGAGGCGTGCCCTGTGTGAGGTGTGACCGTGTGAGGTGTGCTTGTGTGAGGTGTGGCTGTGTGAGGCGTGCCCGATGTCAGGTGTGCCCCGTGTGAGGTGTGCCCCGTGTGAGGTGTGCCCCGTGTGAGGTGTGCTTGTGTGAGGTGAGCCCCGTGTGAGGTGAGCCCCGTGTGAGGTGAGCCCCGTGTGAGGTGAGCCCAGTGTGAGGTGTGCCCATGTGAGGCGTGCCCCGTGTCAGGTGTGCCCCGTGTCAGGTGTGCCCCATGCCACACAGCCCAAGCCCCATGGAGAGCCTGGCTTCCTCGCCCCCATCACAGGCCTTCAGATGTGCACAGAACCCCATGTGCCGCCACCATCTCAGAGAGGCAGCGTGGTCCAGACAGTGCCACCCACCAGTCCCCAGCTCTGTATGGCAGAGTGGCTCTCCCTACAAAACATCCACACACACGTACTATGTGGTTAAAATAAAATGTATTTCATATAAATACCTCCATCAAGGAGTCATACAAGGACAGCCCAAGTGGCCCTTAAGAGAAGGCTGGGGTTCGTTTGTTTTTTTAAATACAGAGGCATAAATAGCTGTACACCGGAGAGCTAAATACAGGGCAGCACGACAGCGCCTCCTGGGGGTCATGTAAAGTAGTGCAATCCGAAGAAGGCTCCTCCTCGTCACCCACCAGATGGGCCGGGCACTGCAGGTTTAGTCCTCCAGGGACCCAGGAAGTCCCAAATCTCCATCACCCAGGAAGGGTGGGCTCAGGGGAGGCAAGAGGTTCCACTCAGTCCAGGCTGCTAGTTGGTAGCAGGTCAAGTATAGGGTCTGGCGGGGAAGGAGCTGGGGAACTAAGACGCGAGGCTCAGGGCTGGAATTTCCTTCCATGTCTCCAGGCCCTGTGACCTCAGACATTCGGGAGTTGGCTCCCTCATTAAGTTCTGTGGCAGCAACTGTCAGGTGTCCCGTGGGCCACTGGCACTTGGGGAGCGCTGGGCTGCCTGGCTGCCCCATCCGTTTTCACCTCGTAGGGAAATACAGCACCAAAGATGTCTTCGTGATAGCGCTTCTGGCTCTTTAAGGGAAAGCAGGCCAGCGTGTCAGGGCTGCTGGTCCAGCCACGGCCCATTCATCAGGTCCGGGCTGGGACGAACCCCTGGGGCACCCTGGCTCCTTGTCACGCGAACGCTCTGGAGCTATCTGCCTATCTGGCCATGCTTAGGGTACACTTGAATCCCACTTGGGCTGTCCCTCCCCTCGGCACCTGCACGGTTGTGAACCACCCAATCCGCCCCCTCCTCAGCCCGCCTCGTGCTTGTCCCACAAGAGGCTCCGGGAAATGTGGGCTCTGAGACAGACACATTTGGAAAATGCTGCATCCTTTCTCCGGCCTTGAGGAGCCTCAGCACATACTATCGGCTCTGAGAAGTCTGGACGTAAAGCAACGAGCAGGTTGGCTTTGTCTGACTGAGCAGCCAGCCCAGGACAGACGGTCAGGCCTCTGAACAGCCCATCTCGCTCCGACCTCCAGCCACCTGTAGTTTTCTTCTGAGGTTCAGGACTCTTCTGAGCCTGACTCCCCTGGACCCGACTCTCCTAGTCCTGATTCCCCTGCCCACACTTGATCTGCCGCCCAGACCCACACATCGGCTGCCATACCTTAAGTTGGAAGAAATAGTCCTCAACCTGCTCCTCGCTCAGGCTCAGCTTGTCAGCCAGCAGGTGCTTCAGGGTAAGAGCCACATCCCGGGCCATACGCACATCCCCGCAGACGTACAGGTGGCCCTGCTCCTCGTGGAGCACGCGGAGCACCTCGCTGGCCAGCCGCTGACGCAGGATGTCCTGAACATAGACCTGAAACCGGAGGACGTGGTGGGTCCAGACCCTTGCTTGGGGTGGGGGAGGTGAAGCTCGCAGTCAGGCCTGCGGGCCACGGCAGGGGGGTGAGGGGACATGATGGGCCACAGGGTGAGGACCCTCCCAACTGGGATCTTGCCTAGGGGTCAGGTTCAGGAGGAAGAGGTGTCCTGGCAACCCTGAGCTGTCAGCACAGAGCCCGACACAGGGCTCGAACTCACAAACCGCAAGATCATCACCTGAGCTGAAGTCAGACGCTTAACTGACTGAGCCACCCAGACGTCCCACCCACAGCACAGGCAGCTACCGCATTTACCTTGGGCTGGCCAGGCAGGCGCGAATAGGCTGTGTGCACCTCATGCAGCACCCCCTTCCGGGCCATCGCCAACATCTCCTCCCGATAGAGGTGGTCCTCATCAGGGCGGCGGCACCCAAACACCAGGGTCATGCGGCTGCCCCGGAGCCCTGTGAGACCCAGTCGGCGGCAGTTACCAAGATGGCCACCAGAGGGCCTGCCGAGCCCAGCAACCAACCTGAATTCTCATGCCCACATGTATGGGATCTAGTATCGTCCCCACTTTACAGATGAGGAAAGTGAGGCCCGGGGCGTTCAGGTCACTTGTCCACACAGGCTGGGGCAAATGGGAGAAGGGCAAGGAAACATCTGTGGGAGGGACACAACCCTCCAGTCGCTGCCACTCTACTCCTGGGGAGATGCTAGGCCACCTGGTGTACCCTCCCCGCCCACCTGGAACCCTCTAACTGTACCTTTGTGCTCAGCATCATGGAGCCGCTGCTGCCAGAAGCTGCGGAAGGGGGCGATGCCTGTGCCAGGCCCAATGAGGATGCAAGGCTGGGAGGGGTCCTCGGGGAGCTGGAAGCCGCTGGCACTAAAGGGGACAGATCAAGAGGCCCAGTCCTCAGACACCCTGGGGAGTTGGGGCACAGCTGGGGGCAGTGGTGTTGTGAGGGTGGAGGAGACAACGAGCTCAAATGTGACTTCCCAAGTCCTGCGGGCTGCTTCATTTCCCAGTCCAGGAACACCACCACCTCGCCCTGGGCTCCTTTTGCAAAAGGGCTGACAGTCATTGTTCTCTGGACCTGCACCCCCACCGCTGTCATTCCTGTCCCCGCTGGAGGCCTGGCCACACTCTATTGCCAGGGATAGAATGGGGAGGCCCAGGGTGACCCTAATGCCTTCTTCATGGGCCAACGGGCTCAGCATGGCACCTAAGTCCCAGATCGCTCCCTTTCAAACCAGAGCTCCCAGGGGACAGTGGTCCCACAATGGATAGAGTGGGAGGGGTGCTTGCCTTCTTACAAAGCAGGGTACCGGGTCTTGGGGCTTCAGGCCACTAAGCCATGTGCTGCAGACGCCGTGGTGCAAGGGACCCTGCCCATCTGCAAGGACAACACAGATGTGACCAACATCATCCTCCACGCCCTGGGGGTAAATTGTCCCGGAGGCTCCTCCCACACCAAGTCACTTAGAGAGTTGGCAAGACTCTCCCTTTGCCACTGCAGAAATGCAGTTTCAGAGAAGGAATGTGACTTGCACAAGGTCACTCAGGCCACTGCTGAGGTTCCCGGACTCCTATGCCAATGCTCCTTCCAAGACTTTCTCCAGGGAGCCTCCCAGTCCACCACTCAGCTCCGAAGACACAGCACAAAGTGGCCCTGCAGGGGGGGCCACAGTCACTGCCCCACAGTGTCTTCATGAGGTAAAGCCGTTGCTGGTAGGAACCCTGGGTGACAGCCGGCTTCCTGAGCATTCTGGTCTGCTCCGACATCTCACTGTCTCCCCGAGTCGCCCCTCCCGGGCCCATGGAAACCCCTACTTCCTCTGGTCTACATTCCCTTCCCAAAGGCTCAGCATCTAAAACTTTCCCAATCAGCTGGAGAAGGCCCTTTTTCCCTCTGAATGGAATCCTGCTCTCACAGGATGTCCCACCTCCCCTCTCCCTCCCTGCCTGAGGACTGAGACTTGGCCGGTGCAGATGTTCTTGAGTCTCTGCCCAGCGTTTAGAAACTGTGACTGTGCTTTTTACCAACCCAGGCAATGCTCAGTTACAGGGCACAGCTCACCCAGTGCAGAGGCCCAAGTCCAAGCAGACAAGGTCTATGTTAGCCCATCTGTTAGTCCTCTGCTCTCAGAGCACCCTGTGTTTTCCTTCTTAGCACCTGCATAATGACAACTGTCTATCACTATGAGTCTCTCCTCACTGCCCCCTGTGGATGGGACATTTCGTGAGGGCAGACTATGTGTTTTGTTTCCACATCCACCACCAGGCCAAGCATTGAAGGACATGGAATAAACCATCGCTGAATGAGTGAGTGACCGATTGAACAATCAAGGCACAACTGCCCCATACCCGGGCTTGACTGTCAGGAAACAAAGAATCACAGGGCTCCCAGGAAGCATTGGGTGCTTTCTACATTTGATCTCATTAAATTGTCCCAACAGTAGTGGGGCAGTAGAGTGAAGAAGGGAAGACTCAGCAGTCAGTCTGCTTGGGTTCGAACCTCAGTTCTCTATATGCTAACAGTGTGGCTTTGTGGCTTAATCTCTTTGTGCCTCAGTTTCCTCACCTGTAAAACGCAAACAGTCCCCATCCCCTATGGTTACCGTGTACGGTTATACAAAAGGGTTAGTTCAGTGCCTCGTTCATAGTAATCTGTCCCACACACCTCCTACTGCTATTAACACTCTGGGAGGTAGGGGTTTCTGAACGTTTATTTATTTTGAGAAAGCAAGAGAGTGAGTGGGGGAGAGGCACGGAGAGAGAAGAAGGGAGAGAGAATTCTAAGCAGGTTTCGAACTGGAAGCTTAATGCCGGGCTTGAACACATAAACTGCGAGATCATGGCCTGAGCCGAAATCAAGAGCCAGATGCTCAAGTGCCTGAGCCATAAAGGTGCCCCTGGGGGATTGTTCTTTAACTGTCGAGGAGAGACCACAGTTCAGAGATGTTGAACAGCTGCCCAGGAAACAGCAGGGCTGGACTGCTCCGGAGCCCCCGCCCTGCCTTACCTCGGGTGCGGTACGTGAGCACAGCCACGGTGAGGTGGACCTCCGTGGGTGTACGCGCCCTGCAGGAGCTGATGGAGTAGTACCGGGGTTTCAGAACAGGCAGCTGGGAGAGCAGGAAGCCAGCAGACACCCGCAGGGACGGGAACTCCTCCAGCACCTCCAGGAATGTGGGGCTATTGGTGAACTTCCACTTGTTGTACTCTGAGGGCTGAAAGCCAAGGGCGGTGTGAGTGACTCCTGGCACTTGCCCCACACAGAGGCAGGAGGCTGTCACAGTCCAGCCTTCATTCATTCACGCATTCATACCGTCAACAAACACTTCCAAGTGCGGGGTGCTGTCCAAGGTGCTGAGATTACCAAGCTGGAGAGAAAACCGTTCCTTCCTGGAGGAACTCAGGTCAGTGAGTAGCATTCATCTGATTTGGGTGCTTAGAACGCCACCGTCAGCTACTGGAGGGCAAGAGTCAAATCTTTATTATAATCTAATTGTGGACAGGGCTTTGGAGTCACACACAGCCGGGTTCAAATCTTGACTGAATGCCCTTACCAGCTGTGGGCATGAGGACAGCATCATCTACTTCACGGGGAATATCGAAAGAGAACATGTGCCAAGACAGTAGCAGCCACAGAATAATGGCAGTGGAGGTGGTGGCAATCAAGATAATCACTGATAAAGATGAGAGTAATCATGCCATCCAGTGCCTTTTGCAAAGGTACGTGCCTAGGAAGTTATCAGTGAGTTAATGCATCCTCTCATTAACTTATTAATTCAACTACCCATCTGTCACTATGTCTATATATCCATTCATCCTCACTATACATTCGCCAGCACTTCCTAAGTTCCAGGCTTATTCGAGTTTTGGGAATATACAAAGACAAGACAAGAGTGGCTCTCCTTTCCTAGCCTATTTTTATTTAATTTTTATTTTTATTTTTTAATTTTACGTAAGCTCCATGCCAAATGTGGGGCTTGAACTCATGACCCTGAGATTAAGAGTTGCATGCTCTATTGACCAAGCCAACGGGTGCCCCCTAGCTAATTTCTAATGAAGTGCACTTTGGTAGTATCCTGCAGACACTAAGACAGATTCAGATCACTCAAAGCAACTGTGTCCCAGTGATGGGATGAGAGGGGATGCGGACTTCACACCAGCTTCTGACAAGTCTCACTTTGGGAAGCTAGGTAGGATTTCCCCTTGGAGGTTAATGATTCGCTCTGGGCTCTGGCTCCCCTCATCCTAGGACCCTGCCCAACCTTCACCTGGCACAGGGTCTCCAGCCTCTGTCTCTCTGCCTCTTCTGTGGCCAGCTGTGCCAGTTTGCGGAGCAGCAGCTGGGTTGGGGGGGTGGTGACATCCAGGAAGTAGGTGAGGGCCTGGTTGAGTGAGCACGGGGGCAGCCGCTTGTCTCTGACCCAGTAGCTTCCTGGAAAGGGAAAGAAGTAGTCAGGATAGCAAAAAGGCCCCATTTAGGTTTCCTGATGAGGCCTCTGGGGAAAACACCTTCTACCCTCCAGCTACCGGAGGGGAGAGGACACTGAGTTTCTGCCTCCAGGAATAGCGAAAGTGCTCATGTACCCAATTCACATGCAAGAAAGTGGTGCTCAGAGTTAGGGCTGCCACAGAAGGCTGAGCAACAGCTCTCTAAAGGGCACCCAGGTTGACACAATGCTGAAAAATTAACTATGCACCAGACAGACTTCAGTCCCTCTCTGGTTCAGACCTATACTTTCACAAAACAACCATAGATAAACTACAGCCTCACAGTAACTAAATTCACCAAAGACTGATTACACCCCAGAGATGGGTTATGCATTTAGAGAAAAGTCTGTGACTTCAGTCCCCTGGGGCTACACCAAGGGTACTGGGTGAACAGCAAATCAGCTCAGAGTAAAGTGGTGAGTCCCAAGGAGTCCCAGTAGGCAGTACGGAGGGCAGTTATAGTGTGGACCCTGGAGCCGGGAGGCATGGGTTCAAACTCTGGCTCCCCACTTACTAGCTAGGTGGCTGGACACACTGAGCTTTGGGTTCTGTCTCTGTAAAATGGATGTGGTAACAAAACCTGTTATCACTAGGTTTGTATGAGCATTGAATGGAATAGTGTATGTAAAATAGTACAATGTCTGGCACATACATGTTCAAGAGATGTAAGTATTCAACAGAATGTAAAAATATCAGTATTATGTTATTTCATCCAGACCACAGGCCTGAAGAACCACACATCTGTCTTCCTACAGTCACAGACATTCTCCTGGACAATGGGGGACAACGCCACACTTGGTCTCTCTGACCCTCCTTTCCCTATTGTGGCCACTCTCTTTTGGGGCACATATTATTTGGAGGCATGATTATCACTGAGGCCAGAGGGCTATTCCCATGGGCTGGGAGGCTCGCAAGTGTGGATTTCATTGGCTTATCTCTCCTAGTACCTGTCCCCTGCCGTGCTGTGCTCACCGCATAGACTGGGCCCCACCCTAGCAGGGGAAGGGGGTGTTCCAACCCTCTCTAGGACAGCATCATCTCCCAGGTGAGGATGACCAGGAGGGTAAGGTGGGGATAAGTGAGGCCTTTGGTGGATAAGCAGTGTGAAATCACAGGGCCGTGAACAGGCGAGGACGTGATGAACTCTGGGACCCAAGGAGACTCTCAGGGCGTGTCACACCCCTTCTCTGAGCTCTGGACAGACATTCATTAGCCTGTAGGGAATGCACATTCCTCTACTCCTGCATTTATTCGGTGCCAGGAGCTGTGGTGAAGGGTGCATGTGCACCTAATCATCTTACTATACCCGTACAAAGATGGCTTTTTTGGCTTCGTTTTAGAGACGAGAAATAAAGCTTGGAGAGGTTAACTCCTAGGCCCAAGGTCACATAGCTAGTAAGTGACGGATCAGGGATTTGAACCTCCAAAGCGCAGCATTTCTACACTATTCCCACATTTCTCCATTACGTCCTCAGGCAAACTGCACGTGCATGTCTATTGTGGGGACTGAAGAGGCAAGGCATGTAAAATGCGGGCATCTAGTCATTACCCAACAGATGCCAGCTGCTACTGTTATGATGATGGTGGTGACGAATATTCTTGCATATCTGCCCCGCCTCCCCAACCTACTCAGTAGCGAGCTTTCTGAGTACATTGAACCTTATGCATTTTTGTCGCCCAGGGCCTGCCTGGTATATAGATGTGACCAGTTGAAATTTTGATGGAAAAATAAATGAATCCATCAATGAACACAAAAAGTGGCTGGGTGAGCAAAAGAATGAAGGGGAAAAGACCCTCCCAGCCGCTGGGGCTGGACAGACAGACCCAAAGCAGTATCCCTTCTGTTGGCAAAGCTGCGTTAGCATGGGCTTGGGTGGCCCACCCACTTACTCAGCAGGGTCAGCTGCCCACAGCAGAGGGGCGGGACCAGCCCATCAGTGGAGTTAGGGGGGTGCTGGGGCCACCGTGCACAGCTCACCACTCTCGCTGAGGGTCTCCAGGTGCACAGGTTGGTGGGGTGCAGGGCTGTCCACCACCCGCTCCAAGATGCCTTGCACCAGAGCCAGCTGGTTGCAGGGGAAAACCCCGAGGTGCTCTCCAGGCACGTAACTCAGCAGGTGGCTGTCCTCACAGGAGAGCGCCACCAGGAGGGTGGTGCGGCTGGAGAAGGGAAAGAGAAGCCTCTGGTGAGGCCACCAGGATTTCCTCCAGAGCTCCTGACGGGCGTGCCAGCTTCCCCAGGAAATGTGTTCTCCTTTCATTTTCCTGCCCAATTCCATGAGCATGGGTCACCGGCTTCCCCCAAGACTGGGGACTCAGGAGAGCCTCGGGCTTCTCTGTGGGGAGAGGGTGGTCCCCTTACGGCCCTCCAGAGCCACACCGGCTTGACCACACCCTAAAGAAAGCATCCCACTGGGAGATAGTCGTCATTAGAAGACCCCTTCTTGCACAAACCCTGGCACAAATCTGGCTCTTATTGGAACAAAGCCTAGTTTTCCTAATGATTGGGGGTGGGGGGCGGGGGGGTCAGCACAGCCCACCTCCAGGCAATCCATAACACTGGTGTCTCCTGGTGGAGAAACATCCTTCCCAAAGTTTTCCTGAACGTTCTTAAGAAAGAGCCAAATGCTGTGAGTCTCTCTTGCCCTCCACCTTGATGAAAGGGTTTAGTGACAAAGGACAGGTTGGTAGAGCAGGTGGCCTGTTCTCAAGCTGGGGAACTGGCCTACAGTTAATGGAGACCAGACCTAGAGGTACTGGAGGTCACAGGTGGCAGCAGTTGAGCAGGTCCTAACGAAGTTGTCACATGGTTGTTATTACCAGGGGACACTTCCCTCCTTTCAAAGACTGACTTGCTCTGGTCTTTCCTTCACTAAATTAAATCTGTGGGTCATCACTCAAGCAGGCCTGCAGCCTCCCTTACCTGGATTGCGGTCTCTGGAGGTTCTGCCGTGATTTGAGCCTCATGGTGAACACGTTCTTGGCGTGCATAGTGCTGAGGGCTGCAGGGAACAGAGAGGAAAACACGGCAGTGTGGCTTGTAAGTGCTGGTGGGGCCAGCCTCCACGTATCAGAGTCAGTTACCCCTGGGGTGTCTTGCTGTGATGGTGGTGGGGTTTTCTATCCTTTCTTCCTCCCCTCTCCACCCCTAACCCCCCGCCACCAGCTGGGTTTCTGAATCACAAATAAAGACCCTTCTTTGACAGGGTTGGGTTGTGCTGCTTCTAAGTGCTAGGAAAGGCATGAGGTGCCCAAAGATGGGGTTTTCTAGGCCATCACCATAGCCTGGTATCTGCAGGAGAGCCTAGTTGAAGCTGGGGGTGTCCTAAACATGTGGGAGACTTAAGGGCTCCTGTGCTCATTCATGGTCCAAGAGAAGACAATCACAGAAGCACAGCGTCCAGGAGGCACCGTCACGAGATCACAGACAGCAGCCTGGGATGGCTTCCACAGATGGTGTTGACAATACTTGGTGGCTGTCGGAGCCAGGGCTCAAATCCCAGCCTGGCCACAGGCTAGCAACTTGCATCACCTCCCCAAACATCAGTGTCTTTGTGTTCTTCTTCTTCTTTATTTTTTAAGTAACCTCCACCCCCACCATGGGGCTTGAACTCACAACCCCGAGATCAGGAGTCAGCTGCCCTACCTACTGAGCCAGCCAGGAGCCCTGGTCTTTGTGCCCTTCTTGTAAGATGAGTGTCAGGGCTCACTGACTGTGGGGCTGGGCAAGGCGCCCAGCACAGTGCCGGGCACACAGGAGGCCCTGCAGTGGCACCTGCTCCCCCCCTTTCTGTCACCCGCCCAGGGCTTCCTCCTGAAACAAGCTCCCTGAGGGATAAAGCGAGCTCTCCAGTCCTGCACCCCAGCAGGCTCTCGGCTGCAATGAGAGCAAGCGGCCTGCAGTCCCCAGGCCAGCTGCCTCTGTTCAGAGGGTCCTAGTGGTGGCCTCGAGCCCAGACTCCGGCGCCAGAGACCGCCGTCCCCGCAGGAAGGGCCTGCAGGTACCTCTGTTGAGGTCCAGAGGCTGTGAGTCCTGCACGAGCCTGTAGTTGTGCGGGTCCCAGGTCACGTTGGACGTGTAGAGCTTGGGGATCTGAATGCGGTGCTTGCCTCGCACGTCGAACATCTCACAGGCTGCCTGGGAGAAGACCGGGCAGACCAGCGTTAGCCCTCACCATTGTCATCCTCTTCGACATCACCACCACCATCGGGGCCACCATTTTGTAGGTCCTTACAAATCGGTGACATGCTTCCCATGATCACTACGTACAAGGATGTGATTGGGCTGCTGTGGGCGCTCAAAAGGGTGGCCAGGCTTGGCATACGGTCGCTACTGCTATTATGATGAATGCTGCTACTGACGGTATCTCATTTTATCCACATCCACATCATGAGATCTGACTACTCCTGTGTTCCTGGTGTGGGGTCACGGGGAGGCCTGGGAACCAAGGGCCCTAAGTGCCACCACTGGGTCAAACACTTTGCTCAAATGTGGAGCTCTCTAAAATCAGGGGGGTCAGGCCACAGGCAGCAAAGCCCTACTGAGATTCTGACACAGGTCCAAAGGACTCAATGGCATGGTCCCTGTCCCCAGGTGCTCTGTGGCTGGGAGACTGACATAAGACAAAGTCATCAAGAGGTGACCGGAATAATTAGAGGGGGAAAGATCTTAAACTGAAGCTCCCCGAGGGCAGGGGGCTGTCTCAGTCATCCTTCCCCCATCTAGGGGTACAGGTGCATGCTTACAGTGGAGTTCTTGGGGCTTGGGGGAGAGCGGCAGTAACCTGAGCCTCCAGACCACACCTAGGACCACGCCTACAGGACCAGGCAGGAGTCACGCCCCCCAGGATGGCCGGCACAAGACGTCCTGGGCACCTGTGGGCTGCGGTGGCCCTGTCCGTGCTGAGGGGCAGCTCCAGCTAAGAACTGACCTTGAAGGTTTGTACAGCCCAGCTGCGGAAGGCTTCCTCCTGTCCACTGAGCTCGTCCCCTTCCCCTGTCGGGGCGAGCTGAGAGGCCCCCAGATGGGACAGCTTCTGGTCAATGTCATGAGCAAAGGCGCAGAACTGAGGGTACATGCTGGAGCCGAGGCCAAACACGGCATACCTGCCCGAGGGCGACACACACAGGGAGACCGGGGTGAGCCCAGCCACGCACGCATCAGGTAGCACCACCGGCCTCAGACACCCGTCCTGCAGCTGGGCATAGGACTGGCCAGCACATGCCCCAGTCTGGTCCTCCCTATCTCCCAAGCCTTGTCACCAACTCCCGTGACCAATCCCCTGCCTAGTCTGCAGACCGATGAGAGGCACTTGGTTTCCCTGGCTTGACCCTCGACACACCCGGAGGACAGGATCTCTGTGCCTGGATACCTTGGAGAAGACCCCCTTATACACACCAGTTTCCTCCCTGGTACCCGGACTCTCGGTCCTTAAGGCAGGGCTTGGACAAGTGGGCGTGGGGAAAAGCCTTACCTGAACTTGTTGGTAAGCTCTTTCAGCATGAAGAGGGATTTTTTCAGTTTCTAGAAAGAGAGAGAACCACAGACTTCTCAGGACGAGATTAGTATATGTACTGCTTTTATTTTCCTTCTGGGGGCCCATTTAAAGACTGGCCACATCTGGCTGAAGAAGGTTCAAGATCCACCAACAGAGGTTGGTTTATGTGTGGGGCCAGCTGGCTGGGGCTCGGGGACAAGTTCAGCCTTGCAACTCACATGGGCCTGACCCTTGGTGCGGGACCTAGAGTGGCCCAGCCCCACCAGCTCTGGTAGAGGGGGACATGTCTTACAGCAGGACATCTCCAGAGGGTCTCCCCGGGGGGCACGGGCCTCTCTTCCTCTGGGAACCTGGTAATAATGGCAAGGGGTCCCACACTCTCTAACATTACTCTGATTTCTAAGGGACTCAAAAATTTTAGGTGGAATGTGACCCAGCAGCAATAGTGTCAAATCACATGGTAAGAAAGTATTCTCTTTTCTGTAGATTTTAAAAAATTATTCCTTTTTCGATTATTATTCTTACCTTTATGAAAACTAGGGAGAGTTTTGCTTGGGGCTAAGAGAGCCCGAAGACCTCTAATCCTTGCCCATTACTCATTTTAAAAAACAAAGCAAGCCCCGGCCAGGCAACAGCACCTAGCTAAAATTCAAGAACTTTGACTTTCACTGGATTTGTTTTTTGTTGGCCTTCCATTCGTGGGAGTGAATATTTGAGGGGGTCTTTAAACATGAATATTTGAGGGGCGCCTGGGTGGCTCAGGTGGTTAGGCATCCGACTTTGGTTCAGGTCATGATCTCACGGTTCACAAGTTCGAGCCCCACATAGGGCTCTGTGCTGACAGCTCAGAGCCTGGGACCTGCTTCAGATTCCATATATGTGTGTCTCTCTCTCTGTCCCTCCCCCATTTATGTTCTCTCTCTCTCTCTCTCTCTCTCAAAAATAAGTAAATAAACATTACAAAAAAATTTAACTTGAATTTTTGAGTTTAAAAAGGTGGTTCAATTTACTTAAAAATACAGAGCATGTCCCAGGAAAGGTGTCACATACATATGGTGATAATTATAAAGGAGGAAGGCAGACAGCTGGCACCAGGGCAGCTCCGAACCCTCACTTCCAAGTGCCCTTCTTAGGACACACTGAATCTCCCAGCTCCTTTCCCTGTCCCTCTCGGACCCTACCTGCACCTCCAACTACCGCCTCCCCCCCCCACCGGGACCCGGGGACCTGGGCCACCCACCTCTCCGTTGCTGGGGGAGTCTCCGTTCCCAAACGTGCTGGTCACCACCAGTAGCAGCTGCTCTTCCTCTAGGCTGCTCAGCCCGTACTGGTCCATGCAGAGAACCTGCACGGTGCCAAGGGTGGGCATGAGCCCTCGGTTCCCAGGCTGAGGCCCCTGAGCCATCCCCGGAAGCCCTGTGCCTCCCTTCCCCTCCCGAGAGGCCCCCCACCCATGACCTGTCCCCCTACCCTGCCCATGCCCAGCACAAGGCAGCACAGAGGAGGGGAACCCAAAGGCTTTGCGTGCAGCTCATCTCAGGTGAAACGTGTCTCTGCCTCGCTGTTCTACCCGGGGCCCAGCCCACGTGACGTGGAACGCCTCCAATGAAGGGTGAAACCTCCTTTGGGGTTTTGTCTCATCTGCCTGCATCTTATTCCTCCTTTGCCCCCGCCCCCCACATTTAGCACTGCAGCCTGTAGTGAAGGTGTTGAGTGAATAAAATTCATCGATAGCAGCTCATGGATTTTGAGACGGGCGTTAGGAAAGTGTTTCTCAAACCGTATTCCCTGGAACACTGTGACAACTGTATTTGCTGCCTAAGTTTGGGAACCCCTGGACACACATCTATCCTGTCACAGATTTACAATGTACATCAGCACATCCAAGGCTCTGGGACATTCAGGAGCAGGGGAGCCGTTTTCACTTCTGTCAGCATGTCTGTACCCAGGCAGAGGAGAAGGCACGCATCCAGCTGAGTTGGCTACCTTGGGGTTGAAGGCACAGCTGAACAAGGCCCCTAGGTCCTGGGCCAGCGTTTCTGACCTTCCTGTCTCCGTCGCAAAGAGGATTGTGGCTCGGACTCGGGACGCCATAGTCTTGTGCATCAGCGTGGAGGTGAAGAGCACTGCTCTGTAAGGACAGACAGACAGACACTGTGCTGACTCCGCCCTCTGGAGGAAGACGGGGCCTGAAGGAACGGGAGAGGCACAGTGTTCAAAGTGACAGTTTGAGGGAAAAGAACCCACATTTCTTACCAGGCATCAGCCCTAACTCTCGGCCCTTCTCCTCCCCTCACCCGCTCAACCCACGACTCAGCCTCGTGGGAAAACGGAGGCCAGGGAAGGCGGGGATGAGGGCGACACACGGTCCCCACTGGCGTCTGGACCTCTGTGAGCCCAGCTCCATAAAGGCCATCCTTTCTCTTTGTTCCCCGCCCCTGACGGCCTGGAAGGGCAGGTGGACAAGAAGAACAGGCGACAGTTCGCCGACAGCACCGGCCCCTCCCACTTACTTAACCAAGACTTTGAATGGAATCTTCCTTCTCCGGGGTCTCCGTGTCTCGTCCTGCCAGACATGGGTTTTCCAGGCCTCCATCTTCAGGAAAGAAGGCACTTGTGAGGGCAAGGTGGGCCCTAGGCTCGGCTGGGGCTTGGGGATATGACGGAGCCAGAGGAGCCTTCGTGCCCTTCGTGAGGTGGGGTCCCTGGGAGCCCCGGCAGGGAGCCCCGGGGCTCCGTCTCCCTCCAGGGCCCAGCTTGGAGCTTCCACATACGAGGCGGCCAGCTGATTTTATTCTCCATTAGTGTCCCCCCAGTAGGAAGTGGCCCCACTCCTCTTTAATTTTTAGTGTCACGAGGCAGACCATGTGATATGCAGTCCAAACCGGACAGCTTTGAGTGAAACGAAGCGCCGTGACAACAGGCACAGACGGTCCCCGGCAGTCAGTCACCCTACTTGGCATCATAAGGTAAGGAGTCTCTTCCCCAAATCTGGCTGAAGCCCTTTATGACAAAAAGGGAAGAGGTTTCAACAGCGAACGGTTATGGGGTAACTTCTGGGTTGGGCAGAGACTGGCTCATGGGGTCCACACAACGAGTCACCCACAATCAGGCCGCTAGGAAGTGGCAGAGTCACCTGCAGGTGTGTCTGAGCCACAGCCCAACTCTTCACCCTTCGGAATGTGACTGTTTTTGAGGTGGGGGCAATGGTGGTCATGCCAAGCTTAAGCAACATCAGGGCAATGGACCTCTGAGGGTGAAATAAAACATATTTCCTTAAGCCCCACTCTCTATGGAAAGGGACAAATGCAGGCCAGCATCCTGAGAAGCATTAAAACTCGGCCTGTGTGTCCCCGACCTGCCCCGTGTGTCCTGCATGAGTGAGCATGAATGTGCGTGCACACGCACACACCTACACACACACACACTCTCTCCACCCCTGAGCTCCCAAGACGGAGAGCAGAGGAAGGCCCTCCCTTACCTGGTAGTAGAAGAAAGGGGACAGGACATAGTTTAACATCTCCTGGTGGAACACAGGAGTGACGCTCCCGGAAATCGGCGGCACCAGCCAAACCCAGTCGGCAGGGCAGCCCCCTCGGGACCGGTACTCGCTCTGCATGTACTTCATGAAGGACTCTGCGGCTGAGTGGTGGTCCATGATGGTCACGTTTTGCTTCTAGAAGTAGAAGAAGGCAAGGCAGGGGGGGTTGAGGCAAAGGAAAGGGGACTTAGAAGTGTGGGCTGTCGGCGGATGGACAGTGGGAGGCCTGGCAATCAGTAAAATGTGACGGCAGCTCCTCCTGGCCACCTCCATGCTGCTGAAGATAAATGCCCAAATGGAAGGCACTCTCAGAGCCTCCAAAGGAGCCCCAGAAATCACCACAGTCGTGAGTCAGCCCAGAGGTCACATAGTGGTCCCCCCTTGGCCCTCTAGGGACAGTGTCAGCTTTTCAGGCCAGGCCTACAAGCCTTCACGAGCTCCCCACAAATGGCTCCCTCTGGATGCACACAAACCCAACCCTAGTGTCTTTTTGCCACTTGTTGGTAGAAGGTTCCAGGAGCCACTTCCCTGAGGATGAAGCTATCTCACCCAAAAAGGAACTAGACATCTCTGAAGAGGACAAAGTGTTGGGGGAACCGTAGCGTATGGAAGACAAGTCAGCACAATGTCCCACATCCTAAAGTTAGAAGCCAAGGAGTCAGGGCCTTCCTGGAATGATCCAGCAAAGGCAGCCGCACCCCTTAGTGTCTGGGGCAACTCAGTCAGGAGACATTAGTTGAATGTCATGATTCAAAGTTCGGCCTCTTATTAGCCATGTGACCTTGAGCTATTAGCTCCTGAACCTCACTAAGCCCGTTTCCTCATCTGTAAAATGGGGATGGTAACAGTGTCTACGTCATAAGGTTGCTGGAAGGATGTAATAAGTTAACACAAGCAGGGACACTTGGGTGGCTCAGTTGGTTGAGCGTTCAACTCTTGGTTTCGGCTCAGGTCGTGATTCCAGGGTCGTGTGATCGAGCCCCGCATTGGGCTGCAAGCTGAGAATGGAGCCGGCTTAAGATTCTCTCCCTCTGCCCCACTCCCCTGCTCACACTCTAGTAAAGCACAGAATGTGCGCAATAATTGTTAGCTGCTACTATTATTTCTATCTATTAATGCCAGGAGTGGCATAAAGCACAGGCATTACAGAGGTGAAACCGTGGCCTCTTTTTGGTACTAGATTACACTAATAGGGCAGAAGGAGGTTGGCAATTTTCACATGGTCTGATACAAGACACGAGGGAGGTGAATGCAGGTGCTGGTGGGGGGCAGAGGCGGGTAGCTCAGATGGAGGCTGGAGGAGAAACAGGGGACTCCAGAGACTGTGTCTAAGAGGAGGCAAGACTTGAGAGATGGGCACAAGTAGGCGAGGGGTGGGCATATCCAGAGGGCAAGGACACTGCCTGAGTCGAGGCCAAAAGGACTCGACAGGCCTTCTAAAATCCTAACACATGTACGAGCAACTCCTGGGCGCCAGGCCCGTTTGAAGCTGAGAAGCTGATGACGGTGATAATAAATAACAACAATAAAACGAATGCTTACAGAATGTTCACTTTGGGCCACGCAGCACAGCTGAACGGTGTGCGTGCGTTTTCACTGTATTCTTACAATAACGTGGTGAGGGAGGATCTATTACTTATCCCCATTGTACGGATGAGGAAGTTTATCCTGAAGGGGGGTGACGAGGAAGTCCTGGAGACTCAGGCAGAGGGGAGGGGGGTGAGCAGTGGTCGGGGGACAGTTGAGGATCCGCAGATTTGCTGGGACATATCTGCCTCCTACAGCATCAGGGCTTGTGCTCAAAGTCCCCGGGAGTCAGGATGTGTGGTCCTCAGCCAGCGGGGTCCTTCTGAGCTGGACCAGCCCTTCCTGTTCCTCCTCAGAACCGCCCCCCGCCAACCCTCAGAACAATCAGGCACAAGCTTGACCTGCCTCTAGGGTGGCCAGCCCTGGGAAACTGTATGATTGTTATTGTTTACTGGATGTTTGTTTAATGTCAACTCTCTCTCCAGGCCACAAGGAAAGGGTTTTGTCTATTTTGTTCACCGCTCACATCCTTGGCCAAGGCCAAGGTCTGACCCATGCGAAAGGCTCAGTATGCTTTGCTGAGTGAATGACTGACCATCTTCTGATCGGTCTGGCCCCAGGGTCTCTCCCAGCTTTGCAGAGGTGGGTTCAGCCTCTAAAGTAACATCTTCACACACCCCTCCCCGCTTCCTTCCCAAAAGGAAGGGGAGTGTTCATAGGAGCTAGAGGAGCAGACAGGCCAGAGGGCTCAGTCCCACACAAGAACGCACCTGTGCAGGGCCCAAGGGGTACATTCGCTCAATACAGGGAAGCAAGAGCAGCACCTGCCCGTGGGGACATGGACTCTCATTTACTGGTTCAAGTACATAGTTTTCTCAGTATCTACCATGGCTAGACACTCTTCTAGACCCTACAGGTAGAGCAGTGAACAAGAGACGCAAGGCCTGCCCCCAACAGCAAAGCAAGAAGTAGATGTACTCTCTCATGTCAGGAACTAATAAGAATTATGAAGAAAATTAAAGACAGAGGTAAAGGAAGAAGAGAGAGGGACAAGATGGAGCTGTGGGAAGGGTGCCATCTACATGGCGTGGTCAGGGAAGGCTACTCCAAGGAAGTGAACAGACACCTGGATGAAGGGAAGGAGCCAGCCATGGGATGAGTTGTGGGAGGAGTGTTCTAGGCAGGGAGAAAGCAAGTGCAAAGGCCCTGAGGTAGGAGCCATCCGGGTGAGCTTGGAAAACAGCAAGAATTCCAGAGTGACTGGAAGAGTGGCAGAGGATAGAAGACTCACCAGAGAGGCTAGAGGATGAGGAGGTACAGTGAGACCTTACAGTGGTTTGGCTGTAGAGGAACGCAAGAAAACAAGGTAGCAGTGGGGGGACTTATTTGGTCAGCTGGTCCGTTATTTCTCTGAGATGGGAACCATTATAACCTGTTGGCCACTGCTGAGAATGAGCCAGCAGAGATGAAGATACTGATGATATGAAGGAAGGGGGGGGCAGAATTTTCAGGAGGAAAGTCCTTGAGCAATTGGGAGGGAACCGGAGTCAGTGCTCAAACTCTGAAACTGACAAGGACCGAGCAGGCCTTGTCTCTGCATGTCCCGCGCCTAGCCCGGGGCCTGGCACAAACCGGGTGCTCGCTGCTGGTCTGAGGCCTGAGAAAGTGGACAGCGCTGTCCAGGGGAGAACCAGGCACCAGATGCCCGGAGGTGACCTAATCAGAGAGTCCCCAGACCCTCAGAACGCGACGTACCTGGAAACTGTGGAGCACAGCGACATTGATCTCCACGACGGCGCGGTCCTTCCAGAGTGAGGCCAGCTTGTGCGTCTCCAGGCCCATCCTTCTGCCCACTTCCTGCAGAGGCAGAGCGGAGGGGCGAGTTGGTCCCCGGGACTCCGCCCGCACAAGCCCACCTCCGCGGTCGGCCCTGCCAGAAGGGCCCTGTTACCTCCAAGATGTTGTAGCGCTGAACGTCACAGAAATCCCGGACCCCGATCTCCGTGCCCATGTACCAGCCGTTGAAGGGGCATCCTGGGAACTCCAGGCCACCCACCTCGAGCAGCATGTTGGCCACGGCGGGCAGGGCGTACCACTTCAGCTCCAGCTCACGGAACCACTCATACCTGGCAGGAAGGCAGAGAGAGTCGTAACTGAGTCCTATACTCCTGCCCATCCTCCCCACCCCACCCCCCGACATGCAAAAAAGCCTTCAGAAAAGACTCAGCTAAGGAAACTCCTTTCCAAGTGTTGTTCTCTGAGTCTGTCCAGCCTGGAGAGGTGACCTGGGCACAGTAGGTATCATTCATTTACTCATTCATTCATGCAAACATGTATTAAAGCAACAAGTATGCGACAGGCATCATGCTACATACTGAGAACCCAATGTCACATAGCAGTTAAGGAAGCCCAGGTTCAAGTTCTGCCTTACGGCTTAGCAGCTGTGTGACCCTGGGGTGTTATTTAGCCTCTCTGAGCCTCAGTAACCCCACCAGTAAAATAGGGATAACGGCATCACACTCATGGGATTACTGTGAAGATTACAGTATCATTCATTTGTGAATTCATTTATTCCAGAAATATTTATAATCGAGCACCTACTGTGTACCAGGCACCCTTCCAGGTGTGAGGGGTCTATGGCTGAACAAGAAAGGCAAGATCCTCATTTCAAAGAGCTTACAGACCAGACTAGATGATATACAAGGAAACAGAAAAATAAATAGAAAAATAAAAACACGGTGATGTGGTAGATGGAGGCTGAGGGTTTCTGCTCTACATGGAGCATTCAGGATAGGCTTCTCAGAGGCGCTGACATTCAGGACATACCTCATTGTCAAGAAGGTGACATTCAGGAAATATCTCTTGTCAAGAAGAAATGAATCCTTTAACTTTCTGAGGAAAAGGCATGTCAGGCAGAGGGAGCGGGAAGTGCAAAGGCCCTGAGGTGGGACTGAGTTCAGTATATTCAAGGGCCAAAAAGAAGAATATAGCTCGATACCTGCTACATAGTGAGTCTCAAATAGAGGGAGGCATTTTTGTGATGATGAAAGCTGCCTGGAGCAGGGACTGAACCAGACGAGCTCCGAAAGTCACCATTGACCTATGCTTTCACCACAGTCAGCTAAGGACCAGCTAAGAAAGTTGGCAGGAAGGCAAGAGGTCCGGGCTGCTCAGTGGGAGGATATCAGAGCCTTCTGAGGGTCTCAGTCCCAAGGTCACTGCTTCCCAAGTTCTTAGGGCCCTGTCTGTCTAAGCCTCTGCTTCCCCTTCATCAACATATCCTCGTAAGTCTGAGGCCCAAGGCCCAAGTCCACGGTTGCTACATGAGCATCGACAAGGCATGACTTGAAAGCCAGCCTTTCTGGGCACCAGCTGCTGTTGGCTGGGCTTTAGGGGGTGAGAGGGGCCCTGAGGATTGAGATCTCCCTGAGGAGAAGAATGGAGCATCCATGTTAGCATACAGCCCCATCCCCCTCGGCCTGCTTACTTGGGATGTTCCATGGGCACCTCGAGCACAAGGTCAGGTGGGATTTCGAAGAGCTCGGGGTCCCGGCCGTCAGCCTGCAGGACCAGAGGCACCACATCGAAGCGGCCGAACTTGGGCTTCCAGCCCAGGTCGATGCACAGCTGGGGGCAAGACGGGCCCAGTGAGTCCACACACCCGGAACCCCGACCCCTCTGGCTCCACTCTGTCAGCCAGCAAAGCCGGACCCTGTACCTGGGTGAACTCCACGCTGGCAGGGTCGCCAACGATGGTGCCATCAGGCATCTGGTAGCCAGCATAGCGGATGAGCTGGGCGTTCCAGATCCGGAAGTCATGCTTGCCATCGCTCCGCTGGGGGAACACGGTGATGGCCGACCTTCGCCAGGACAAAGACAGCGCTATTTACCCCGCGGCTTTGGTAGGGGCTCCTAGCCAGCCTCCACGACGTTCCTCTGCCTCCTGGCTCCCCACGCACCCCGGAGCTCGCACCTGCTCCAGCCTAACCAAACTCCTCTCACCTTCCCTGTGCAACCTGCCCCCCTGGCTGACACACCCTCTCGCTGATTCGCCCCCCTGCTCTGCCCCTTCCTTCAAGACCAATCCAGGGACCGCCCCCTCGGGGGAGCACCCCCATCCCTCAGGTGGGTCAGCTCTCCCAGGTTCTCCCTTGCTGCACGTTTCTCTTGCAGCCCGGTTGGTTGGCTGTTTGTCTAGTGACCAGGCTCACAGTGGGCTGGGGCAGTGTCCTGGGTCTTAGTCACCTCTCCATTGTCCTCACCCCACTGCTATGTCTGGTCATGGACTGGGTCCCGTGATGTTGGCACTGAGTGTTTGTGGAACAGAAAAATGGATGAATGGCCAAATGAACTGTTCAGTCCTAGTAGTCTTGACCTCTTTGGTTGGGGACAGGAAAAGATAAGGGGGAAAGGAAGGGCTCCTGATGGAAAGTGGTTCCTGGCTCTAAGAAGACCAACACCCTAGAGCCTTGAGCTGCAAGCCAACCTCTCATCCCTTCTAAAGCACGGTAAGCCTGACCAAGCAGTAAGAAGTTGCTTCTTAAAGATTCCTCCATTCCCTTCAAATGCTTCTAAGTCAGAAGGAAATCAAGGTCATGGGCTAGTGGGGGGAGGGGTAGGCTCCTTTCCCAAAGAAGCCTGAGTCTCCTTTCTCTCTCTCCCGGGTTTCTCCTGGAGCCAGAGACACCTCCCAGAAACCCATCAGCATCCTTTGGCTCAGACTTAGGGGCAGGGTGAGCCTTGGCCGTACCCCTGGCAAAGGTGCACCCACCTGATGTTACCGTTGTTGGTGGCGTAGCGCACGTGTCTGCAGATGTGCTCGAACATCTCCTGGGCAGTGGAACAGCTCCGGGCATCAAAGACCTGTGCAGAGCCCCCCAGCCCATGCCATCAAAAACTGAGGACAGAGGCCTCAGGGTTGATCAGAAGCTAAGTGTTTTTTTTTTAATGTATTTATTTTAATTTTGAAAGAGACAGAGTGTGAGCGGGGGAGGGGCAGAGAGAGAGGGAGACACAGAATCTGAAGCAGGCTCCAGGCTCCAGCTGTCAGCACAGATGCGGGGCTCGAACTCACAAACTGTGAGATCATGACTTGAGCTGAAGTTGGACCTTTAACTGACGGAGCCACTCAGGGACCCCTGATCAGAAGCTAAGTTAACAAGGGAAGGGACGGAATGGTCCAAAACCCCCACCACTCCAAACACCAAGACGAGAACGTTCTCCTCTCTGCACTGACACCTCTCCTCTCAGGGCTGCCGCATGCTGAGACAGCCCAGGCAACCCCTTCCCACGTGGAAGACCCTACCAAAACCCAAATCACAAGAAAGCGTGACTTTTGAGCACAGGAATCAGGATTCCCACAGCCCTAGCCTAGCGCCTTGATAACATCAGCACATTTTATTAAGTTTTATTTATTTTGAGATAGAGATAGCGAGCATGAGTGGGAGAGGGGCAGCAAAAGAGGGAGAAAGAGCATCTCAAGCAGGCTCTGCACTGTCAGCACGAAGCCCAACATGGGGCTTGATCCATGAACCATGAGATCCTGAGCTGAAATCAAGAGTCGGACAATCAACTGACTGAGCCACCCGGGGGCCCTAATATCAGCATATTTTTCACAGGGACCTCAGCACATTTTATTTCAGCCAGCGTTGGTTTCACTGGTGTTTCTCATCAATTTCTGTCCAAACACTTTCTATATTATCCAGCAATAAATGATCCGCCCCATCCCCATATAAAGATGCCTATGAGGCTAGGAGAAACAAAATGTTTTCTAGGAGCCAAGGTCAACCATTCTGTTGCGGCACCCGGGCCCCAACAGTATTAAGAGCAAGGCCATTGGTTTTACATCTGTGTGAGGAAAGGCCAGCTAGAAATCCTGGGCTGAAACCACATTCTAGACTTCGAGGGGGAGCCCTGTGAGTCCCCATCTCACATTTGCAAATGTGAAGAGAAAACCAGGGCCCCGGCTTCGGAGTGGGGGCCCCCCCTCTTCAGAGCCATCAGCTGGGGGCCTGCTCGCCGCCCAGGTCGTCTCCGCTCGGGCCTAAGGACACGCACCTGCAGGTTGGACCACTGGATCCGCCCGATGCAGCGGGGGGCGTTGCGCCAGGCCTGCTTGGTGGCGAAGATGAGTTCATCTCCGGTCAGCTGATAGGTTCCTGTTGTTTCTATCTCCCTTGTTACTGCTTCCACCCTGGCCAGATGTTCCTCTATTTTTGCCCTGGGGGACAGGAAGACATCAGGAAGATCAACAATGAGATGGCCTTAGATGGAGATTAATTCCAGCCACAGAAGCAGCAACTGAACTAGGATACCAGGAGGGCAAGATATCCCTCAAGAGAGGCTGTCCCCTCCGGGGCTGGTTTCAGGGTGTGCGACCCCAGCCCGCAGCTTGGAAGGGCCCCGTGCTCGGCTTAGCGCTCTGCTGTCACAGGCTTGAAATGCTCAATCGTTTTGAACAGCGGGCCCACGTTTTCACTTCTCCACTGCGCCCTGCCAGTTTCGTAGCTGGTCCTGATTCTGAGGGCACCCTTGCTGTTTCCAGGCACTTTTTCTCCAGTTACACTCATGTCAGCTTGGCAAGCCTCAGCCAGGAGCGCAAAACCCTTCTCAACGCTTCTAAGAGCGGAAGTAGCCGCAGCCGCACCCTGCCTCTCGGCCGCATCCCAAAATCGGGAGAGGAGCAGCCCTTATGGCAGCAGCTCCCGTGTGCCGGGTTCCCGTTATGAGCCAGGCACTGGGCGAAGCCACACACAGTTGGGGTCTCACTGAGTCTCTGGGAGAGGCATTTTTGTGTCCATTTCATACGTGTGGGGTATAAAGGCTCTAGCGGGTTAAGCGCCAGCCCAGAAACGGAAGTGTGATAAAGGGCAAAGTCAGGACTCAAACACAAATTGCCCTGATGCCAAGCCCGGGCCCTTAACCTTCCACCCTCCACCCCAGGGGGGAACTGCAAACGCAGAGATGCTGGGGGCCTGCCCACACGTCCCTGGAATGCGCTGGGTGCTCAGGACTCAGCCTGCCGGGCCCCAGGAGCTGCTCAGGGAGAAGCCCTCCCCAGCCCCGTCCAACAGTGCAGGCTCCTTACAGCCTGTGGTTTCTCAACCTCCTCACTGTTCACCCAGCAATTCCAGGAGAGATTTCTAAACCGTTCCTTCCCTCCCCTCCCAGGCTGCAAAACTATCTCTCAGGGAGGGATTCAGTCAGAAAGGCTTTGAAACACACACACACACACACACACACACACACACACACACACACAGAGCAACCTTGAGATGTCCAATCAACACTGAAGACGATTTGAAAGGGCACCAAACAAAGCTATTTAAGGAATGAACCGCTGATTAAGGAGAGTGGACGGCTCAGAACAAAATGGCTTTTCTGTGGAGGAAAAAGGTCTTGACAACTCTTGCTTGATTAGAGAAAAAGCTCAAAGACAAAACATTTGGGGCTCTTTATCTTCAAGGACACTCCTGGCAGACCTGCCGGGTGAGGTTAAGGCTGCCACGTGGGAAGCCCCCTCCCCCCAGGCAGCATCTCAAGAGACTCCCTGCTCCACACCCAAGCATGGAACCGGTGCCATCTCCAGGACACCTGTGCCCGGAGCACCTTCCGCAGGCTTATGATGGGACTACGTAAGAAAGGATGGGTTTTTTCACATTTTTATGCGCTCCCCTTTGAGTTTGATATTCCATCACCGTTCTCATACAGTCCCATTTCTAAGGCGCTCCAGAGGCAAGGATGCCTGAGTTCTGAAGTAGAGAGCAGAGCTTTTGGCATCAGCCAGCGGATTTGATCAAAACATTCGGCAAGTTACCATTTCTAACTATACAATTGCTCATTCACAAGCAAGACCTAACTCGCCAGCTGTCTGTGCCTCGGGCTGCTCATATGATTGTGGTGATGGACTGCCGTTTGTCCTTCACATCCCCCAGGACCTCTCAGCTGCCTCAAGCTATGGACTGGTGATGGAGAAACAGACCCTCCCTCTGGGAGAGGCACGCAGGTATGTAAGGGCCATCGAGCTCAAACCTGTTGCTTCCCGCGGGCTAACACCCACCCGAGGTCTTCCCAACACCAGCAGGGCCTCCCAGGTCCAGCATGAAGCTGGGACCTTCAAGGTCAAAGAGCTGGAGGCTACAACATAGGTTAAAAGGAGGGGCTCTGGCGCCAAGGTGCCTCGGTTCAAATCCCAGTGGTGGGACTCCCGGAACATTGAACTTCAAACAAATTATTTCACCCAGGCTCTTCAGTTTCCTTGTCTGTAGAAGGGGGCGCATAATAATGATACTTATTTCACAGAGTTGGGGTGAGCATTACTTATAAGGCACTTAGGCAGGGCCCAGAACAGACTTAGTGCTCAGTAAATGTTAGTGTTGATACAGTGGCCCAATGAGGCCCATCAGGAGAATTCCTAGATTCTGGAAGGCTCATTAGTCCTTGACAGAGCTGACAGTCCAAGGATCTTGAACTTCCTAGTCACAAAGCACTTTTACTGAGGTGTGGTTACACGGCACACGCAGCCGGAACCCCCAACAGGTTTCTCAATCCAGCTATTAGACTCGCCGGAGGGGCTTTCAAAAAACACAGATGTCTTCCTCCTCCACCCTTCCTGAGATCCGGATGCCCTTGGCCCAGGTACCCTGGCATCAGTACTTTGCAAGGTCCCCAGGCGACTCGATGCATAGCCAGGGTTGAGGATCAGCGGCCCTGGAAGATAAGGGCCCTTTTCATAAGCTCAAGGCCCTTTCCAGCTCCGACACTGTAGGGTCACAGTAGAGGGGACACAGCATCCCCAGGGACCACACTTTCCACCATGGGGGTCCCAGGTGCATTTCTAGGACTCACTTCATGCAGCTAAGTGCCTCATGGCATATGCCCTCCCAGCCATGCTCCCCTCCCAGCCACGCTCCCCTCCCAGCCCATAAAACAGCAAGTCCATTCCCTCAGCCATTCTGTCTTAGGATCGCTTTGTGTATTTTATTTTACAGTAATAAGCAGGCCTAAATTAATATTCATATATTTTATGAAACCCAGGACTAGAGAACCCTGCAGAGTTCGATGCAAAGAGCACCACTTGCTCTGTCTGAGCCAGAGGACATGGATTCTAGCTGGGACTGGGTTTCTCTGGTCGCACCTGCTGGAGGTGGGTTGGACCAGGTGGTCTCGAAAGTCCTTTCTATGTCAAATACTCCATAATGAAAGGGGACTTGGCACAAACTTACTTAAAGCCTTGGAACAGTTTTCTGAGCCAGGTTCCATTCCCCGCCCCCCTCCACTTTCACTGATGAGGAAATTGACTCTCAGAGTGGGTAAACAGATCTCCCAAGGGTACAGGGCTGGTTGGTTACGGGGCAGCCAGGATTCAAATCCAAACGGGTACGTTCCTAACCCACACTTTCAATCACTACTGTGATGTGTCTTTTTCTTTTCTTTTTTTTTTTTTTTAAGAGAGAGAGAGCACGAGCAGGGGAGGGGCAAAGAGAGAGGGAGACACAGAATCGGAAGCAGGCTTCAGGCTCTGAGCTGTCAGCACAGAGTCTGATGCGAGGCTCAAACCGTGAACTTCGAGATCATGACGTGAGCTGAACTCAAATGCTTAACCGACTGAGCCACCCAGGTGCCCCAACGATGCATCTTTTTCTTATGATTGTAAGCACCTACTCTGGGGTCTCTCCCCTGGGAGAACTATGCTTTAGTTCACTGTGACTCTGGGAAGGAAAAAGGCCTGGGGCCAGAGGCAAATGATTAGAGCCAGAGGAGCTCAGGGGAAGGGGCAGGCAGGGATCCTGCCCAAGTGAGACTTACTCTTTGAAGGAGCTGTAATACTGGTTAACAAATTCGATAGCTTGAGGTAGAAGTTCATCTGGGGGGGTAGGCTTGTCCCTGGGTCCTCTGGTCAAACTTTTGGGGTTCATGATGGCTCCCAGACATGACTTAGACCTGCAAGCAAGATCCTAGAAAGAGAGAGGCAGGTGGTGAGGGGGCTGCTTGGCCCCTTGGAGAAGTGTTAACACAAGTCCTTCCTCCTTCAGGACCATCTCTCCTGGCCATTTCCAACCAGTCCAGCTGCTTCAGCTCCCTGCTGCCCCTCTCCACCCCAGTGGCACCTCCTCCTTGGGGTCCACCCAGCTTTCTCCCCACTCACATCTCCTTTCCTCTACTGGCTCCCCCAAGTGGGTGTGAGCTGGGGTTACTCCCACCGCCTTGGGCTCAGTCTCTGGCTCTGCTCCCCAGCCAGACTCAGACTCAGGACAAAGTCAACAGCTCGATCCCTGGCACATGTCAAATACCTTATCACTTAAAGGGGCTGATATGGCCCCTGGGCACACCCTATTGGAATTCAGCCAAAATGAACTGAAAGGAGAGTATAGAAATCCTAAAGTCAGAGGATGGAAAAGATACTGGAAAGAAGTACATCGAATGTTAACTGTGGTAATTTCTGGAAGGTATGGAAAATCATTCTGCTTTCACAGTCTTGGAATTTTCAATTCTTTTCCACTTTACAATTCTTACATAAATGTATATATATAAACATATACAGTGTTTATTTTTGAGAGAGAGAACATGCAATCCAGAGAGGGGCGGCGGAGGGGGGTGCAGACAGAGGATCTGAATCGGGCTCTGTGCGGTCAGCAGAGAGCCCGAAGTGGGGCTCCAATTCACAAACCGTGAGATCATGACCTGAGCCGAAGTCCTACTCTTTTTTTTTCAATGTTTTATTTATTTTTGATACAGAGAGAGACAGAGCATGAGAGGGGGAGGGGCAGAGAGAGAAGGAGACACAGAACCGGAAGCAGGCTCCAGGCTCTGAGCCAGCTGTCAGCACAGAGCCTGACGCGGGGCTCGAATCCACGAACGTGAGATCTGACCTGAGCCGAAGTCGGAGGCTTAACCGACTGAGCCACCCAGGCACTCCCAGAATGCTTTCTCTAGTTAAAATAAGACCCTTAGCAGACTGAGCCTTAAAGACACTTACTCACAGTTACTCACTAGATGCTCGAATCCCTCTCCAGTCTCCCTATCAAATATCACTTGAACCTTTCTAGTGACAGGGACCTCACTATCTCCTGATGCAGTTCAGTTCAGCTTTGGACAGTTCTATTAGAAAGTTCTCCTTGATGAAAAAAAGAGAGACAGAGAGAGAAAGAAAAAAAAAAGAAAAATCCCCCCGATACTACACTGTCTCTCTAAGGAAGACTGAATTTCTTCCTCTAATATTTTATCTCACCTTCCGAATTATCCATCATCCATTAGCGGGATCAATAGGGAGTTGGCATCACTTACTTCTGTGATTTGTGATCAGCACTGTTTCTGTTGCAGGCACCCTGTACCCAAGCAGATGACTGTCTGATTTGCCCCGGGGGATGTCCCTTTGAGCTAAGAAGGGCCCTAACAGCTTCACAAGCCTGGGACAAGGATCGTCCTCCCTGAACCCCAGATCGCTCACCCCTTTGGCCTTGTGGTGAAGTGTGTCTTGGAAAGTCATCCCACTGCCCCAGTTTTTGATCCTCACGTGCCGCGGGCAGGCTGATGGGGGCACATCCAGCTTCCCCGGGAATTCTGGAACCGCCTAAGAGGGGGAAACACCAGGGATTTACGAACGCTCCCCCTCCAGGATCCCACAGGTCTCCCCTGAGCCCTACTCTGGGCTTGGAGTAGGGAACCAGGACTGGGCGCACAGGTCAGGATGTCGGTCCGTGTCCCTCCTCCTTTCCCAGCAGCGTGGCCGTCTGGCCCAGTGCCCGCTGAGAGCTCCAGGTGCCTGGGCCACTGGCCAGGCTTCTCTCCTCGCCCGGACCCTGCCAGATGCTCCCGCAGAGGAATTGCAACAGGAGGGATTAAGGTTAGATGTCGGGGAGACTACGGTCACAGCCAGTACTGCGGAGAACAGAAATCTCAGTGCAAGGAAGCACGTACCGCTGCCTCCCAAGCAGGCATCTGGGACAAGGGAAGCCATCATCTCCCCTAGCTCTCGCCCACTTCTCTGGAACACTGAGGTCCAAAGCTCTTAGGAAAGATGGGATCTATGGGCTGGAGGCTGGGGGCTGAGCCTGCTTTATGCTGGGGTGTCCCACTCCTGGCTCCCTGAATGGCCCCCTCTCATCCCCGCCTGTCAGCCCCCGCAGGCAAGTCATCTAGGGGCCACTACTCCCGCTCACCCAAGGCACTTCCTCACCCCCACCCGTGTCCCTGGGGGTCCCCACTCCCTGCCCAGGTCCCAGCCTCCACCAGGCTGCTTCTCCTGCATCTGCCTGCGTCAGGGAGGAAGGGGCTTCCCACACCCGTATGACTCACTGACCTTCACTGTCCCCGTGAGGGCCTGGGGGGACTCATTCCGGTGCTTGCTGAGGCTGTGATACTTGGGGTCATCCTGAGTCACTAGACTGTGAAAGGAAATAGCCATCATGAGGTAGAACATCTCAGAACAAAGAGGGATCGTGGAGTGCCCTCTGCCAGCCCCTCATTTGATGGATGCAGGAACTGAGGCCCAGACGGTAGAGTGCATGTCAGGGCTGCCGGTCAAGGGAGACGTGTGGATGTGGTGGAGGAGGCGGCCAGTCAGAACCATCTCCCCACCAGCATCACCCTCCCTTCTCTTTTCTTGCCGCCCCCACCCCTACCCACCCACAGAGCCAAAAAGACGAGAGAGGAGATGAGCTAAAGCTAGCTGCCCAAATGATGACCCACAGAAGCTCCGGAAGATGCCCCCCGCCAGCCAAAGCCAAGTACAAACATGGGATGAGACTGAGTGCACAGAGAATGGTCCCTTCCAGCCTGCCCTCCTTGACCAGCAGCACTGCCCATTACCCACTTGTTTTTTGTTTGTCTGTTTTTAATTTTTTAATGTTTATTTTTGAGAGAGAGAGAGAGAGACAGAGAGACAGACAGAGAGACAGAGCATGAGCAGGGGAGCGGCAGAGACAGAGGGAGACCAAATCCAAAGCAGGCTCCAGGCTCTGAGCTGTCAGCACAGAGCCCGACATGGGACTCAAACTCATGAACTGTGAAATCATGACCTGAGCAGAAGTCGGACGGTCAACCAACTAAGCTACCCAGGTGCCCTCCCCACCCACTTGTTTAAGCTTTCTTATTTAAAGCCCTTGATATATCTTGGCTTAGTTACTGATTTTAAATTTTTATTATGGGAAATGTTCAGCATATGCAAGCTAAGGGACGGTATAATAAATCCCCATGGGCCCTTCATCCAGGTTCAGCCCCACTTCAGCAAGTATCACCCCACGACCGGTCTTCTTTTAACTCTATTCTCTCAGCCTCTGCCATCATTTCAAAGCAAATCCAGGCATCATGTTATCCATAAATATCTCAATAGGTGTATCTGGAAGTCAAGGATTCTTTTAAAAAATATACTGCTTATATTTATTTTGAAACGGCAGATGTAAAGCACTTTGCTTGTCCTTTGAAGAGTAAAAAGCCCTAACAGTCTGAAATCACTCAGAAATCACTGCCTCGTTAACTCTGGGTGGCTCAGTCAGTTGTACGTCTGACTCTTGATTTCAGCTCAGGTCACACGATCTCATGCTTTGTGAGATCGAGCCCCGAGCCAGGCTCTGCACTGACAGTCAGAGCCTGCTTGGGATTCTGTCTCTCTCCCTCTCTCTCTGCCCCTCCCCTGCTTGTGCTGTCTCACAACCCAAATAAATAAACTTAAGAAAAGAAAGAAAGAAAGAGAGAGAGAGAGAGAGAGGAAGGAAGGAAGGAAGGAAGGAAGGAAGGAAGGAAAGAAAGAAAGAAGAAAAGAAACCTCTGGTTTGGAATTTCAGGTTCCCTCTCCTGGCAAGTGCTACAGAGAAATGAAAGCACATGCCCTCTCTAGGCCACTGATACGCAAGCAACCCCCAACCGTTATACCCCACCTGTGCCTCGTCCTGGGGGGCATCACACCATAGGAACATTTCACTACGAAAGCTCGTGTTCCATGTCCTTCGGGGCATTTTCTGGGGCAGGCATGCGTGTGCACACACATCCAAGGGGAAAGGAAGTTAGAAAGTATTACAAAGGTCTCTCATTTTCCACTTTATACATATCTGCAATGTGGGCATGTGAAGTGTGCGCATGTATTACTTTAATTATTGGGAAAAGTAATGAGTACATATTTAAATTAGCATGATATGATCAACTACATACCTTATATAGTAGTTACATCATTTACAACTATAAAAGAGATGGTATCCTTTTACAAGAACATAAATCGGGATCAGAAAGCAACTTCTGTTTCAATCAAGTGATTCAACAGGCCTTTCGTGTGACCTGCTATCATCACCTTTCATGCGGACTGGTGGCCCCCACCAGAGTCAAGCCAGAATAGGGTAATCTGTGATTCAGAACAGGTTAAACCATGGGTGAGCAATCTTCAAAAGGCTCCTTAAGTCGTAAGATGTTTTGAGGGTGGGGTCTTACTGCCTTACTCCTCTTGATCTTTCACCGTCACCCCTAACCCCAACCTCCACCCAGCTTGTTCTTGCTTCCTGTCACTTCCTTGTGGCCACAGGACTGGAGAATTCGAGAAGTAAACGTTGAGGTGGAAAAACAATGTCTTTGTACACTGCTCATAACTACTGCCACCAAATATGCAAAAGCAATCCGAAAATCCAGTACATCGATGGTCCACACAGTCAGGCTGACCCCATCACCTGTGGTTGGATGTTTGGGTTGCGTCTAGTTTCTCCTCGATGATAAATTATGCCACACACTGAATACAAGGTCTGATGATGATGGTGATGATGGTGTGTGTGTGTGTGTGTGTGTGTGTGTGTGTACAAGCACAGAAGAACACCTGGGGGAAATGCCAGTAATAGTAACAGTGATGACAGCATGGGCAATCTCCGTTTTCCAACTTTTCCTAGGTTGGACTGTGAATTCCATCATAATTAGATATCGTTTTATTTTCATTCGAAAAATGAATAAGCAAAGCTATGCACAATCCCTTTCTGCCCCAGGTAGCTAATTTCTTTGGGCTAGCTGCTGGGAGCCAGGATGACCAGAAGTCAGGGGAGCACAGGAAGGATCTGGATACTTTTTGCCAAATTACTACAGTCCTGTAAGCTCTTGCAATTTGGCTACACCCGCAGCTATGCTCAATGCTGTGTGGTCCTTCATGGGAGCAGCGGACCTTTAAGAACCTGCGACGAGCGGGCCGAGTCCTGGAGTGTGGTGCTTAGATCCAGAACTATCCACAAGCCCCAGGGTGACAGGATGGCTGAAGTCAGAGCCGCGGTGTGTGGCTTGTTTGGGGTAACGGTGGTCCTGATTTCCCTTGCGGTCACCACTCCTGCCCACCGCCCACCACTGCACATACGGGGTAGGGGCGGCGGAGGAGGGGGCACGCTCTAGGAAACGGGTCTAATTTATAAAACAAGAACGTCTGTGCTCTAGTGCAGCAGCCCCAGTGCTGAAACATCTAGAAAGTTCCCAAGTGCTGAAACATCCACAGTTCCTACTCCAGCCCGCACAGACGCCTCTTGCGGGTGCACGTGGGTCGTCTGCGGCTACTGAATCGCAACCTCTTTTGCGTTCTAAACGAGGAACCCACTAGACATCCTCACCGGTGTCCTTTGCGGCG
>NC_043716.1:17478073-17531939 GCF_006229205.1 Suricata suricatta | reverse complement strand
TGGCTCCGGACGCAACAGGAGGGTTGCCCCGCCCCTCCGCTGCCCGGAGGGGGGGGGGGGCCGTTGCAACTGCGGGCGGTCTACACGTACCCGGGGTCTGCTAGGAAGGCGGCCTTTTGGACGCCACCGGGCTTTCTCCGGGCCAGGAGCCTGGCCCGGCACGGCTGGCCTCAGGCTTGTTTATTCCTCGTGAAACAATACATTTTTATCCCAACAAGTCCCACTCATCTGGCGCTTTATAGCTTAGAAAGCAAACTTTCCTGTTTGTTATTTCACCGATCCCTTCCTCAAGCCAGTCGAGAGGACCGTTCTATATGGTTTTCTCTTTAAAGAGAAGGAAGCTGTGGGCCCAGAGAGGTCAGGGATTGAGCCCAAGAGCACACAGCAGCCTCGGGCCATGGCCCAAGCTCCCTTAACTCACAAGGCTGTCCCAGAGAAGTGCTATTTCTCTTCGGTGAATTCTGTGTGATTCCAGAAAGGAAGCCAGGGCTGCGGGGTGAGTTTTAAAAGTAAGAGACACGGTGAGCTGCTGGGGGTGGAGAAGCCCCCTTGGGTCCCCTCCAGGGGCCTGGTCCTCCCTTCCTGAAAGGCACAGGGCCTCCTGACTTTGCACCATCTGTTAAATGCTCCCTACACTGGAAGCGGGGTAACTTCGAGGGTCCAGACAGGGCCAGGACTGTAGCCCTCAACCTCAGGGAACAGGCCCCCCCACCCCCTGCATGTAGGACAGTATACTGAATCCCAAACCAGAATTAAAATGGAAGGAAAGAGGGTACCTATTTTTTCTGAGCCAGTCAAAGCCCAGCTAGCAATGCTTAGCTCAACTTTGTTCCAAAATCCAGGTATCTTCACCGAGATGTTCCCACCAATACCTTTCTCTCTCTCTCTCTCTCTCTCTCTCTCTCTCTCTCTCTCTCTCTCTCTCTCTCTCACACACACACACACACACACACACACCCCTCCACAGGCACACAGGGCTCTTGCAAGCACCAAGCTCACTTCCTAATCGTTTGTTTACATAAAACATAGATTCATTAGCCACGTATAATGGGCTCTTGGTCTCATTACATCTGAATGGATTTGAAAATTGCATTTTAAAATCAAAAGACGCTAATTGGCTCCCGTGGCCTTCAGGATAAAATCCCCTTTGTACCGCCGCTTCCTCTTACAGGAACATCCTCCCTACCCGCCCCCCTTACTGTAGGCTAGCCGTCCTGCTGGGCCTGCCTCCTCCCCAGAGCCTACTCCCACCCCACTCCCTCCTGCACAACAGCCAGGCCAGGCCCCTCCAGTCTCCCCAGAAGAGGTCCTGGTGCTTCCACTTTGTCCTATAACCTGCCGTCTACCTCTCTGCCTGCCCCACCTCTGTCCTAGTATCTGAAGTGCTTGAACATCCCTATTCTGCTTGCACCCCTCCCAGAACTAGAAAGACATCATTTCCCCATTCCTTCCTTGACAGCAGGAACTCTTTCCTTGGTCCCTTTCTGGGCCCATAGCAGGCCCTTCAGGGAGTCCACAGTGCGGAGAAGTTACGATTTTGGACTTGGTTCAAACCTTAGCTCTACGACTTCCCAGACACTGACCTTGAGTAAGTCACTCAGCCTCGTAAAATAAGGGTAATAATAGTTCCTGCCTCAACAGGGACACCTTCTTTAGGACGTTATAAACATTTGCTATTTTTCGCTGCTGTCTATGGGGTTGGTAAATGGCTCCATGTATTGTCTGATTGATTGATAAACAGAAGGGCTGAGTTCCCTGACTCTCCAACACCCCCAGCACAGTGCCAGGTAGGAAGCGCTCAGCAAACCGTGAACTGGACCGTGCCCAGGCGGCTCAGTGTAGTGGTTTATGAGCCAGACTGCTGGCTCTATAGTTTGCCAACTCTGAGATCGTAAAAATTACTTATGGGGCAGCTGGGTGGCTCAGTCGGTTGAGCCTCTGACTTCAGTTCAAGTCACAATCTCACCCTTTGTGAGTTCGAGCCCTGCATCGGGCTCTGCACTGATAACGCAAAGCCTGCTTGGGATCTTCTGTCAACCCCCACTCCCACCCCGTCCCTGGTTTGCGCACACTCTCTTTCTCTCTTAAAAATAAATCAATCTTAGGGCGCCTGGGTGGCTCAGTGGTTAAGTGTCCGACTTTGGCTCAGGTCATGATCTCGTGGTTCGTGGGTTTGAGCCCCACATCGGGTTCTGTGCTGACAGCTCAGAGCCTGGAGCCTGCTTCGGATTCTGTGTCTCCCTCTCTCTGCCCCTCCCCTACTCATGCTCTGGCTCTCTCTGTCTCAAAAGTAAATAAACTATATAAAAATTTTAATAAATAAATAAATCTTTTGAAAAATTACTTAAACCTTCTGGGCTCTCATGTCCTCATGGCTACCTTAGAAGGATAACAAAAGCCCCTTCCTCATGAATTGTTAGGAAGGTTAAATGAATTCAATGTGATGTTTTCTCTCCATCGTCTCTAATACCTGTGTGAGTACTTCTACCAGCTTACCCCGGCTTAGGAAGAGGAGGAGGGTGAGCTAGTTTGCCTGAGTCAACCTAAAGCTCAGGTTTCCTCAATGGTCCAAAAACACAAGGCAGGAATCACTCTCAGTGCTATTAGAAGGTATGGATTCGGGAGTAAAGGCGTGGGCCACACTGCAGGGGATAGGAGAGGAGGGGGATTCGGATGATCTCAAAAGATGGCGGGTGGATTGGGATCATACGGAACAGCTGCAGTCAAGCCTTAGCATGATGACAGGCCATGGGGAGCCGCTGCGGACTCTAGAACAGGAGCAGGGCTTGCTAGAAGTCAAGTTGGAGTAAGAGAGGTCGGAGCCAGGGTGGTGGGGGCCAGGGGACTGCAGCTGGGAGCACTTCCTCTGTGCCAATCACAGGCATTGTCTACAATGTGAAAACTCATTTTGTGCTTACTGTGACCTCAGGGAATAGGCAATACTACCCTCTTCTTACAGATGAGGAAACTGAGGCTAGGAGACTTGCCAAAGGCCACAGGACTATTAAGTGGCAAAGCCACCTGCTTATCTCCAAGCCCGTGCTCTTAACCTTGGCTCTCTCTCTTCTTCTTCGACCCCTGGCAGGTGCGCTCAAGGTTGCATCGTGCCTACTGGAGTCCATGGATGGGAAAGCTTCTCTGGGGGCTGGGGAGCTATGTGGCAGCTCCATGTAGACTGGGGCTTTGCTCTGATTCATATGATCATGTCATTGCACTTGACTTGTCTTTCTGCTTCCTCCAGGTCAAGGCTTTGAACTCTTCTAGCATGCTCTGCAAGCCTGTTCACTGGCTGGTTGGCTGACTAATTCTCTCAGTTCTGTCTCTGGCTTGCTTCTCCTCCAGGCGGCAGGAGGTGGGGTGGGGGAGTAGGTGGGGATCAATTACCAGTCACGTGACCTGAGGGAAGTCACTCCCCTCTTGGGGCTTCTATTTCCTCATCTGTGAAACGAGACAGTGACCCGCACTGCACAGAGCGGCCTGTGGAGATCAGCCGAGACGTACTGCATGTGCCGTGCCCTGTATAACCCTGGCAAGGAGTCACTCAGTCACTTAGGTTGCCCAATAGTTGATAAGAGACCCTATGGTTAACTGAGTGTGTCTATGTATGGCCCTTTTTATACGCACACTCTTGGGTCATCCTCCACCGGCTCTGAGGTGGGTCCCCTTGGTGTCTTCCTGCTTGTGTGAACATCAGAGAGGTCACCTGCCCTAGGTCACACAGCAGGTGTGAGCCAGCACGGGGCCAGCTGGTACAGCCCAGCACAAGGCTGGGCTACAGTTTGTCTAACATCCTGCTACCCTTCACCAGGCTGATATTCAAAATATCTACCAGTTCATGAAGCCCACGCACCAGAGAACGGGAACGAACGAACATCAGCCAGAACGCTGCCCTTGTTCTAACCACTGGGCACCACCGCCTCTTACCCTCACATCAGATATTCCATATCACCTTCCCGTATTCCTCCCCCAGAGATTCCAGAATCCTCGAGGGCCAGGACTATGTCATGTCCCTTCCTTCTATACATAGCGTCAGGCGCCATGAGGTGTCCAGTAAACAGGGCCTGCGCTAAATTCCAACAGGGACATCCAAGACCTGCTGTGGGAAGCCAGAGGCAGGGAGAGGACTTCTGAGTTGGCGCGCAGAGCAGGGAGTGGAAACCCCGGGGAAGACAAGCCGAGAGTGGCAGCAGGGAAGAGCTTACCTCGAGGGGGCCCGGACGGCTTTCCCCACATTGTTGTTGATGTCTGTTTCCTCAGTCAAGCTGTACTTGTGGGATTTGGCCTTGAACAGAAACTTCCAGGGACAGGCCATCTCGATGGCTTTGCAAAACTGGTCCCTTCTCTGGATTGAAACTCAGAGGTCCTTCACCGAGGGGCTGACGGAGGGGAAGGAGACGGTGACAGAGGGTGAGGAAGAGTTTACGGAACTGAGCCTTCTCAATACAGTTAGTTTGCCCCAGAATCAGGACACAAACAATCTCAAACGACCACTTTATCCGTGCTTGCCATCTCCGTTCCTATTTGGAGTTTGGATTTGGGGATCCGTGGACACAGATTTTAATTCTGCAAAGCCACGTGACAGTCTGAAGGAGAAACACTGAATCCGTAGCATATCGAGGGCAAAGCACATACCCTGTGAGCCTCCTTCAAGGGACCCCCAGGCAAGGTGGGGAGGAGCCCAGTTGCATTGAAACATGGGTGCCTTGGCCTGGTCCTGCAAGGTCATTTCCAACAGTCTAACTAGGAACTGTCATGTTACGCCTGTCTTTGGAGAAAGCACTCAAGTCATTGCTGCCTTTCTTTTAAGATTTTGAAATTGTTGTCAATACTATCACCTGCTCCCTTAATATTATGTCAGTAGAGGGGATAGGATCATCGTTTGTGAGATCTCTGTAGAATTGTTTGTGAAAAAATGCACTCAACTCTCAACATTGGGGACCACCTTCTTGAAAAAAGGGCCAAAAAGGGGCTCATAAGTGGAGGGCCAGGTCTGGTCCAGGCTTGTCCCCAGCACGCCTTCTCAGTGGCAAAACCCACTCTGCATTTGAAGGCAGTGTGAGGATGTGCCCCTTGTAGGAATCTTAGAAGCCCCCCAAACCTGGGTTCAAGTCCTGGCTCCACTAGTTAAATGACCTGGATCAAGTTATTTACTTGAGGCTCATTTCCTCATCTGTAAAATGGGCTTAATAATATTCATCTCAACAGAATTGATTTGCGAGCAGAGAAGGACACATTTTAAGGATTGAGTAGGATAATCTATATAAAGATTCCTCGCAGACTCCTGCCCGCCCTCTGATCTGAATTGGCCACAAAGGTTGTCCTTGAAATGTAGCCAATTTTGCAGGGGAAAAAAAATCTAAACAGGTGCCCTTTTCCAGTGGCCAAACCTCCTGTGGGCATTTCTTAGACTTTCCACCAGTTTATCTCTGGAGGCAGAAAATTCCCACAGTTTTCTGGGCCTTCCCAAACCGGAAGAAGCAAAACCCCCTTGAAACAGTAGCTTCCCCAGAAATGGAGACAACTCACCTCACCACTGGCTGCGTGGCCTCAGCAGGGTAGCGACAGGAGAGCTGGGAGGGACCCGTGCCTTGAGGCCTTGGAACCACTTCTAACTGCCCCGGGCGCCTCACCAAGGGTGGCCGAGAGGTCTCAGATCATCGATGCTGAGTTCCTTGGGGCCAGAAAGTCTCAGGCTCCACCGACTGCAAAGTTATGAGCACACCGGCAGCCAAGATGTATTTATACCCACCCAGTGTCATCCAGTGAGCCGTTTTTGCCTAAGGTCTCTTTTTTGTTTCCAAAGGGAGTGTCCCTGGCTGAGCGTACAGTTAGCTAATTTATGACTGGGGCTCCTGGTCTGTGGGTGACCTGATCCTACTGTTACATCACCCCCTGGGGGGCATCCTCAGTAAACCGACTGCTTCCTGGTCCCAGCTCCGTGGTGACAGCTGATCAGCAGGGTGATGGGGGTGGAGGGGGGTAGGGTCTGATCCAGGAGTCATCAAGAAGCCGGATTTTATTTAGCTAAGCCACATTGCCTGGATTTCAGCATCTGGGTACTTTTTCTCCTCAGCAGGGAGCTCTCTGGTTAATTCCCGTCCAGCCCCTTCGTTTTCCCGTTTTGGGCAGGGGTCCAGGAAACTGGGGAATATTGACAGCATGGAACACACTGGAAAATGCCCAGGTTACAGAAGTCCGGTGATGCTGGATGATGCCAGTGTTCCAAACAGGCCACTGAAATATTCAGCTTGCCTTTGGGGGCAGGGAAGGAAAGTCAGCGTCACAGAGAGAGAGATCTCTCTGATGTTGGAGCCACTGATGTCTCACCCTTCAGCTCTGAGTAAGCTATGTGGGGGAACGGCAGGTAGAATAATTTTCTACGTGGAAAGAAATTCTGTTTTTATAACAGAATTTCTCTTCTAACTTCTTCTATGGAAAATGATCATTTCTTAGACTTCCTTGTATTACAGTACTTCCAACCCAGGATTCCTGTGTGGTATGAATTGTTTCCACCATGATCTCACCATCCTAGCACATCACTGTCACCATCCATGTGTCTCCTTCCTCCCCATCCCAAATTAAATGCAAATTAAATTATAATGGATCGAATTCCTTTAAGATAAACTGAGTCCCCCAAAAACCATGAAGAGAAGCTCAAAGACCTTTGTTGAATGAATGAATGAAAAATAGGAGTAGACCGCAAGGAGTCTCAACATGTCAAAGCTAGCCTTCGTTCAGGCTTTAGCAAATTCAATTCAGGGACACCAGTCTGCTTGAGGAAAGACACTGCGTCCCTGGGCTCAGAGAGTGCAAAGCTTAGAGAAAAGAATGATGGATAATTACGGTACAAAGTGATGTGTGTAGTGACGGAGGCATGGCATGGCTGAAGTAGCTGAATCTACATTCCTCAGGATGATTCACAAGGGAGAGGACACCAGGACAGGGTTTTGAGGGATGATTAGGAGTTCGCCTCACTCTAACCCCTGTTCCCTGTAACTGCTTCCACATATTCAGCTATTCTTGCAGCAAATACATAGGTTAATTCCTTTAACTCCTCTAGCAGTCTTATGAGATGGGTACTACTATTTGCCATTCGTGGAATCCTCTGGAATTCCATTGATTTGGCATCAGAGCACCCGGTTGGTTTTGCTTCAGGAAATGCAGATATTCCATTTTTGAGCCATCTGACCTGTGCCCGTCGGGCTTTGGATGCACGGTCACACCTGGAGCATGTGAGGATGGTCCCTAGCTCCGCCTCAGTCGCTCCCATCCCTGAAGAAGTGGCAGCGTCTCGTGTCCTCATTATCTTGCTATCAGCCCACCTGTGCAAGAAGCCTCCCTTTACGTGACCCCTCGTAGTGCGTGGTTCTTATGACTGTCCCGCTGCCTGCATGTCCGCTGCCTTCTTTGATTGCACCCCTCTGTAGGTATGGAAACTGAAGCATCAGGAGTCTCAGGTGAATCCGGGGCAGGGGCAGGGCTGAACCCAGATCTCCTGTCTCCCCACTAAATCATGAGCTCTTGGGGGCAGGCATTCCCTCCACTCAATATCCCAAACACCTACTGATTGGCACAGATTGGGCGCTCGGGGAGCATTAGCTAAAAGCATGGCGAGAGGTACCAAGCAAAGGGCCTCTGGAGTGCCCCGTGCAGGGTGACGGCGGGGCCATTGTTTCCTTTCCCTGTTCCTTTGTGTTCTGCTCCCTTTGCCAGCCTGAGTGTCAAGGCTGCCACGTGACCTCGGGGCCTGCTCTAATCCAGCATGTGTCAACCCACGGTGTTCTCTGTGACATGGCATTCATTTATTTTTTTATTGGGATAAAATTCGCCATAAGAAAAAAAAATCTCACCATTTTAATTATTCTCAAGTGCATGTGTCCATGATTTTTAGCATATTTATGATCTCTAGTATATTCGTGATCACGGCTATCCCAATACTCTCTTAGCCCAACAGCAAGGAAGAGAGTGAATATGGGTGTAAGGATGGTGACACACAGAGAGGTTAAGAGATTCCGCAGGGCCACACAGCAGGAAGCCTCTGAGCTGGGATACACGGCGGCGGGCCCAGGGTTGACCCCCATCCTGGACGGTCCTGGATTTCCCTCTCGGCACACCCTGTGGCTCTCTGGGCCCGCCCTTGGCCCTGATCACCCAACCGGCCGCATTCCTGGGCCTCTTCTGTTGATGGATGTGGCCAGCGAATGCGGCCAAGGAGAAATCAAACAGCACCTTGAAGGGCAGGCAGGGACAGGCGGGCCCCTGGGCCGGGGTGGGGAGGGAGGTTCGAGGCTTCTCTAGAGAACACCTCCTCCTTTTATTACAGGCCATCTCGGAGCCAAGCCGATAGCAAGCCTCACTGGAATTTCTCAGCCTCATCATCTCGGGCCTGATTTCTATCAACTGAAGTTAATCTGTTCCTGCGCCAGGTTGTGGAGATGGTCCAGTTGGGCCTCGGGAGCTAGCCACTTTGAGGCTCCTTCTACAAAAATCATGCTCAAAGAGCACAATTACCAAGCAAGGCACTTTCATGGATCAACCATTCGATCCACACAGCAGCCTGTGAGCTGGGTGTTACTACCAGCCTCGTTTTATAGATGAGGAAACTGAGGCTCAGCAAAGTTGAAGGACTTGTCCAGGATCGTACAGTTGGACAGTGGCAAGGCTGAAACCCTGGAGTTCCAGCTCACAGGTTGGAACCCCCCCTCCACACCCCCTCTAACCTGTCAACCCCTGTAGAGGGGACAATCAGGACAGAGTTCCAGGGGAGCCAGGCTCCTGCACCACACCCCCCTGCATTTCTTGGACTCTTTCCTTCCTCCACCCTCCTGTAATAAGAATTCCCCAGGATGAGAATTACGGCTACCATGAACTATGTAACTCTAGCCAGGCCCTGAGCTTGCTGTCCATCTTAGTCAATAGCTCCAGCAGCCCTCAGCAAAGAAGGTGCCATCATCTAACCAATTCCACAAGTAGGGAAACTGAGGCACAGAAAGGTTGAGCAATCAGCCCAATGTCACTCAACTCATAAAAGGCGGAGCTGAGGCTGGACCCAAGTCTAACCAAGGTCTCGCTGAATCCAGAGGACTCCTCACCTCATGTGCACCTGCCATTTCCCTGCATGGGAGCAAATGCCCAGGGGCAAAGTGAATGAGTAGTAGGAAATGGGTGGGAAACTGAGGCCAGGGTGAGAGTGGAGGATTACCTTGGGTTGAATGTTCTCTCCCCATACCAGGTCTGTTGCCAGCGCTGTGTGGTACAAGTCAGGTGCAAGGCCCCCCCAGGAAGGGGCAGAGGGGTCCCTGCCCCATGCCCCTGCTTCACAGAAGCCCCCATGGGATCTTCTTGACAGCTCTTTGAGGGAGTTACGGTTCTCTCTAATTTACAGAGGAGGGATCTGCAGTTTAACGAGGGGAAGTGACTTGCTTGAGTTACCCAGGAAGGGGCAGAGTCAGGATTTGAACCCAGAACCCTCAGACTCCAAAGGCAGGCTGTTCTTGTGCTGTGTGTCCATGGAGTGCCTGTTAGGTAGGACTCAGCATGATGGTGGACAAAGGGGCAATCCCAAAGACACAGCCCTGGTCTTCCTCACTCTCAGAATATGTGTTATAATATGGGAGCGAGGACCACCCTTCTCTGTCCCCTAAGCCCCACAAGGACAGGAGGACTCTGTCACACTTACATCTGCATTTCTGTGGGAGACAGCAGGTGGTCAAACATTGATCTCAGGGAGGATTTGTGTACTTACTATGAGCACAGCACTTTAGCCAACCTCACCACAACCCTGTGATGAAAGGGTCATTCTTCCCATCTTCCAGGTGGGGCATTGAGGCTCAAGGAGGTAGCCCACTGTCTCAAGGAAGTTCCCTTCCTAGCTGATGGGGAAGCGGAGGCCGAGAGTGTTTCATTCCTGAGTCTCTCCCTCTTCCAGTCCAGAAGGTCCCCAAGCTCCCTTGCACTCATCCGGGCCCTCCCCCATCTTCCTCCACCTCCCCAAGTTTCGCTGGTCCACCCTCCTTTTCAGATGGTGACCTGGCTCTTTATAGATCTGGTCTCTCCCTTGAGTGTCTTAGAACCTCTGCACTCTGCACACAGTAGGCGCTCAGTAGATGTCCCTACAGATGATGGGACAGGCAAGGTGGGTAAACATGGGTCGAATGACAGATCTCCCAAAGTGTGGTCAATGTACTTAAGGCTCTCCTTAGGGGTCACACCTGGAATCACATTCTTTTTATTTTTACAGTTAAAGTTCTATTGATGTGATTACTGTCTGTGACCATTTACTGGTTTTTCACTTGCAGAAAATGATAAAAAAGTATTTTGGAAATACATTTTTTAAGTTAAAAAGAGACATTTTAAGGAAAAAATATTTAAGCAACTAATAGGATATGTGGTATGCAGGTGTGACAAGAATTATGAAGGTGGAAAACACAGACACCTGCAAGGGACATATGCTTGCAGTCACGCAAGTTTGACTTCACAGCAACGGCTCGCCACACGCATGCGCGTGTGGAGCTCAGGGCAAGTCACATGTCCTAGTACGGTTTCCCTCCCCTCCCCTGTCAGAGGAAGGCACCAGGGAAGAGGCTTTGAAGGATTTCCCAGCTCCCATAGCCCTAAAGGCATCGGGTCTCAAACAGGCCCCCAGTCCCTGAACCCCAAGTCATTTGTCGACTGACCACTGGAGGGCGTGAGTCACACAAATTCCAGCCACTGGGTAGACAAGGTCTCCCTGACTGTGGACCCTGTGAATGACTTGGAGATGACAGAAGCAGAGGGGGTTTTGTTGGAAATGCCCAGGTGGTCACCTGGGGTGGACAGACTGAAGGTGGCCCAGGCTTGGCTCCCTGAGTCCCTGGAGTGTGACTCATGGTGGCTGGCACAGGCCTGTGACTTCACTTGGCAGGCCTGGGACAGTGGGTGAGGACCTAACCAGTTCACAGGGCGTTCCAGCCAGGAATTTTCTTGAAGGGCCACCTTTCTTTCTGACGCTGCCCAGAACATTCTCTGGCCATCTATGCTGCTCCTGGGTCGAGGATTAATACAAGGAGTAGCACCAAGCAGCCCCCAAGGCATGGTAACTTCAAGGGGCAAGGATTCCGTGCAAGCAGTGGATTCCGTATGCGCAGGGGACATCAGTAGGGGAATGGGGAAGGGCAGGCAGCCAGCAAGGATGCAGCATTAAAGCCAGTTACCATGGCGGCCAACTGGAGTTCAATCCCACAGGGAAACACAGGAGGCAGTAGAGAGCCATATCCGAGAGACGATTGCAGCCATAGCGTTCCTGGTTGAGGCTGCCCCCAGGGGGACTGTGGCAGCGAGGCCTTCCTTGGTTCTGGAAAAATCTGTAGCATCCAACATCCTCAGCGGCTGGCAGCTGGAATTCACAGGGCACCCTGGAATGAGAGATGTGGGAAAACCCCGGGCTGTGCGGTACAGGTGGTTTAGGGCTAGGCCAAACGGAAAAGGAAGAGAAGTCCTGGTCATTGTCTCCCCAACTTTCAGCCCCTGAGGATGTTGGGTGCTAATCCCAGAAGAAATTCCAAAGGCCTTCCCCACCAGCTAAACACAGCCTCTTGGGGCCTTCGGTAAAAAGCTGTCCATCTTTGGGGCGCCTAGGTGGCTCAGTCAGTTGAGCATCTGACTTTGGCTCAGGTCATGATCTCACTGCTAGTGGGTTCGAGCCCCGTGCAGGGATCTGGGCTCCCAGCTCAGAGCCTGGAGCCTGCTTCGGATTCTGTGTCTCCCTCTCTCTCTGCCACTTCCCACTCGTGCTCTGTCTCTCTTTCTCTCTCAAAGACAAATAAACATTAGAAATAATTTTTTAAAAGTCATGGTGGTCCAGCTTCTGAGTCCAGCTTTAGGGCAGACCACAATATAGTCAAAGAAATGACGTATATTAAGAATTTTTTTTTCTGGCAAGGAACAACGCTTATGATATCACCTAGAAAAACACCAGGTTGTAGCACACATGATCCCCACCAAATAAAATAAAGGCATGGGGGGGAAATGGAGGGAAAAAATACTAAAATACGAAGAGGGGTAGAAAAATTAGCAATAGTTATTTTCTTTTTTTTTTTTAATGCTTATTCATTTTTGAAAGAGAAAGAGAGACATACACACACACACAGTGTGTGAGCAGGAAGAGGGTCAGAGAGAGAGGGAGACACAGAATCAAAAGCAGGCTCCAGGCTCTGAACTGTCAGCACAGAGTCCGATGCAGGGCTTGAACTCACAAACAGTGAGATCAGACCTGAGCCGAAGTCGGACGCTCAACCAACTGAGCCACCCAGGTGCCCCATAGTTGTTTTCTTCTTTACCCTTCTCTGCACTTTCCATGTGGGGGTGGGGGAGGGGAAAGAAGACAGTTTGTCTGCTGTGTATACAGGTTAGGACCAACAGGAGAGCCCTCGGAGAAGGGTGCTAGGCCTCCTGCCTGCCGGGTGCTGAGTTTACAATGGAGGCCCTGCTTTCCTAGAAGAGGGAAACTGGGCCTTCAGCATCTGGTGCCTGTCCCTCCACTACTCATCTGGGCGCCTCAGGCCTCTTCCGGCCTCTCCAGGAGCTCCCAGCAAGTCACACCTTTCCAGGCACTGTTCCCTTGTAAGGCTGAACCAAACAGACCCCATGACAGGCTTTGTTTCCCCTCTAAGCCAAAGGGTCTAAGGTCTGTCTCTCCGGAACCATTTGGCCATTTGGCAACCATCTGGCTATTTGGCAGTCATACATTGCCGGGGGTATCCAATCTGGAAAGCCCAGCTACCTCTCCCCACATTCCTAAGGGTGAGGCCTGCAGATGGGAACTTTAGATAAGACCCTGTTACCTAGTGTTAAAGTTAACCCTATAGTCGCCAAACAAGACCCTGAACTCGCTCTGTAATTGGCTAATTTCAAAGATACCCTAAATGTTGTAATTGGGTCCAGCCAAAATTAACGAATGCTCTGAACAGTGTGTATGGTTAGAGCTGCTGCCAATTCTGTTGTACCATTATGATTGGGTCACTGTACCTATGTCACAGTTTCTTGTAACTCCCCCTTCCCAAACCCCACAAAAACGCTACGCAGCCCTTGCTCGGGACTCTCAGCATGGAGCCACTGCGCTGGTGAAGGCTGTGAGACCGAACTTAGGCCCGGCGAGCCTGAGCCGTAATAAAACTGCCCTTTGCTTTTACATGCGTGACTCGGTCTCCCTGGCGGTTTCTGGTTTTGGGGTGATGTTAAGATCTTGGGCGTTACACTCTCTGCCTGGACTATCCTTCCAGACAGCTCCCCAACCCCACACACTTCCCCTGGCGAACTCCAGTCCCCTCCAGAATCTGCTTTACTTTGTGGCATTGTCCTCTCTAGAAGCGTCCCCTGACCCTCCATCCCCAAGCTCCCGAGGACCCCCCTCTGGCCCAACACTGATCCCCCTCTTTGCATGGTGGCTCATTCATCTGTCTTCTTTCCTAGACACAAGCCCCCCAAGGCCAAGGCCGTGTCTTACACATCTCTGCGGTCCTGGCACTGTGCCTCGCATACAGTAGATACTCAATAATTCTTTTTTACTAAGATATAATTCACATGCCATCAAATTCACCTTTTACAAGTGTACAAGTCAGTGGGTTTTCGTATTTTCACAAGGTTGTGTGACCATCACCACTCTCCAATTCCAGAACATTTCCATCACCCCAAAAAGAAACCTTATACCTATTAGCAGTCACTCCCCATTTTCTCCTCTCCCCTCCCCCCAGCCCAAGGCAACCACTAATCTGCCTTTTGTCTCTACGGATTTGCCTGTTCTGGGCATTTTAGATAAATGGATTCTTGCAATAGATCTTTTGTGTCTGGCTTCTTTCACTTAGCATAGTGTCAAGGTTTATGCAAGATGCAAGACATGTCTGTACTTTGTTTCTTTTTACAACCCAATAATATTCCATTGTATGGACATACCAGATTATTTTCTATCCATTCATCAGTGGTTGGTCATTTGGGTCATTTCTACTCTTTGGCTATTATGAATAATGTCGCTATAAAAATTTGAGTGCAGGTTTCTGTGTGAACAGATATTTTCAGTTCTCCTGGGTATATACTTAAGAGTGGATTGCTGAGTCACAGAGTAACTTTATGTTTAGCTTGTTTTTTAAGCTTTAACTTTTTGAGGACCTGCCAGACTCTTTTCCAAAGTGCCTGCTCCGTTTTCCACTCCCACCAGCCATGTGTAAGGGTTCTGATTTCTCTACATCCTCATCAACATTTATTATCGCCTGTCTTAAAAATTTTTTTAATTAAAAATATTTTAATGTTTATTTCTGAGAGAGAGAGAGAGAGAGAGAGAGTATGAGCAGGATGAGCAGGGGAAGGGGCAGAGAGAGGGGGAGACACAGAATCTGAAGCAGGCTCCAGACTCTGAGCTGTCAGCACAGAGCCCAACGTGAGGCTTGAACTCATGAACTGTGAGATCATGACCTGAGCTGAAGTCGGACCCTTAACTGACTGAGCCACCCAGGTGCCCTGCCTGTCTTTTAAAAAAATATTTATTTTATTTATTTTGAAAGAGACAGAGAAACTGAATGCACAAGCGGAGGAGGGGCAGAGGAAGAGAGAGAGAGAGAGAGACAGAGAGACAGAGAGAGAGAGAATCCCAAGCAGGCTCTGTGCCGTCACCATGAAGCTCAACCTGGGGCTCAATCTCATGAACCATGAGATCATGACCTTAGCCAAAATCAAGAGCAGGACACTTAACCAACTGAGCCACCCAGGCTCCCCTGGCCTTTTTTATAATAGCTTCCAAGTGGTTGTGCAGTGATCAATGGCCTTTGGATGGATGGATGGATGGATGGATGGATGGATGCATGGATGGATGCATGGATGGATAGATGGATATATGGATGGGTAGATGGATGGACATGTAGAAGAGAATGCCAGTCCCTGAGCTATGAGCTCTGACTTTGGTAGGAGAGACTGCTCTCCCGTTGTTGGGGGCCTGCACTGAGTGGAGACACAATAATCTGCAGCCGAGCCTACCCTGTGGTTCCAGACACCAGTTTGCCTCAGTCCTGGGTGTTTCAGAGCATGCAGATGGCTTGGACTCGCTGAGCCCCCTGGAGAGGCTGTGTACAGGACCCCTTTTTGAATGTGACAAGCTCTGGAACGCTTTAAGCCTCAGTTTCCTCTTCCATGAAGTGGAAAGAATAAGCCCAGCCTGTGGGATAACAGGAGAATACGGGAATGCACATAAATTGCCTGCACAGGGTGCAGTGTGTGGTGGGTGTTTCCTTTTTCCAGTCTGTTTTCTCTGAGGTCTGTCCAATATGTGCATAAATGTTGTTGAATTAATTAATTACTGGAAAAGGGCTCGAGAAGGCTTGGGGGGTGGGGCAGTGGAAGGTCGGAGGGTGAAAGACAGGCGAGAGAGGGTCATATACGGCCGGAAACTGCCCGTGGGGCAGCAGCCAGTCATGGGAGTCTCAGACCTTCCTGGGAGGATTAGCACTGGCCTCCGGAGGGGCTTCCTTCCCAGCCATTTGTATCCTTCTGCACTCTGGCTCTCCCCATCCCTGAACTTCCCATTTAGGGCCTCAGAGGGCGTAGGGGACACCTGAAAAGAGCCCATCAGAACTCAGTGCCAGGTCCATGGGCAAACCTCACCGAAGGGCCATGTAAGGTGAGCTCTCCATTGGATAGTTTCTATGTCACCTAAGTAATTTGTTGGTTGGGACAGTTAAAAGGTCAGTAGAGAAAGAGGACAAGGATAAAATAAGTTGCTGAAATGGCTGGGTGGTGGCAGCCATGGCTTTATCCCCCACCCCCAGCCCCTGGAGACCCTACAATTGGGGGGCCCTGGGACAGGCAGCCAGCACCACTCTGGGAGCCCCTTTGGAGGGGAGATTCTTGGCTCATCTGAGTGAGTCCATGTGAGTGGGTTCCCTGATGCATGGGGACAGTTAACCTAACCAGGCTGCTGTGAGGTTGCCAGGTGACCTCAGGGACCCTCATCAAGAAAGGAGAGGAGGGGCACCTGGGTGGCTCAGTTGGTTAAGTGTGCTGACAGCTAGCTCAGAGCCAGGAGCCTGCTTCAGATTCTGTCTCCCTCTCTCTCTGCCCCTCCCCTGCTCACTCGCTCTCTTTCTCTCAAGAATACACATTAAAAAAATTTTTTTTAAAGGGAAAGAAATGTGTGCAGGGAAATACATGCTCTCTGTTTTACCACAAGGGAAGCAGAAGCAGGCAGTGGACTGAGAGAGGTGGAGAAAATGCAGAGAAATGCGGGGCGGCTTTGTGATTGCAACTTTGCTCCAGGCTCTTGTTGTGTCTGTAATTCCGTATGAATTGTTTTGTCATCAATACTTAACTCCTGGGGCCCCCCGGGCGGCTCATTTGGTTAAATGTCCAGGTCTTGATTTCAGCTCAGGTCATGATCTCATGTGTCATGGGATCAGGCTTCATGCCGGGCTCTCTGATGACCGCAAGGAGCCTGCTTGGGATTCTCAATCAATCTCTCTCTCTCTCTCTCTCTCTCTCTCTCTCTCTGCCCCTCCCCTGCTCTTCCTCTCAGTTAAAAAAAAAAGTGCTTAACTCCTATAGGGAGAGGCTCCTTCAAGAAGCATCAGGACAACTGGCCTGGCCCAGCCACTGCTGAGAGGTTTTCTGGGCCTCAGTCTCCCTTCTGGGGATCATGTGACCCTTCCCAGTTGATTGCACAAGGATGGGCCTATCTCCCTGGGGTGGCCCTGGGGGACCCTCGGCCTCCAAAGGTTTGAACTGGAGACTGGGGAGCAGCGGTAGGTAGCGGGCAGGTGTCCAAAAGACGACCCCCCCCCAGGGAAGATGGAGGAGGGGAGCCAGGGGCAGAGGAAGCCATGAGGGAGCAGCACCCTGACATGGGGATGGAGGGCAGTCTGTCCAGCCAGGCAGTGTGGGGAAAGCCCAGACCCTGAACAGGACAGGGCTCAGGGTGCCAAGCTCTCCCGGGGCTGCGTGACGCCGGGCCCTGCAATCCAGCCGCCCAGCTTCCTTATTGCCCAGAGAATTCTACAGTAAGCTCTTATTCCCAAAAGGAACTTGGGAGGGGCTTGCATTTCCCCAGCTCCCTAACAGAGCCTCATGCAAATACTGCTTTATTGAGGGAGTCTCCTATTTAGTGGTAAAACTGCGAGCAGCTATTTCAGGGATGATTGAGGAAGAAGCAGAGCTAGACCACGATAAGGTGTCATGCCAGAAAGCACCCTGATAGCACATTTTCTGGGGCTTGGAGGAAGCAGAGAGCTTTGCAAAATTCCTGTTGAAAAGGCCAGCCACTCTCACAGCTTCATAGTGGCTGTAGCGAACTCAGATTTTATGATTGCTCGGTGCACCCATCTGTCCCCTGGGGAACTCGGACACTCGGGCTTTCTCTTCTACATTTGGGGGGGTCCCACCTGTGCATGGAGTTACGAGGCATTTACTACCTGACCTGTGGGAAGCTTCAGCGAGCTTCTCTGCTTGCACTCCATTTTCCGCAGACTAGGTGTGCAGGCTGTGTGAAAACGCTCTTCCTGTCCTAACCCGAGTGATGAGTGACAGTGTCAGGAGGGTGGCGCGGGATTCCCAGGGCAGGTAATCTCCCAACACGGTTGGGTTTTGTTTTGCTTTTCAAATGAGCATTGACATTTTTTTCCTTTGGGAGTATAGGTCTATGAGTTTTGTTTTGTTATATTTTAGTTTTGAGAGACAGAGACAGAGTGTGAATGGGGGAGGGGCAGAGAGAAAGGGAGACAGGAATCCGAAGCAGACTCCAGGCTCTGAGCTGCCAGCACCCAGACTGATGCAGGGCTCGAACCCACAAACCACGAGATCATGACCTGAGCCAAAGTTGAACACTCAACAGACTGAGCCACCCAGGCACCCCATATGAGTTTTAAAGCTTGTGTAGATTCTGGTCAACACCACTATACTCAGGATACAGGACAGTTCCATCACCCCCCAAAATCTAACCCCCCGGGGAGCTCAGGCAATCCTGCTGCCCCTTGGTCGTCACACCCTACCCCAACCCTCACCCCTGGATAACCCTGATATGTTCCCTATAGTTCTGCTTGTCCTAAACTCTCATATAAATGGAATTGTGCCCCGTGTAACATGTTGCTGATTTCCTCCACCCAGCATAATGCCTTTGGGAGTCCTCCACATTGCCGGGTGTGGCCACTGTAATCAGATAAATCACGGTCTATTCACCCACTGAAAGCACGTGGTTTCCAGTTTGACAATTATGAGAAGAGCTGCTATAAACAGCTGTGTGCAGGGTTTTGTGTGAACGTGCTTCATTTCTCTGGGTTGAAGAACTAGGAGTGAAATTGCTGGGTCACGTGGTACGTGTATGAGAAAACTTTACCCTGTTTTCCAGGATAGCCGTACTTGACATAGGATCACATTTCCGCCAACAATGTTTGCGAGTCCTGGTAAGCACACACTAGCCAGCACTTGGACTGTCAGGTCTTCTGTTGCGTTCGCCATTCTAATAGTTGTGTGGAGGTATCTCCTCGTGGTTTTGCATTTCCCCTGTTGACTAATGACGCTGAATATCTTTCCATGCATTTATTTACCACCTGCACGTGGTTGGTGAAGTGTCTGTTCAAGGCTTGGGCTCAGTTTTTAAAAATTTGCTATTTGTCTTCTTACTGTTGAGTTTCGTGATTTCTTTATATGCCCTGGGTAGGGATCCTTTGTCCCGTATGTGATTTGTGAGCATGTTCTCCCAGGCTTTTAACTTCTTATACGTGCCTCTTGCAAAGCAAAGTCTTACATGCTGTTACATGTTTCAGGAACATATTCACTGAGCTGATGAGGGGACCAGGGGAGTTCAAGGCCAAGGGCATAGCATGTGCAAAGCCTTGGAGGCCTGAAAAATCAGGCTGGGGCTGGGCATTCTAAGTAGTTCAGAATTGCAAGGAACATGGTGGGTAGGGATTGGGAGGGACTAGACCCCACAAGGAATCAGATCACGGGGCTCTCAGATGCTACGCCAAGCAGTGTGGACCCCTCATTATATAGTTGTAAGGGAAGTACCGAATGGTATGGCAATGCTTACTGTTACTTTGGTTGACTTCTCATTTACCTCTAAGAGTTCTATAGAATTGGGGCACGTGGGAGGCTTAGTTGGTAAGCGTCTCACTTCAGCTCAGCTCATGATCTCAAGGTTTATGAGTTCAAGCCCTGCATCGGGCTGTCTGCTGTCAGTGCAGAGCCCAGTTCAGATCCTCTGCCTCTCTCTCTCTCTTCCTCCCCCACTCACACATGTACACATGCACATGCTCTCTCTCTTACAAACATCAATAAACTTAAAAAAAAGAGTTATATAGAATTTATAGAGCAACCAAAGGGCAGTTAAAACCCTCTGTGACCCTACCACCTAGAGTATCACTTAATAGTTAGTTACACTACTAATATGTGGTAACATGTACCCACACACATTTTTTTTTACAAAAATGAGATCAGTGGCGTACATACTGGTTTTTTAAAGTTTTTAAAATATTTATTTATTTTTGAGAGAGAGGGAGGGAGAGACCAAGCACGAGTGGGGCAAAGGCAGAGAGAGAGGGAGATACAGAATCCAAAGCAAACTCTAGGCTCTGAGCTATCAGCACAGAGCCCAATGCGGGGTTCAAACCCATGAGCTGTCAGATCATGACCTGAGCTGAAAGGGGACACTTAACCGACTAAGCCACCCAAGTGCTCCTACAACTTGTTTTGTAACGTGCTTTTTGTTTTTGCTTAATAATAAATATGATTGAACATTTTTTCCATACCCTTATTCTTTTCCATATCTTTTTTTTGATAAAGATAAAAATTTTTCTTTATTATATTTTATGTACTACTTCATGCACTCAAATTAAAACATGTAGCATTAAAAGCATAATAACATCATGCGCTACCACCGGCTAAAGGATAGGGACACAGCCAACACCATTCTCTGCTGCCCGGCATATGTTCAGTTCTTACTGTGTGCCAGACGTGATTCTTTAGATATGGCAATTATATCCCCTCTAAACTGTCCTTTGAGGAGTGATGCTATTATCTCCATGTTACAGTGGGAAAAGGTGCAGAGTGGTTAACCAGCTTACCCTTTGAAGACAAATTTTTTTTAATGTTTATTCATTTTTGAGACAGAGATAGAACGTGAGCAGGGGAGGAGCAAATAGAGAGAGGGAGACACAGAATCTGAAGCAGGCTCCAGGCTCTGAGCTGTCAGCACAGAGCCTGATGTGGGGCTTGAACCCATGAACAGTGAGATCATGACCTGAGTCGAAGTCGGATGCTCAACTGACTGAGCCACCCAGGCGCTCCTACCCTTTGGAGATGAAACCAATGAGACTCGCTGATGGATGGACATGGAGGATGACGGAAGTGTCCCGGTGACCTCCAGGTTTCTCGATGCTGTGACTAAGGGGCATGGAGGCCACTTACTAAGGCAGTGGAGACAGAAAGAGGAGCTGATTTAAGGGTGGGGTTAGATCAGAAGCTCAAAATCGGATGTGTTAAGCTTGAAATGCCCAGGTGGGACATAAAAGTGGAAATGAATGAATGAATGCCGAATGCAAAAATGCATGCATGCATCCCTCCATTGGGAAGAGTCCTCTGAAACTAGGAGGGGGGGTTGGGGTGGAGACCATATCCAGAACAGGGTCCTGCCATCCCACGCCCTGTGGGGGATGAGGCACATTCCTCAGCAGTCAGGGCAGGGGGGGAATGTCGAGGGAGATGGAGGGATGGGGAGGGATGGGGAGGTTTTGATCCTCCTTCTTAGGAGACAAAGGGCTCTTCATGATTTAATTAAAATGCCCATCAAAGGCCTCAGAAGATAGGGGTTACTTGGGATGAAATAAAAATAGTTGGAGTGAACATCTTAAAATTAATTTCATCTGGGGGCATCTATGAGGTTCTAATATTAGAGGGATAATCCATCACTAGATTCCCATCTGTATTGTGATATTGGGGGCATTTCTGAAGATGTCCAAGTCCTGTTGTGAGAGGCCTGGAAAGCTCTCAGCAGCTCAATGTATCTGTCCTTTGTTTTCCAGTGAGAAGAGAATTATAGTGGGTGAGAGTGTCTGGGGGGTGGTGGGAAGGGAGGGAGGGAGGGAGGGAGGGAGGGAAGAAGGAAGGAAGGAAGGAAGGAAAGAAGGAAGGAAGGAAGGAAGGAGGGGAGGGAGGGAGGAAGGAAGTAGTGAGGGAGGGAGGAAACTTTGGAATCTGCCTAATTTAGGGACAAGCCAAGCCTTTCGTGGACAACCTTTCATCCAGGTAGCCCATGACTCACTTCTCCTCCTTGACAGCTTTATTCATATCAATGAGACCAACCTTATCACCCTTACTTAAAATTACAGCCCTTCCTTCCTGACTCTCTTGATTCCCCTCATCCTGCCCTAGACCTTAACTTCACATCCTATATTTATTATTTGTTTCTTCATTGCTTTTCCCCACTGGAAAGAGGGTCCCATGAGAGCAGGAATTTTTGTCTGTTTTGTTCGTTGATGTTGTACCCAGTGCCCCGCACAGTGCCTGCCTCAGTAAAAAATCCGTTGGGTGAATCCATTGATTAATATGGCAGAGGATAATTTCTATCACTTTCCAAGGACAGTGGACCTCCAGGATGGCCCTGGCTTAGTGGAGCTCACCGAGCCAAAGGAGCTTTATCCCCAGGCACGGCTGCCCCTGCCGCTCCGGGTCCCCAGGAATAAAGCACAAGCCAGGGAACGAAACAACTCTTCTAGCATCAATTCAAGAGCCAAGACTCTGCTCCCTATGTCCGCGCCAACCAGCCATGTCCGAACCCCACACGCTCCAGAAATGGGCAGTGACGAGTACCCTTCTGCCCCACCTTCAGGGCATCAGAGCAATGTATAGAAAAGTGGCTTTCTTGTCCCTTGCAGATAACAGAGTGGCTGCCTGGGTTCACGTAGCCAGAGAGAAGCCCCTGAGGATTAGTCAGGAGAGCTCTGGACCGTAGTCCTCTCTGTCTGGAAAATATTCGTCCGCAGTCTCATGTCTGCGGAATCTGAGGCTGGGACACTCTTTCTCTTTCACTTACAGAAGTAAATAGTGTTGGGTCTCAAAATATTCAGGACTTTCCCTCATTACCGCTACTGCCAGAACTGGCTTACTTACTTAGCCATGTGCAGTCTGAAGGCTGTTTTCTTCCAGAAGCCACAATTTGGCCCAGGCCCTAGGAAGTGTAGTGAAAACATTTGAAAATGCAAAACTGCATGCTTTTTCCCCCCTGCAAAGGGCAGTTTCTTGGAAATCTCATTTTTCCAGCAACAGCTGAAAAATCTTGGCCTGGTGCGACATCCTTCTAAGCATTATGGAGACAGGGAATTTCTCCAATAGAAAGAAGCAACCTGTTTGGCAAATATGCCTATCTACCCTAGAGTTGGTGATGCCATACACACCCCAGACCGTCCAGACCCCCGGCCCCTCATCTCTTCCTCCTGGGGTGTAGTCTAGAGACCTTCCTCAGCTTTGAACACACCACAGGGGTCCAGAGCCCTTTTATTTAATGAATTAATTAATTTAAAAAAGTTTTTTTGAGAGAGAGAGAGAGTGAGAGTATAAGAAGGGGAGGGGTAGAGAGAGGGAGACAGAGGATCAAAAGCAGCCTCTGTGCTGACTGCAGAGAGCCCAATGTGGGGCTCGAACTCACGAACCACGAGATCATGACCTGAGCCGAGGTTGGAGGCTCAACCGACTGAGCCAGGTGCCCCCAGAACTCTTGTAGAGACTAGAGCCCAACCTTAAATGCATACTTCCTATCATGGATGGGAAGGATGGTGTTTTCACTAATCGGTACTGGAAAAATGGATTTCCTTATGGAATATTATGAACGTTGTGCCTTCCCTCACATCAAACACAAAAACTTATTCAAAATGGATCCCAGTCCCAGCTGGGAAAGGTAAGAAACCAACCAAGCTACTAAAAGAAAACGTAGGAAAATATCTTCATGACCTTGGGGCAGGCAGAGATTGCTTAAACAGAACAAAAAGCACTAACCAGGAGAGAAAATGCTGATACACTGGACCTCATTAAAATGAAAACTTTCTGTTTATCAACAGACTTATTAAGAAAGTAAAACGGCAAGCCATGCTTATATATAACAAAGGATTTGTCTCCAAAATATATAACAAACTTCTACAAACCAACAAGAAAAAGGCAAACCAATTTTGCAGAAATGGCAGACAATTTTTACTTCACCAAAGAGAATATCCAAGTGGCCAAGAAGCATCTGGGAAGGTGCTCGACATCATTGGTTATCCAGGAAATGCAAATTCAAATCCACAACACCTCTACGCAGATGGCTGTAACTGAAAAAACCGGTAATACCGAGGGGCGTCCAGGACGTGAAGGCATGTTACTGGGGAGCGTGAACTGGTGTGGCCATCTCGGAATACCATTGGGAGGTGTCTACCAAAGCTGAACGTGGGCCAATCTTCTGATCTAACAACTCCACTCCTTCCAAGCCATAAAGTGAGTGCATATGTTCACCAACACACACGGCAGCACATATCTTTGTATCAAAATGGATCAGCCAGGTGCCAGTAACAGGAGGAAGGATAACTAAATACATGGTGATACAGTCACATAAGGGGATTTTCTATGGCAGGGTTGGCACACTCTGTCGCACAGGCCAGCCTGTGGCCTATTTTGCATGTGTTATCCCGGTGGCTTCACTTGAGCTACAATGGCAGAACTGAATAGTTACGGCAGACACTGTAGAGTCCACATAGCCGAAAAAATGGTATCTGGCCCTTTTTAAAAACCATTTGTGGACTCCTTGCACCCAGCAATGAGAAAAGATTGAATCTCTACCACACACAAAAGTGTGGAGGAATCTCACAGACAAAATGCCAAGCAAAAGAAGCCACAGAGTGCCTCCTGTATGATTTGATTTTGGGTGAAGTCCAAAAACAGGCAAAATTCATTTATGGTGATGGAGGTCGAAATGGCGGTTACCTCTGGGCCGAGGGGTAGGAGGAAGGGGGCACGAAAGAGCTTCTGCTCTGTCTCTTGAGGGGGTGGTGTTCCACAGGGGCGTGATTATTCAAAAACCCACCAAGCTGCACAATAGATTTTGTGCACATTTCTGTTCCTTCTACCTCAATTCTTTTTAATGTTTTATTTAGTTTTGATACAGAGAGAGAGCATGAGATGGGGAGGGGCAGAGAGAGAGGGAAACACAGCATCATAAGCAGGCTCCAGGCTCCAGGCTCCAAGCCATCAGCACAGAGCCTGACACGGGGCTCGAACCCACGAACATGAGATCATGACCTGAGCCAAAGTCAGAGGCTTAACCGACTGAGCCACCCAGGCACCACTCTACCTCAATTTTTAAAAGGGAAAATATACTGGTCTCCATACACCAGGGGACATTTCTTCCTTCATCCTAGAGATTGGTGTTGGTATTAGTGGGGCCACACGGTGGCACCTTTCTGAATGGGGTATGCCAAGAAGAGGGCATTCTTACCCACTGTGCTCCGTACAACTTGACCCCATTGACTTGGCTCCAAGTACTGTATCCAACTGATGCTCCCAAAGGCAACCTCCATACCTGGACCTCAAACTTGACTGTAGCTACAGATCACCCAGGAGTTTGCTAATAATGCTAATGCTAGTGACCAGTATGCTAAATACTAAATACCAATCGCTAGTGATGCTAATGCTAAGCCTCTCTTCCCTAACTTCCAGTTTTTTCAGGTCCCCGAGGGCATTGTCAACAAGTACTGCCAGGAAAACTGACACAGAGAGACCACGCTCTTAAGAAATGGACGAGAGGATGCCAAGGGGGAAGGTGAGAGAGCTAAATGGCTCCAGCCCAGAGAGGGAAGAAGGAGAGTCTGAGAGGAGCACACAGCCAAAGAGGCGGTGAATGAGGGTGGGGGGCAGGGAGATGAGGCTGTGAGCATGAACAAGGGGGGTTGGGGGTCTTCATGAAGTTTGGCGGTGACGGAGTTTAATGGAAAGCCTCTTCCCCAGTTCCTCCCCAGAGTGTTGTAAAGTACCCATTTCTTACTAACATGCTGTGACGTGGCCACACCTGCAACATATGTTGAAATGCCGAGCCCAGCTTTCCAGGAGGAGGAAAGAGATGCTCCACAGAGGCTCGGTCACATCGAGACCTGATAACCATGCAGTGCCCATCACCCTTATTCCAGCGCGTGGGTCAGTCATTGCTGTTCGACTCTGGTTTCCTTCCTAAGAGTCAGGAGTAAAGCTGCTTCTCCCCACATTCAGGCAGGGGTCTGTGTAGGTGCGTGAACACCTGTGTGGACCCTACCTGATCTGGGCAAGACCAGATGGTACGGCCGGAAGAGGCAGCATTAAATAGATTACATTTAATGAATTGATGGAACTTTTCTGCAGCTGTTACGAAGAATGAAACAGGTCTTTATATATATATATATGTAATAGCCTCCAATGTAGATTTTTCAGTGTAAAAAGCAAGATGTAATAGTATCACATGGCTTGTTGAAAGCCAAGGGGAGAGCAATAAAATATCTTAGGAAGAGAGGCACCTGGGTGGCTCAGTTGGTTAAGCCACCAATTTCAGCTCAGGTCATGATCTCAAGGTCCATGGGTTTGAGCCCCACATCGGGCTCTGTGTTGATGGGTCAGAGGCTGGAGCCTGCTTCGGATTCTGTGTCTCCCTCTCTCTCTGACCCTCCCCTGCTCACACTCTGTCTCTCTCTCAAACACCAACAATTTAAATTTATTTTAAAAATTAAATTTAAAAACTAAAAATATCTCAGGAAGAAATACAGGAAACTAGCCCAATAGTTGCCTCTGGGAGGGGCAACTGGTGTGGGAGAGAATCAAGGTTGAGAGGGAGACCATTTTAATTCTACACTCTTTGGTACAGTTTGATACTTTTTTACCTGGCATAAATTGTATCCATTAAACATTTTAAAATCAAGAAAAGCAAGAAGGAAGAAAGGAAAGGAGGGAGAGGAGGAGGGAACAGGGTCTCCCTAGGTGAACACTGGTCCTTGAAAAGTCAGTTCAGAGTTCAGAGTTGTCCTCGAACAGGAAGCAAGGCCAGACACTAGCGCGTTCCTGACGGCTGCACCATGATGGCTGCAGACAGCTAGCCAAGTGCCGGGCACAGTCTCCTCCACTGCCTCCCTCACAGGCTGCAGTAAGAATGTGTTGTCTTGAGGCTGTGCCCACAGCCTGGGTGGAAACGCCATGTTGTGCCAGCCTGGAATTTCCATCAGCTCTTCTGGCACGGTGTGGCAGCTCAGAGAACTCAAAGGCAGAGGCAGAAAGGCTGAAGAGCAGAAGGAGCAGAAGCTGGGAAAACACGCTAAGGGCTGTGAAAGGGCGTCCTGGCCACTGTGAGAGCAGAAGGGCTCAGTGGCAGGATGGGGCAGTCTTCATAGCTGGGCTAACAGGGATCAAATCCTGGCTTTTCCACTTAGAGACTGTGATACCCTCAGAAGCATCATTTCTTGCGGGTACAACGACCTGTATAGTGAGAATCAAATGAATGGATGTATATAGTGGTTAAGTGATGCTTGGCACAGAAGAAACACCCATCAGATGTTAGCTATCATGGATCTGGTGTCTTATTTGAATTCTAACGGTACTCTGTAAGGCAGGAAGAGATGATTGACCTATTTTACTTGGATATACCAAAGTTTAGATAAATAGACTTCATAAAGGTTAGACAGCAGGGTCAATGATACCATGCCTATGTACCCATCACTCAGATCAAGCTCCCCGGAAGGCTTCCTCATGCCCCTTTCTTATCAATGCCCTGCTTCAGAAACCACTATTCTGATTAGTTTTGTCTGTTCTTGAACTTGATATAGGTGGAATGATACAGAATGAATTCTTTTATGTGTGGTTTTCTTACTTCACTGCTGTATCTATGAGATTCACTGTATTGTTGAATGTAGCAGTAATTCATCCCTTTTTATCGTCAGGTGAATTTATCTGATGGAATTTTGGGTTTTGTTGGCATTTGGTTGATACTCTTTATTATAATATCAACAAAATATTTACTGTTAACATCTGGTTTAATGGTAAAATATCGAACACTTTTCTTCTGGATTTGAGAACAAAAATGTCCACTATCACCACTTATATTCAACACTATACCAGAAGTGCTAGCTAATGCAATAAGTCAAGAAAAAGAAACAAAAATGATTGGAAAGGAAGCTGTAAAGCTGTCTTTTTTTTTTCCAGGTTGCAGTACACATGCAGACAAGCCAAAGAGTCTATTACTGAAATTAACAAGTGAGTTTAGCAAAGTCATTAGTTACAAGGTCAATATAAAGCATCAATTTTATTTCTATATATTAACAACATTGAAAAATAAGATCTGAAAAATACCACTTACTGACAATGTGTGTGTGTGTGTGTGTGTGTGTGTGTGTGTGTGTGCGCGCGCGCGTGTGTATGAGAGAGCAGGGGGGATGATAAAGCAAATGCAATAAAATGTTACCATTAGGGAATCTGGAAGAAGAATACCCAGAATTCTTTGTACTAATTTTGCAACTTTTCTTTAGGTCTGAAATGATTTTAAAATAAAAAATCTAAAAATGCATTTATAATAATATCAAAAACATCAGATACCTAGGAATAAATCTATTAAAAATTGTACAAGAACTACACTCACACCATAAAACATTGTTGAGAGAAATTAAAGAAGACACAAATAACTGGCAAGAGATACCATATTCATGCACTGAGAAACTCAATATTGCAAGATGGCTTGGCATTGACCTAAAAATTCAATGCAATCTGATTTTAAAAATACAGATATACAAAGGACCTAGAATAGCTAAGACCGGGGGTTGGGGAATCTGTGTAAAGGGCCAGATAGTAAATATTTCAGACTTTTAAACCATTCAATCTTTGTCACAACTACTCATTTCTATGCTTCTAGCACAAAAGCAACCCACAAACAATACACAGACAAATGGGTATGGCTGTGTCCCCAGAAAGATTTATGTACAAAGACAGGCAGTGGGCCAAATTTGTTCTGTGAGTCATCGTTTGCTGACCTCTGGCCAAGACAATCATGAAGGAGAAGAAAAGAAAGTTGGAACAAGTTTTGCCAGATATCAAGACTTATTAAGACAAACTATAAAGCTAAATGTGGCATATGACTAATGCAGGCTTTGACTCCAGTAAGACTCAGTTTGTGTGATATAACCTCTCTTACCATCAGTTTCAAAAGTGTCAAGAATATAATAATAATAATAAGATGTAACTTCTCTTCCCCCCAAGTGGTTAACATCAATAGAAAGTTCTCTCTAATAGGAAACTACGCGCCTCTGCCTATGACCTTGTGTTCTCCAATATTTTTAGCGAAGACTCAAGTGAAGATATAATACTTGCTTATATTGACCCAAATGTGAGAAGAATGTCCAATATATTAGGAAAGAAAATTGAGGTTCATAGAGACTTCGATAAGGATGAAAGAATCAATTAAAACCAACCAAAAATAAGTTAAATGTTGGAAAAAGTAAAACCTAGTGGATAAGATGTGAAGTCCAACTTAGATTCAGAGAGATTAAAAAAGAGTTGTGTACCAGGATGTTCATATGGTATTATTTATAACACATAATGGAAACAACTGAGGGGCGCCTGGGTGGCTCAGTCGGTTAAGTGTCCAACTTCAGCTCAGGTCATGATCTCACGGTTTGTGGATTTGAGCCCCACATCGGGCTCTGTGCTGACAGCTCAGAGCCTGGAGCCTGCTTCAGATTCTGTGTCTCCCTCTCTCTCTCTGCCTCTTCCTTGTTCACACTCTGTCTCTCTCTGTCTCAAAAATAAATAAACATAAAAAAAAAAACAACTGAAATGTCCAACAATAGCAAAACGGTCTAATAAATTATAAAATACAATACACTCTACAGGAAGGAATTTTATATTTCCATTATGATCTTACAGAGTCTCATTATGAAGTGAGGTTTTGGAGAATATGTAATGTCATAAAATATATCATCTGAATTTTGCTTGAAAAAAGTTAAAACATGCAAATAGACAAGAAGATAGACTGAACGAGGGGCACACATTAATGATTATTTTCGTTTTACCTTTCTACATTTCCCAAAAACTCTCTTTCTTTTATGATCAAGTTGAGGAAATGGCAATAAAAACTCATTTAACATATCCTTGGGCGTTTTTGCTGATCGTAAGCCCAGGATTAGTCACCAGTGAGACACACACATCTGGCAAAAAAACTAACACAACTCCCAGCCATGTGAAGGGAGCAGAGTGTCCTGTAAATAGGAGGTGACAACTTTTAGTCTACAGACACCACGTTTTTTAAGAACATTGGGACACAGGGGCATGTCCAAAGAAGAATGACCAAGGTCATGAGGAAGATTTATACCATGCATGTTTACTCATTTATGAGTTCATCAATTCAACCTATAAATACGCCGTAGACACTGTAGATGAAATGGAAGAATTGTATCAAAAAATAATTGATGTATCTAAGGATCCTTGGCGGTGGGGCACGATGGCTGCCTATATTATTTAAAGGCCTGTTGTGTAGAAAAAGGACCCGAGGATATAAAGGTTCAAGCCATCCAGGAAGGCATAAATAGTCCAATGATTTTCTACAAGGGTGCCAAGACCATTCCCTGGGGGTAAGGGAGGTCTTTTCTATACATGTCGTTGGTAAAACTGGATATCCCCATGCAAAAGAACTGAAGTTTGGCCCTTATGTTACACCATATTTAAAAATTGACTAGAAATGGACGAAAGAACTAAAACTATAAAGTTCTTAGAAGAAAAGATAAGGGGAAAGCTTCACGACATTGTCTTTGACAGTATATGTTTGTATATGACAGCAAAAGCACAAGCAACAAAAGAACAAATAGATAAACTGAAATTCATCAAAATTAAAAAATTTTGTGCAACAAAGGACTTCATCAACCAGAGTGAAAGGCAACCTATGAAATGGGAAAAAATATTTGCAAATCCTGTATCTTATCTTTATGGAGATGATAGATAGATAGATAATCTGGGTACTTGCACCTCCTAATCTTTCCTGACCAATTCTAAAAGATTAATATCCAGAATACATATAACTCTAATAATTCAACAACAAAAACCACACAACCCAATTTTTAAAAGTTTTTAATGTTTATTTATTTTTGAGAAACAGAGACAGAGCGTGAGTGAGGGAGGTGCAAAGAGAGAGGGAGACACAGAATCCGAAGCAAGTTCCAGGCTCTGAACCGTCAGCACAGAGCCCAGTGTGGGGCTTGAACTCATTAACAGTGAGATCATGACCCGAGCTAAAGTCAGACGCTTAATCAACTGAGCCACCCAGGCACTCCTCACACAACCCAGTTTTAAAAAGGGCAGTGGACTTGGGACATCTGGGTGGCTCAGCCAGTTAAGTGTCCAATTCCTGATTTCAGCTCAGCTCATGATCTCACGGTCATGGGATTGAGCTCAGCATGGAGCCTTCTAGAGATTCTCTCTCCCTCTCTCTCTGCTCCTTTCCCCCACTCAGGCGCATGCACTCTCTCCTTGTTCTCAAATAAATTAATTTTAATATTTTTAAAAATAAATTTTAAAAAGGGCAAGGACTTGAATTTACATTTCCCCAAAGAAGATATACAATAAGGAAATATGCCAATAAGGAAATGAAAAGATACTCAACATTACTAATCAGAGAAATGCAAATCAAAACTACAAAGAAATACCACGTACATCCATTAGGATTATGGCTATTAAAAAACAAACAAACAAACAAACAAACAAACAGAAAATAATAAGCAAGGTGAGGATGTGGAGAAATTAGCACCGTTGTAGATTACTGGTGGGAATGTAAAATAGTGCCGCCACTCTGGAAGAGAGTATGGCAATGTCCCAAAAAGTTAACATAGAATTTTCATATGATCCAGCAATTGAACTTCTGGGTATATACCCAAGCACAGAGTCTTGAACTAATTCACAACTACAGATGAATGGATAAACCAAAATGTGGTGTCTGCTTATAACGGAATGTTATTCACTCTTAAAAAGGAAGGAAATTCTGACTCATGCTTATAACATAGATGAAACTTGAAGACATGAAGCTCAATGAAATAAGCCAGTGAAATAATGGACATAATGAAAAAAGACCAAATATTGCATGATTTCACTTACATGGGTTAGCTAGAGTAGTCAAATTCGTAGAGACACACAGTAGAACAGTGGTTGCTGGGGCCGGGGCGGGGGGGGGGTGGTTAATATTTAATGGGCACAGAGTTTCCGTTTGGGAAAATGAAAAGTTCTGAAGATGTATGTCGCCGATGGTCACACAACACGTTTATGTACCTAATGCCACTGAAACGTACACTTAGTCATGGTTAAAATGATAAGTGGTAACTTTTGTTATGCTACGTTACCACAATGTCAAAAACAAAATTTAAATTAAAAAAATCCATAGATGGGAATGCACACTGGTGCAGCCACTCTGGAAAACAGTATGGAGGTTCCCTAAAAAATTAAAAATAGAATGAACATACGACCCAGCAATTGCACTACTAGGTATTTATCCAAAAGATACAAGAGTGCTATTTTGAAGGGACACATGCACCCCAATGTTTATAGCAGCACTATTGACAATAGCCAAAGTATGGAAAGAGCCCAAATCAACAGATGAATGGATAAAGATGTGGTATATATACATATACAATGGAGTATTACCTGGCAATCAAAAAGAATCAAATCTTGCCATTTGCAACAATGTGGATAGAACTAGAGTGTATTATGCTAAGTGAAATAGAGAAAGACAAATATCGTATGATTTCAGTCATTTGTGGAATTTAAGATAAAAACAGATAAACATAAGGGAAGGGAAGCAAAAAGAATATAAAAAGAGAGAGGAAGACAAAACATGAGATGCTTAAATACAGAAAACAAACAGGGTTGCTGGAGGGGTGCTGTGCAGGGAGATGAACTAAATGGGTGATGGGCATTATAGAGGGCATTTGTTGGGATGAGCACAGGGTGTTATGAGTGAGTGACAAATCACTAAATTCTATTCCTGAAATCATTACACCATATGTTAACTAACTTGGATTTTTAAATTTTAAAAATTCAGAGAGACAGAAAGTAGAAGAGTGATTGTTAGGAGAGAGAAGTAGAGAGGAACAGGGAGTTATTATTTAGTGGGGACTGAGTTTCAGTTTGGGATGATGAAAAAATTCTACAGAGGGTCAGTGGTGATGGTTACACAACAATAAAATGTACTTAATGCCACTGAATTACACACTTAAAAATGGTTAAAATGGTAAATTTTATGTCTTGTATATTTTATCACAATAAAGTTTTTTTCTTTCCTTTTTATTTTAAAAGTAGGCGCCATGCCCAGCTCAGAGCTCAATGTGGGGCTTGAACTCATGACCCTGAGATCAAGACTTGAGCTGAGATCAAGAGTCAGACGCTTAACCAATTGAACCACCCAGGTGCCCCCACAATAAAAGTTTTTTTACTATGATACTATTTTTAATCTATCATATGGGCAAGTCTTTATTTAAAATATTTTACAGAGGCACCTGGGTGGGTCAGTCAGTTAAGCATCTGACTTTAGCTCAGGTCATGATCTCACAGTCCATGGGTTCGAGCCTTGCATCGGGCTCCGTGTTGACAGCTCGGAACTCGGAGCCTGGAGCCTGCTTCCGATTCTGTGTCTCCCTTTCTCTCTGCCCCTCCTCTGCTCATGATCTGTCTCTTTCTCTCTCCCCCTTAAAAATAAATAAACATTAAAAAAAAAACCTTCAGAAGTAAAATATATTACAGAACCCATTGTAAGTGACAGCAGAAAAGCGACATTGTCACACCCCACTTGTGGGTATATAAAGTTATTGCTTTCCTGGAGAGCAATTTGGTAGTTATGTATCAAATGCCTTAAAAATGTCCATCCACTTAGAATTAACTTGAAGGTATTCTCCCTGGCCAAAGGTGGGACAATTTGAGCATCAAAAAGAACAACTGCTGTGAACTTAAACCCATTCAATATTTTTTTTATAAATCCCTAAGTGGATAATGATACTTGAAAAAATTTCATTCATTATCTTGGAGGTTGAAGCAACAACAATAATGGGCAAAAACCCATTTTTCTGATAATTGATAAAGATAATCAGACAGTTATCTTGCCTTTCTAGTAGGAAATGTATACAGGGCAACCAAATATCATTTGAAATCAAATATCATTAGAAAATTATCATTTTGAGGGGCGCCTGGGTGGCTCAGTCGGTTAAATGTCTGGCTTCAGCTCAGGTCATGATCTCACAGTTCGTGGGTTTGAGCCCCGCATCTGGCTCTGTGCTGACAGTTAGCTCAGACCCTGGAGCCTGCTTTGGATTTTGTGTGTGTCTCTCGCTTTCTATTCCTCCCCCACTCATGCTCCCTCAAAAATAAATAAACATTAAAAAAAAAGAAATATTCTATGTCTTAACCTGAGTGTTGGCTACAGAGTTGTGTCTATACATAAAAAAGAATCATCATACCGTACACTTAAATTTAGTGTATTTATGTACTTTTTAATATTAATTTTAAGTGCTTTTTAAAAGGAGGAGAAATTTTAAAAATCCAATTTAGGATCCTACATTGCAGTTGGTTGTGATATCTCTTTGAGACTCTTCCAATCCAAGACAGTATTTCTGTCTTTCATGACCTTGATACTTTTGAAGAGTATACTGGTCCATTAACGTTCTTCAATTTTAGTTTAATGTTTTCCCATGATTAGATTGAGGCCACGCATTTTGGGCAGGAATAACACAGACATGACATTATGTTCTTCTCAACGTCTTACTCTCTCCCATTTATAAAATAATTGTCTTAAATATTTCCTCTACATACATGGAGAACTACATCAAATAGTGGTTTTTATTCAACCATCAAACATAATTTGGAAAACTCAAAAGGAGAAGGAAGCTGTTGTATTTCCCCATAGTTTTACTCCTTCCTCTGCTCTTTCTTCCTTTCTGATGCTCTGATATTGCAAATGCTCTGTCTTTTGTTATACTTCCCTAGGTCCCTGTGGTTTTTTGTTTTCCAGTCTATTTCTCTCTATTGTTCAGATCTGGGAATTTCTGTTGTTCTAACTTCCAGTTCACTGACTCTTCCTCCCATAACCTCTATTCTTCTGTTAAACCCATTGGCTGAGTTTTAAATTTTTGGTTACTGTACTTTCTGTTCTAAAATATGTTTGATTCTTCTTCGATCTTCCATTTCTTCACTGAGATTTTGTCTTTCTTCATTTGTTTCAAGCATGTTTGTCATTGTTTGTTCAAGCAGTTTCATGAGGGCTGCTTCAAAGCTTTGTCAGATGATTCTAATGTCCGTGTCACTTTGGTATTGGTCTCTGTTAACTGTCTTTTCTTGTTCAAGTTGAGATGTTCCTGGTAAGGTGGCTCATGGTGTGATAAGTGAGTTCCAGTTGAATTCGGGATATTTCAGATATTATATTACGACATTCTGAATTGTGTTTCAATCTGTTTTAGCAGGGCTTCTCTGACAGAGAAGAGAGGGCCCTGCCTCACTGCTTCCTGGCCGGCGTAAAACCAGCTTCCTCACTTTGCTTTCATTCACACTCTGTGAGGAGGAGACAAGAGTGCCTTGTCAGTGCCCGCCTTGTGGTTCCCACTGACATCATGGTTGGGAAGTGTTGTTATCACTGGTGGTGGGGAAAGGCCTGAATCTCCAGTAAGCCTCCTCTGACACTGCCTCAGCGGGGAGACGGGAGGGATCCTCATTACAGACACCAAGTGTGGGGCTCACACCTTTGATGATGGAGGTAGAAGTAGGGCCACAGGTCTTTCTATGGTATTGGGTAGATGAAACCAATTATTCTCTAATAGTTTTCTGTCTTGCTGGGTTGTCCCTTTCCTTGTACTTGGGTAGAGAGAGCAGACTTCTTAGGTCTTTTTTCTATGCCCATTGGGTGTTTCGACGCTGCTGCACCCAGTCTGAGATAGAGTAGACCAGAAGAAAATCCTAGAGTCCCAGGGTCCCTCGCGGGTCTGCCTACTTCTCTCTACCTCTCTAAGTCTTGTTATATTTGTTTTATATGTAATATCCAGGATATTTAGTTGTGCTTAAAGTGGGAGAAATAGGGAAAAGTCTGTCTACTTTATCTTGTCCAGAAGGAGAAACCCAGCATCATTTTATTTGATTTTTTTAATGTTTTATTTATTTTTGAGAGAGAGAGAGAGCACAAGCAAGGGAAGGGCAGAGAGAGAAGGAGACACAGAATCTGAAGCAGGCTCCAGGCTCTGAGCTGTTAGCACAGAGCCCAATGCAGGGCTTGAACTCATGAATCATGAGATCATGGCCTGAGCCGAAGTCTCATGCTTAACCGACTGAGCCACCCAGGCGCTCCAGGTTCTTTCTTAACCAAGTAACTTCAAGAGCACTATTTTACAAGGAGCCTGGGACCCTTTTATGCTAAAGATGGCCACAAAGTTCCCTTATCATAGAGCAGACCTGGAAAGTCTCAGCCAGGAGATGACCACACTCTAGGTGGGGAATCTGCCTGGAACAAGGGATAGCAGCTTGAGGAAGGGGTCCTGCCAAGGAGCCAGGGTCAAAAAAAAAAAAAATGGGCCCAAATACAGAAAGAGGCCAAATACAGGGAAAGAAGCCCAGAAGTTACAAGGCAAGAAGACATCCCAGATCAGAGCAAGTAGGGGACCTGGGTAACTTTGGGAGCTACAGAGGACCTGCGGGACTGGGGGCGGGGTTGTTATAGGGTCTTTGTGTCCGGGCAGTAACTGACCCAGGGAGCGCCCATGTGCCAATCCGGCACACAGAAGAGGCCACTCCTTCCTTGGGGTACGCGAGGTTTGTACTAGGGTTTGGCAAGTAAAACGAAAGTGAAGAAAGGGCCTGATGACTAAGACACTGACTGTGCCATGACCTCATGGCACGCCAAGGGCATGTGGTCTGCTTAGGCAGGAAAAAGTACTTTATCACTGACGCTGCTTAGTCTTATCAGTGTATAGTGATGATAAATGTAAACTGACTTCTGTCAGTCTAATCATTGGTTTTAAATTCTCTATGGTATCGGGGTGCCTGGGTGGCTCAGATGGTTAAGCGCTGGGCTCTTGACTTGGGCTCAGGTCATGATCTCGCAGTTCGTGGGTTCGAGCCCCAAGTCAGGCTCAGCGCTGACAGGACGGAGCCTGCTTGAGATTCTCTCTCTCTCCCTCTCTGCCCCTACCCCCGCCAAAATAAATAAACGTAAAAGAATTCTCCACAGTGTCCTCCCAGCACTCCCTGCCACTCCCCTCATGTGCCACTTGATATTGATGGTGACATCCAGTTCCTTGCAACAGTGCCCATAGCTGGTGTCTCCTCTGACGCCAATCTGAAGATCAGTAAGGGAGTAAGCAAGGGGGACAGAGAGGTTGCAAGTGTCCTGTGAGAGCACCCATCCCTCACACACTCCAAACACACACACCTCAGAAGGAAAGGAGCCTCTGCTGACCTGGGAAGAGGAGGAAGCGTGGCACTGAACACAAGATTGAAGGCTTTAAATGGACAGAACTTACATTGCATTGTTAATATTAAGATTTAATAACTTGGGGCGCCTGGGTGGCTCAGTCGGTTAAGCATCCGACTTCGGCTCACGTCATGATCTCATGGTGCATGAGTTCGAGCCCCATGTTGGGGTCTGTGCTGACAGCTCAGAGCCTGGAGCCTGCTTCAGATTCTGTGTCTCTCTCTCTCTGCCCCTCCCCTGCTTGGGCTCTGTCTCTCTTTCTCTCTCACTCGCTCAAAAATAAATAAAAACATTAAAAAATTCTTTTTAAGATTTCATAACTCCATAACAAGACCAATTCCCCCTTTGCTTTATTGAGGTATGCCTGACAAACGCAGTGGTATATATGTAAAGCATCCAAAATGAGATGGCACTAATAAATACACATGACAAAGATGTCATGGGGACAGACTGGGACATCCTTCAGGCTGCTCATCAATAGGCTTCCTGCAGAAGAGAGGGCTGACAAGCACCACTGAGAGCAAACAGAAAAATGACACTTCCTGGTTGAACAGTGAGTTGCAATTCCTCATGTAAAGCAGCTATATCGGATTTTTTGAGGGGGGGGAATAAAGCATATAAACATTTTCCTGGAGAGAGGTTATACCCTTTTGGCATATTCACAAAGGGTTCCCGGACCCAAAGAAGATTCAACAGCATGAGAGCCCCACCAGGCTGGCTACCGACCACCCAGACCGTTACCTCAAGCTACTCTTTCCGATGATGCTTTCTTAGTAGCCTGTGTTTGGCAGACACCTTCCCACCACTCTGTGGCCTTGGACAAGTTACTAAACTTCTCTGGTCCGAAAGTCCCTGATTTGTCAATGAGGATAACGACAATACCACCCTACCGGGCTCATAGGGCTCTTTTGAATACGAAGTAAGTACAGGACGTGCTTAGAACAGAAGCTGGAACATAGTAATTGTTACGTAAGGCATGCTTGTTATTATTATTTTTACTAATTTTATTTGCTAGACCTCTGGGGGAGCCCAGAGAATTTCTGCACGGACGTCTGGCTCCCTTATAAGTGGCTCAACTAAGTGCTGCCCATTTCTGAGAAGTGTTTTTTCTAGAGCCAAGAACTGAGAAAAGAAATGAGCCAAGGAGCTGAATCACTTGTCTTCCTCAGATAGGGGAAACCCCGTGGCCGCCATGCTCAGAACTGAACCAGGTGCCCCAGAAGGCACCGGCTTACTACACTGGGGAAGTTGGGGGGCTCTCTTCCTGTCCTTTGACTTGACAGTGGCTTACTGTCCTCCAGTAAGGGGACAGACAGCCCAGCCCCGTTTCATAATGCCACCTCATTGCCCTCTGCTGGTCATGAAACAGCACACCGTTCTAGAGAGAAGGCTTCGTCATCATCCCTGTCATTCCCTTGCACCCTGGAAGGAACCTAACCTCCCAGAGGGCACACACTTGGAAAGAATCCATCACTGAGCTGTCCCCCAAGTGGAAACGTTCTCATTAAAAGGGATGGGAGCAGGAGACGGAAGGTCTGCATTTAATCCTGTACCTGCTTCGTGGGAAACATGTTGGTTGGAAGAAGTTGGAAGCCCCCCCTGGGAACCGCCTACAGGAGTGATAGGGGTCACGGTCAGAGCTAAACCCTCCACTTGCAATGCAGACGTTTGAAGTTGGTTATAAAAGAGCTAGAAGAGAGAAGACAAGGAAACTAGCTCATTGAATCTCTTGCAAACGTGTGTCAGAAAAGCTGTCTTTGTGTACAAAGTCCAACGCTGGAACTGGGCCAATCTGCCTGCTGGTTCAGGAGGGAGAGCTCAGGGCAGGATATTTGCCATTGGGCAGGCACCACTCTTACTGCAGTTGCCAAGTCTGGCTTTCTTCCACCACCCCGGGAAGTCCATGCTCGAGGTGGAAATGCCAAAATGTGCACGGAGTTTGGGAATTTCCAATAGCCGAAGCTTCGGCTCAGTCCACAAAATCAGGGCTTGGTGCCTCCTTTGGTCAAGACTCTCCTGGCTATTTCACTTTCCTTTTGGACAGCATCACATAGGGGTAAATACAGTATTGAGCAACCAGTGGAAAAAGAAGGCATGGGGGTTTTCTGGTGGTTTGCTCAAGCTGGCTTATTTGTGTTACTTGTATTGGCCGTGTCTCTAAAATCCACCTTTCTGGAAGTCAACTCATTATGAGCAACGATCTTGCACCCCTGAACCAAAGTTAAAAATAAATGTGACATGGGATCAGGCATTGATGTGGGAGCTTAAATGTAAGCTAACTGCTCTCCTCAGAAGAGCCAGCAATACTCTGTGCTTTCGTGATTTTGTGGGAAGACTTAGACCATATTTTGCTCCTGCAAAATCATGGTTGAGGACATCTTTGAGCAAGTGATCTCGAGTACCTTATGTGAGGCTCTACAAAATCTAATTTTCCAACCATGTAATGCCAGATGAATGTTTGCTCCTCCAAACAAAACTATTTGTAGCTATTTTCCTCCTCCTTCTTCAAATGATGATAAAAACTCACATGTCCTACCTGCCATTTTTATTTTTGCCTTGGGTGCTAGGAAGCTCAGAGTTAAATTTCAGGCTCAAACTATTTTATCTGCATTTCCTGATAGAATACTTCCTGCTTTGTCATAACCGGCTTCCAGTCTCTCTCTTGAAGTTCTTTATTTTCATCGTCTTTAAAATTATAAAACCCCTCGTGTCTTTTTTCCACAGGGAAGTGTGGCTGTTTCTGGTTCACAGAATGAGTAAACATGGGACCTGTTCCCAAAGTTGTCTTGGAGCCCCATTATTTACAAAATCAACCTACTGTGATTCATTCTTTTTAAAAAGAGGCAGAATAAAATTAACTAGTTAATTAAACCTGATTTGGGGGGTAAGCTCCCATGCCACTTAAAATTGAATTGAACACCTAATGTTCCGTGAGGCTTGGCAACCGCTATTGTTCAGAAAGAATTGGGTCTGGGTGGAGTTCTGGTTGCTGATTTGAATCTGTTTTCTGGGAGCTGATTTGAATTGATTGGTGAGGCTGAGGGACAGTCACTTCCTACACTCTTTTGTTTGAAAGGATTGTGTTTTGCATCACAGCCCAGGGAGACAGGCAGGTGCAGCGGCTCAAAACAATCTTTTCTGCTCTTGGCAAAGCACTTCCCTCAGCTACACACATCCATGTTCTTATCTTTCAGCCAAACCTTGCTACAACTAGCAGAAATCTCAATAGAACAAAAGGTGTCCAAGCCCTGGGAATGAAAAGAGATCCACTTATTAAAACAATTGTCAACCCACAAAGTTGCAGAACAGCTGAGACATTTGGACTGAGCTCAGGTTTGGCTCCAGGGAAGTGTGGCTATTTCTGGTTCACCGAATGAGTAAACATGGGACATGTTCCCAAAGTTGTCTTGGGGCCTCATTATTTACAATGTCAACCTACTGCGATTCATTCAGATAGAACTCTCAGCTCACTGCAATCTTTTTTTTTTTAAATGTTTTATTTATTTTTGACACAGAGCGAGACAGAGCGTGAGAGGGGGAGGGTCAGAGAGAGAAGGAGACACAGAACCGGAAGCAGGCTCCAGGCTCTGAGCTAGCTCCCAGCACAGAGCCTGACGCGGGGCTCGAACCCACGAACGTGAGATCTGACCTGAGCCGAAGTTGGAGACTCAACCGACTGAGCCACCCAGGCGCCCTCATTGGAATCTTATCCATCCCGTTCCTAAGCGTAGGTACTCCATTTTTAACATAAAAAGCCAAATTCCACAAAGTTGCATTTATGTCTGAGAGGTCACAAAATTACCAATATCCATGGAATGTCCTTGACTTAACCTGAGTCCTTATACAGCTGTCTGGACCCGTACTGAAAGTCTTTAGATTCTATGGCATTCACAGTCACTGGAGGCAAAAGCATTTTCTTTCAATATAATTTTAACAAAGTCTCAAAAGCATGTCTTTTAACAAAGTTTCAAAAGCGTGTAGACCAAAAAAAAAGTGGGTTTCTGTTCAGGTAAGGCAGAAAGAGCAATGGCAACAAAAACAAAATGCAAAAACCTCCTGGGTGGCGTGACGAGTTCAATTCCTTAAGGAAGTAAGTATGTCCTTCAAGTCATCAGAAGTTACTGATGTGACTTTGTGTTTGGATGAGGGCAGACAGGTACTCACTAACACTGTGCTTCATCCGAGCACAGGACACACGTGACTGCTGGACAGTGACTGCTGTCAACCCACAGTGCCCAGGAGTCATGAGTAGCTCCAACCTCCTACCTCCTATGCCAATGTTCACTGGGCACCTACTGTGTGCCAGGCTGGGAAAACATGAATAAGGCGCCGTTGTAGCAGAGTTCACAGTCTAAACGAGCAGACAGACATACAAACAGACTCCTAGCATAACAGGAAAGTGTTATATGACCAAGATGGTCCTGGTGTGGTGTGGGGCAGTCCTCCCGCCCGGCCTGCATGGGGGTCAGGAAGGCCTGTTGGTGGCAGAGACTCTGGGTTGAGACTTACACGCGGCACACCAAGGAGCTGAGACACATACGCTAGGAGGCAGGTGAGGCGGGTTTACGCCCTACCTCTACCACTTTCTAACCGTGTGATCTTGGGCATTGGACTTAGCCTAGTTTCATTTCTTCATCCATAAAAAAAATAATAATAATGGTGTTCACCTCACAGTGCTGCTAGAGGGTGACATTTTAGAAGCCACAAAGGCAGTCGGCACATGCCCAGGACCTAGGAAGAACCTATAAACATCAGGTAGTCCTGCATGTGACAAGTATTTGTTAAGTGCTCACCGTGTGCCAGGCGCTGCAATAGGTGCCTGGGATAGAATGGTGGGCAAAGCACAGAAAAATCCCCCCCTTTCAGCTTATACAGAAGAGGTGGACTCACGTGAAAATGAAACAAAGAAGGCAGCGTGTGGTCTGTTAGGAGGTGGTAGGTAAGTCGGGGAAAGAATACAGAGTGAAGAAGAGGACTGGGAGTGCGGAGGGCTGCGGTTTTAAACAGGGCGGTTAGGCTAGTTTCCACTGAGCAGGTGACAACTGAACAAGAAACGGAGGGACATGAGGGAGCAAACCAGGCAGCTGTCAGGGGGAAGGGAGGGGGCGGGGCCAGGCCAGCAGCTGGAACAGCAAATGCAAAGGCCCTGAGTGGCGTGGGCCTGGCCATGTCAGGATAGAGCCAGGAGGCCAGTGTGGTTAGAGCAGAGGGAGAGAGAATAATCTCTATGAGACCGTGTGAGAGGTCACAGGGGCCAGATTCCACAGAGCTGGTGGGTCATTTTAAGAAGAGTGGCTTTTTTTGAAAAACATAAGGAGTCACTAGAGAGCTTTGAGCTGATGATCTGACTTACACTTTAAAAGAAAATAATCAAACTGGGGGCACCTGGGTGGCTGAGTCTGTTAACCATCCAACCTCAGCTCAGGTCATGGTCTCACAGTTTGTGAGTCTGAGCCCTGCATCGGGCTCCATGCTGTCAGCTCCCCCACTTGCATATTCTCTTTCTCTCAAAATAGATAAATAAACTTGAAAAGAATTAACCTGGACACTGTGGTCAAGAATAAGTTATCGGGATGGGGAGAAAGAGTGAAGTGAGAGGGCCAATTGGGAAGCCACTAAAATCATCCAGGTGAGGGATGGTTGTGGCTGGGACCAAGGGGCAGCAGGGGGGATGATGAGAAGTGGTAAGATTCTCAATGTATATTGAAAGTAGAGCTAACAAGATTTATTAATGGATTGATTAGATGTGGGGCATGAGAGAAGGAGTAAAGAGTGGCCCCAAGGGTTTTACCTGAGCAACTAAAAGGGTGAAGGCACTTTAAGCTAAGAAGAACGTGGTAGGCAGGTCAGAAGCGGGGAGCGAGAAGGTCAGATTTAAACGCCTCCTTAGAGGCAAGGAGGAAACTGCCATCCAGGAGAATACTGTATCGTCAAAGCCAAGCGAAGGACATGTTAGAAGTAGAAGGGAGGAAGGGATTAACTCTACCAAATGCTTCTACAGGTCAGCTAAGATGGGGAGCAAGAACCAAGCATGGGATTTAGCCACATGAAAATCATTGGTGACCTTGACCACTAATTACTGAAGGTCACAGGTACTGCACCAAACAAGGAAACTCAGGTTCTGGGATGTGAAAGATGCTGGAAGGAAAAGCAAGCTCTTAACTGCAGTTTCTGCTGCTGTCTCAAGAGTCACAGCAGAAGGTTTCATCCAGACCTGTGACACAATAGATACTGAGCATCACACTGCTGACACCAACAAGTCCATCTGTGTGAAACCAGACAGGCAGCCGCTGGAGTTCCAAAGCAGGATTCCAAGCTCCTGGCCAATTCACTGGCTCCTACAACACATACTGAACACCAACTAACCAACCAACCAACATACCAACCAACCAACCAAAATAGTTCAGAAGCAAAGCCAAGCAGTAGTGGAGAGGCAGAAGGAGTGACTTCACGAAAGCGTCAGAGATAAGATCCCTGCCAGAAAGAAGCAATATGAATCATTATGTGCGTTCCTTTAGGACTCTCTGCTCCACGCCTATCCCCTATGCCTGTCACAGAGCAGATTTGCAGTAAATATCTGCTCGTTGACCAGCTGCCATGCATCCTGCATGTTACCTCATTTCATAATCCCGACACCCAGCCATATACCATTATGGGGCCAGCAGGAGACGTACCAAAAGACCACTCAAACACACAGGCAGAATAAGTTCTGGCTAATGCAGCTAATGCAGAGGAGGAGAAGAACATATCATCTAATTTGTTCTGAAGTTAGCGATGGTGAGAATAATTTCACCACAGAAATCAACAAATGCTACACAGTCAGGCCACTCCCAAAAGCCAGTTTACCAGAACCTGCTGTCCAGGGCAGTATTTGTGATTTTACCTAGATTTACCACATTTGGAAAGGCAGTTCCCCCCAGGACTTTCAAGGGAAGCTAGGAAGGTAGGAGGAAAACTAATTCCTCCCAAGCCCGAACTTAACCTGCCTTATCTTTTGCTTGGGGACATTATCTGACTAGGATTTAATGGCCACAATACTGAGCCCCCTGCAGGCCTATCTGACACAGGCTCCGGTGTCTCTCTTCTTCCATAGTTGAGTTATGCTAAGTCCCTGTAGACTTGGAATGACACCCCGTAGGTGCATTCAGAGAGTTTACTTGATAACATGTATGCCCGTTTACTTTGAATCTAGCTATTTAATGTGTATGCATACATGCCAACATATTTGTCCTCAACATGGGTGAACAGAGGTGTATAGAGCACTTCCCATCAGGCATGGATTTGGGTAGGGAAAAGAAACATGAACAGGGAAACATTTCCAAAATGTCATTCACTATGCAGATTTGAGTCTGGCTTCTTTCACTTAGGATAAGGCGTTTGACAATCATCCATGTTGCTGTACGTATCAGGAGTCCACCTTCTTTTTTATGTGAAGTAGTATTTCCTTGTATGGACATGCCATAGTTTGTCTATATATTCATCAATTAAGGACATTTAGGTTGTTTCCAAGTTTGGGCAATTAGAAATAACACTGATGTAATCATTTGCATGCAGGTTTTACGTGATCATCGTTTTCCTTTCTGGAGGAGTGAGACTGCTGGGTCATGTGGTGGATGTATGTTAACTTTATAAGAAACTGTCAAGGTCACCTCTAAGATGGCTGCAGCATTTTTGTGTTGCCACCAGCAAGGTATAAGAGTTCCAAGCGTGCCCTGGGTGGCACAGTTGGTTGAGTGTCTAACTACAGCTCAGGTCGTGATCTCATGGTTCATGAGTTCGAGCCCTGCATCGGGTTCTCTGCTGTCAGTGCAGAGTGCTTTGGATCCTCTTTCCTACTCATTCTCATTCTCATTCTCTCTCTCTCCTCAAAAATAAATAAAAAATTTAAAAAACAAGCGTTCCAGTTACTCTGGGTGCCTGATGACTCAGTTGTTTGAGTGCCCAACACTTGATTTTAGCTCAGGTCATGATTCCAGGTTCGTGGGATCAAGTCCCGGGTTGGGCTCCACACCTTCTCTCTCCCTCTGCCCTTTCCCTGCTCATGCACACAGGTGCTCTTTATCTCTCTCCAAAAATTAAAATAAAGAGTTCCAGATAATCTGCATCCTAGTCAGCAGTTGATAACATCAATACTTTTTATTTTAGACATTCTGAAAGATGGATAATGATATAACAGTGCAGTTTTGATCTGCATTTCATTAATTACTAACAACATTTAGCATCTTTTCATGTACTTCTCCATAGAATTGGCTATCCATATATTTTGCCACTTGTGTATCTTCTTTGGTGAAGTGCCTATTCCAGTCTTTTGCCCTTTCTAAATTGTGTTGTTTGCTTTCTTTCTGTTAAGAATTAAGAGTCCTTTATATACAAGTCATTTATCAGTTATGCACTCTGCAATAATTTTTCCCAAGTTTATGACTTGTCTTCTCTTTTTCTTAACAATGTTTTCAGAAGAAGTCCAATTTATAACTTGTTTTCTTGTACAGATCATACTTTTGGTGTTGTATCTAAGAAATATTTACCTAGCTTTAGATCACGAAGATGCTCTCTCTCTTATGTTTTTTTCTAGAAGTTTTATAGTTCTAAGTTTTACATTTTTGTTTCTGCTCCATTTTCATTTTTGCAGATGATGGGAGGTATAGATCTGGTCCAACTACTTGTATGTAGATGTCCATTTGCCCCAGTACCACTTGTTGAAGACCCTTGTCGATTTTGATTTAACATTACATTTTTTCCCCTTGTAAATTTCACCTTTCCCACCACACGTCAATGGGCCATTCATTCATCCATCCATCATCATTCACTTCCTCTTGCTTACGTGATTCCAACCTTGCTGGTCTTCTTGCTCTTCCTCTAACATGCCTATAATGGACTAGCCTCAAGGTCTTTGCCATTCCTTTAGTCTGGAATGCTCATCTTCCAAATATCCACACAGCTGATTCCCTTATTTCACACAGGTCTCTGCTCAAATATCACCTTATTTAAAAGAACTTCCTGAAGACTTTATTTTATTTATTTATTCATTGTAAATTTTATTCATTTTTGAGAGAGTGTGAGTGGGGGAGGGGCAGAGAGAGAAGGGGGGACAGAGGATCCGAAGTGGAGCACAGCACAGAGCCTGATGTGGGGCTCCAACTCACAAACTATGAGATCATGACCTGAGCCGAAGTCCAACGCTCAATGGACTGAGCCTCCCAGGAGCCCCTGAAGACTCTATGTTAAATGGCTCTCCCAGTCCTATCTCGTATACTTCTTTACTGTGCTTTATTTCTTTTCATAGCATGTACCACAACCTGACATATTTCATATTCACAGTCTATGTATTTATTGTCTGTGTATTCCTTCCCCCAACCACCATCAGAATGTTAAGCACCATGCAGGAATTTTGTCTGTTTTCTTCACAGATAGATTCCCAGTATCTAGAAGAGTTTCTGCACACAGTTGATACTTAAGAGGCATTGATCTTCTTGAATAAATTCAAATAAGAAATATTTACTGAGTTCCTATTGGGCACCAGGCATAGCACTAAGCTCTGGAGCTACAATGGGGAGCAAAGCAGACATGGTCCTTGCCTTCATGGAGCTCACAGATCATCAGGAAAGATGGATAGTAACTGAATAATCTCAGAAATGAAATGGATGATAGGTTCTGGGCCCTGAGGAAAAGAACGCGGTGCTGGGGGAAGTTTATAACTTAGCTGTCGCGAATCAGTCATGCTGCCTGAGCTGAGTGCTAAGGGTTAAAAGTGGTTAACAGGGGGAGGGGAGGGGAGGGGAGGGAAGGAGAGGGGAGGGGCGGCTAGGTGGCTCAGTTGGTTAAGCATCTGACTTGGGCTCAGGTCATGATCTTGCTGTTCCCAAGTTTGAGCCCCATGTCAGGCTCTGTGCTGACCACTCAGAGCCTAGAGCCTGCTTCCGACTCTGTGTCTCCCTCCCTCTCTGCCCTTCCCCTGCCCACACTCTGTCTCTCTCAAAAATAAAGAAAAACAAGGTGAGGAGAGGGGAAAATGGGCCTTCTAAGCATCTGGCACTTTATGTACAAAGGTCATGCCAGGGGAAGGAGGCCGGCATGTTTGAGGAACTAAAGAAGGGTCAGTGTGCCTGCAGGTGGTGAGTCGGGCAAGGAGAGAGGAAGGCAGGGAGGCTGGGGTCATACAAGGTGGCTGGCAGGAGGCTGCTCTTTATCTAAGGGCAAAGGGAAGCCATTAGAGGTTGGCTCTGCCTTTTTAACCACCTGATGTCTGGGGAACATAATAAACACTCAGTTAAACACACTTGTGTGTTGAAAACACATGTACACTTTGCTGATGGTAAATTGATTCAACTTTTCAACAGGCAATTTCACCACACTGTCCAACACTACAAAAGTATATACCTTTCCACCCAACAGCCCCCTTCTAGGAACGTAGCCTATAGACTGACTTGCCCATGTGTGAAATGACATTTGTCCCCAGTTATTCACCTCAGTGTCACCCATAATAGCAGAAGAATGGAAGCAAACCAGATGTCTCTCAAGAGGAGGTCACAAAAAAGTTGGGATGCCTCCACACAGTGGACCAAAACCAACCACAAAGAAGAATAATGAAGCCTTTTATGCAAGTTTTGAAAAAATTCCAAGATTTATTATTAAGTTTTTAAAGATCAAGGTTTGGGACAGAGTTTATAAAGGACTAACATTTATGTGAATAAAAAAAAAAACAGGCACAGGAATAAAAAATGTACAGCTTTTCTGTGCAAAGTGTATCTTTGGAAGGATGTAGAAGAATCTGGAATGTTTGCTTGCCTCCAGGTCTTGGGGTGGGGAGTGGGTTGGAGAGAGACCTTTACCTCGTATCTTCTGAATTTGGAACCATGCAAATACCTGTTCTTACCTATTCTGTAACTTAAAAAAAAAATGCATATGACAATCATGCATTGATTAAATGAATTAGGCAATTAATTTGTTAAACAAATGGCCTGCGGCCGGTACTCCCCTGCACTATGAGGAAAAAGATTTAGGGGGTCCTGGCCCCTGCCTCACTCCCTGATTCCTGGCAGGGTCCCGAAGGGGAACCCACCCACAGAAAAGGCCTTCGGGCCTCTGGAAAGGACCATGGGATGAAAATGTTTATTTCATGTGATTGGCATCGGAGCCTCCCTCTTTGCCACTGAAGCCGGGTATTGGGGCCCCACAGAGACCTGTCAGTTTGGAGCTTTCTCGAACTTGTTTAATTAGGTTTGTTGCTGAAAAGCTGCACCATTAGTCTCTGAAGTGGCAACTGGCCCCCGGAGATGCGATCAATCACCTCTCCACAGGAGCCCTTATTAAAAAGCCTGATATTCTGTGCTTTCCTGCATGCCAGGAAGCATCCAAAAGTATTTGCAAGATCGGGGAAGGTTGCACAAAGTGGGGAAAGCCAGAACGCCTTGAGCCCCCCAACTACCACAATCCAAAGAGCGGGTCTGTGAGTTCTGATTAAATTCCAGTGGTTGGCAGCACAGGTACACGTCTTGGGCCACTCGATTTCATCACCCGGGCTTGATAAGGAAGACGAAAGGGCGACCAACAGGCTCACCTCCAAAAGGGGTTCCCTGTTTCTCTGGGCAGGGGAGATGGGCTCCAGGTGCCGAAGAAGGACAGCAGCCGAGAGCTCTACCCTGGAGTCCCCTCTGGCGGGTTAGGACTTGGACCAGACGAGCGGGGCAGGGAGGGGAGGAATAAATGGGAGGAGCAACAGAAAAGAATGAGAACAAGGTAGAGTGGGGATCTTGAATGTCCAGTCTCGGTTTTTTTGCTATGATGTGGTAGTTTCTCTAACAACGCTATAGAGAAAGAATTACTGTCCTCTGCTCTACCCCATTCTACAGATGAGGAAACTGAGGCTCAGAAAAGTACAGTAATTTGCCTATTTTCTCACAATGAGCAAGTGCCCAGGTCAGGATATGAGCCCTGGTCTCTCTAGTGAAATTCTCTTGCTTTTGGCGCAATTTTAATATATCAGAAGTACCCATTTTAAAAATCAGAAATAAACTACCTTTTTTTAATGTTTATTTCTTTTTGAGAGCAGGGGGACAGGGAGAGAGAGGGGGACAGAGGATCCAAAGAGGGCTCTGTGCTGACAGCAGACAGCCCAATGCAAGGTTCACACTCACAAACTGTAAGATTCTGACCTGAGCCAAAGTTGGACACTTAACTTGCTGAGCCACCCAGGTACCCAGAAATAAACTAACTTTAAAGATCTGTGCTATTTTTCTCTAAAAAAAATTTTAAGCATATTTATTTATTAGTGAAAGACAAAGCATGAGCAGGGGAGGGGCAGAGAAAGAGGGAGACACAGAATCTGGAGGTTCCAGGCTCTGAGCTGTCAGCACAGGGCCAAACGCGGGAATTGAACTCATAAACTGCGAGATCATGACCTGAGCCGAAGTTGGACACTCAACTAACTGAGCCACTCAGCCACCCCTGTGCTTTTTTTCTCCAAAATGCTGCATCCCAATACGATATTTGGCATCTAAAAATTATTTTTTTTCCAAAAACCAAGATGATGAATTCTTCCTTTTTTTCCTCTTTCCTTCTCAACTTGAGCTGAATGGGGAAATCTCAAGTCCTTTTATCAGTCAAAAAGACAAAGAGGAGGCCAACGGCTCGCAGAACAACATGGCTAGGTTTTGTTGCGACTCCCCCAACACAGACCTGACCCATGGCTCTCCGTCTGTAAGAAAGACATCCCGCAGCAGTAGGAAACACAAAGAGAATGTAAACGGTAATCAGAAATGGTTGGAAGAGCAGGCTCAGAGCCTGATCCACAAAACCACTGTGGCTTTTCAACAAGGAAAGATGCTCCTCCTCCATTCTCAGCTTCTCCTCCAGCAGGGCCATGGTCCCACCTCTCCCCAGGCTCCCGCCCTGCTACGATGCCAGCACCCCATAAGGGGAGCCTCCCTCCCCTGGGATGATGCCAGTGGGACCTGCTTCTGGAAGGAGTCCACCTATGGGAGGCCACATGCCAATGATGCCCGGGCCCCCAGTGATGAGCGCTCCCGCCCGGCCCATGATGGTGCCCACTGGGCCAGGAATGACTCGACCAGGCAGAGAGGCAGGGATGGAGACCTCCTGATATCCATTTTCTATTACTTGTTCTGCTTCACTGGGAGACCATGGTGCTGTGACTCGGGGTGTTTTCCAACAGCATGACCGGGAAGACTTGCTCCCCCCTTCCTAGCAAAGACAGAGAATGGTTTTGGCAGGGAGTAGTGGGACACCCCTTCTCCCCAAAAAAGCAATTTTCATTTGTATTGTGAAATGTGCAAATAAAGTTGTCAACTGTTTTAGTTTAAAAGAAAAAAAAAGGACAAAGAGGAAACACTCAGGAGCTCCAGAGCAGCCAGAGCCCCTCTCTGGAGGCAGGATCCTGCTGGTCCGGCTCCTTGGGCCATTCCAGACGGCAGAAGCTTTCCACGGGGACACTTGGAGTCAAGAGCAAGGATATTTTCGATGCTGGGCCTTCCCATAGACTGTGCCTTTTACTTCTTCTGAAGACCAAACCTGGACAAAACAACCTCATATTAGCGGCGTGGGCTGAGGTTAGACATGAGCAAGAACTTTCTGACAATGAGTGACGGATGTGGGCTCATAAAACGGGTGACCAGGAAAGGATGGGCTGGCAATACGTTTATTGGCAAGGTGCCAGACATAATCCAGACTTGCGATGTGGCTGGTTGGATGTGTGGGTTATCTCTCACCATCTCCTGCAGATGCCCTGCCACTGGGTCACAGCCTGCATTCACTTCTGCCTCTGAGCCTTTGCTCTTGCTGATCCTTCCACCTGAAATGCCTTTCTTTCTCCACGACTGTCCCAATTCTGTTTACCTTTCAAGGTCTAGCTCAAGTTCCTGGGTCTGCTTAAAGCTTTCTCTGATCACTCCAGCCCATCTGTCTCTACCCCTTCTTGGAGTTCTAGACACTCTAGAACTTAGTCATGATGATCTGGGTGGAGATTAGCTGGTCCCTGCAAAGTCAGGTGGGAGAGAGAGAAAGGATGATGGGATGCAGAAGTGGCTACTGTCACAGCTGTCCTCTCTGCGGAGAGCCTGTCACACAACCACAGGACCCTCATTTGTATTCTGTGGGCCCCTCTCCTGGGGAAAGGATGCCCTGAAAGCACACACACACGAGTATCTGCCAACTCCACATCCCGAACTACACCAATCTATGAAGCTGATGCTCTGGGACAAGCCAGTTTTATGTTGATGCGGAGCACAGCCCTCAGCACCCCATCACCCCTCCTCCAGTGATGTGTCTGTCCCTCATTGGAGGAATGCTCTCATACATAACATTTCATTTTGTCATCATAAGAATACCATAAAGCCCATTTCATAGGTGAGAAAACTGAGACTTGGGCAGGGCGAGAGGTTTGCAGTAGCTCACGTAGCTGGAAGACAGCAACACTAGCACTGGAGGGAAACCTCTCAGACTATGGGCCAGGGTACCTTTCACGGTACCATCCACGGTGTGAAAACCCGTGCCCCACTCTAAGTTACGGAGATGTATGCCTAGTGGACATTACCCATATTGTCAGTCAACAGATGACAACGTCAGTACCAGTTAAAATTCAGATTCTGAGCATAACATAGAAATCCTCCTACTTTTACTCATATCTTGGTCTAGCATTTGCAATTCTTCTGTCCACATACCCTATACTGAAGTATCTGGGTCACCTCTGTTACCTTCTGCAGCTCACACCGAGGTAGACCACCTCGGCACACCAAGCTCTGAGTGTGATGCACCTTCTCCCATTTACGCTGAGCTGGGAAGCCCCAAAGCTGTCTGTCCCAGGGACTGGATTATCCCCAACCTGCTGTTTTTCAGGTCCTTCTCTGCCAGACCCTGAGAACTTGGTTCTGGAACACTCCATAGGGTTTGCCCTGCAACCTGACTCAGGTTTCTCTCCTAGAATTTGGCTTGGTCTTGCCTCCTGGTACCAGAAAATGGAGGTGGATTAGAATGGGTCTTTATGTAAATTAATTCATGTTTGCAAGGTGCTTTAGAACAGTGATTGGCATATAGTAAGCACGATATAAGTGTTTGCGATTACCATCATCTTCAACTCCATCATAATCATCATCTGCTACCTGCTTCGTATAATACATCCCAACCACTTAACCCAGCCTTCCCAATCCCTTGGGATAAAGTCTCAAGTCCAGAGCAGAGTTCTGGCAAGGCTCTCCTAGGTCATCCCCTATGACTCCCTCTTGTAGTATGAAATGTCTGGTCTTCCCTTAAACTTACAAATAAGCCAAGCTCTCTAGACCTTAGCATTGCTATAGTCTCCACTGAAGTGCTCTCTGCTTCTTGTCCCCATCACCCTCCAACACCTCCCACCCACCTCCAACAAATTCATCTTTCAGTTCTCAGCTGGAATCTTACTTCCCCTTCTTCCTTCCTTATCTCCATTCCCTACTACCCATCAAGGTTAGGTTGAGACTTCCTACTACACTAGCCTACAGCGTCCTTTGGTGATTATTCATTAGGCATATAAACACTTCTTGAATGACTGTCTTCTCACTAGACTGTAAGCCTCAGGAGGACAGGAGCCACAAGGATGCATGGCTGTATTCTTAGTGCCCAACACAATGCTTTGAATGAGTAGGAATTCAAAAACCTACTCAACTGTGTTGAACTGAATCAAAATGCATTGAAAAAGCACATGGATGCCAGTGAGAAGAATGACTTTAAAGCTTAGTATGCTATTATTTATTTACTCTATGTGCTATGACCTATTCAAAACCAGAACCTGGGATCAAATCAGTAACAAAAGGATGAAGAACAGAAGAAGCAGATGGTATAATCAAGGCTCCTTTGTGCAACTGCACTATGACTATTGCTATCCTAAAAGAAGGCAGTAATTAAAGCTGAAAGGAAGAGAGAAGGGTCACAGGCATCAGGGATCAAATGCCAACAAGCAAGTTACTTATCCCTGACTGGCCAGCTTCAGAGGGTGCTGAACTTTGCCCTGTGTGCAAAGATATTGCCTGGCACTATTGGTGATGTCATTTGAGGACTTTTGAGAATGTCCTTGTTAACCCAAATAAATCTGAAATCATCACCAAGGAAAGTAAAGGTAATAACAGCTCACCTGCCTTCTCATAGTGACAGTTTCCATCTACCAGGACCCAAGTTCAACCCACTTCTAGCCAGTAAGGACCTCCGAGTCCCTTTCTCTGCCCACACCAGCTCACTGAGTAACTTCAATTTCCATGATGAGCACTGGAGGGCTCGCCTCATAAGATCCATTAAGATCTGATCGTTCCTCCCAGTTTTCATCACTGAGAGCTTTTTCTCACCTTGTGGATGAGGGGCAAGAGGGTCTCCTGAAATGTCACTTAATGGGAGTGAGAACCAAATGAGATAATGACCTATGGTAGCTCTTTGGAAAAGTTGAAAATTTGAGGCACCTGGGTGGGTCAGTTGGTTAAGCTCTTGGTTTCAGCTCGGGTCATGATCTCATAGTTTCGTGAGTCCAAGCCCTGCATCTGGCTCTGTGCTGCTTGGGATTCTCTCTTTCTGCCCCTCCCCTGCTTGCGCTGTCTCTGTCTCAAAATAAATAAACTCAAAACAATTTTTCTTAAGTTGAAACTTTTACATTCAAATGTCATGATTGTATTGTTGTTGATAATAATGATTGCTTTTTTAAAACTTTTAATGTTTTATTTATTCTTGAGAGAGAGAGAGAGACAGACAGACAGACAGCATGAGCAGGGGAGGGTCAGAGAGAGAGAGGGAGACACAGAATCTAAAGACAGGCTCCAGGCTCTGAGCTAGATGTCAGCACAGAGCCTGACGCGGGGCTCAAATCCATGCACCGTGATATGACCTGAGCCGAAGTTGGATGCTTAACCGACTGACTGAGCCACCCAGATGTCCCTAATAGCAATTGTTTCTTGCTCTTCCCAATTAATGTTTTCTTTCCTGTTTTAGAAAAAAAAAATTGCTGCTCCCTTCTCAGGAGCATGGGGATGTCATTTAATGGAAGTCTTTTTAAAGGGTTGCTTATTATTAATGCCCCCCAAATTTCAAATTTATTCTTTCACACATTCCTTTTGGATTAGCAATTCCTCTAGAAACTAGATGGCATCATCTACTCCTGATGGAATGATGGTTTGGGTAGGACTCAGTGTGGATAATGAAGTTGAGTGACTGCTCATCCTCCTATGGACACGTGACTTCCTGTAACTGCATTTCTTCTTCCTGCTTCCTTGACTGAGCCTGGTACCCCCAACTTTTCCGAGTCCATCCACAGTGGTTACACAATGAGGGGTGTCAGCGCCCCAGGATCTCCATCAAGCTGCTCTAAGATGGACTTATAGATACATGTAGTCCATAAGAAACAGTATAATTGTTGCCCAAATGCTGCTTCAG